>NC_087272.1:9234722-9544166 GCF_015220805.1 Pogoniulus pusillus
GAACTTACATGGGTGAGACTGATTAGCCTTGTGACTCATTGTGCTGGTTTGAAGCAGGCTAGAATGTTTTGGTGAGAAGAACTAGATCACAGGCTGTGAAAGGAAAACAGTGGTGATGTCTACTTCCTTCATAGGCTTACTGAGAGATACAAGAAGAATCAGAACATAGATAAGCCACTTGTGCTGGGGAACTGGCTGAGCTGCATTTATCTCCAGCCTCTCTCTGCTGTTTTCTCTGATTAATCCACTTTGGTTCCAAACCCTCCTGGCCGAACCTCCATTCTTCCTTGGGACTGGGGTAAGGTTGAGAAGGGTAGGGAGAAGGTGAAGAGGCGGTAGAGAGCCCCTCCTGGGGACTCAGGTTTCTGGGAGGGGAGTTGTGTTTCTGTATTACCTTTTACCTTGTCTATTTCTGTATATACTGTAAATATCTGCCTGTATATTCTGCAAAGCTCTAAGTAATAAGCTTCATTCAATTTCCAGAGCTGGCTGAGTCTAGTCTGGGTGACATCCAAAGTGGGGGGGGGGGGGGGCAGGGAACACCCAAACCATCACACTCACACAACAATTCTGATGATGCCTAAGGAGAAATAGTAGCCAGCTCACCCTGCTGTTGACAAGACTAGGAATAATCACATTTTTTTGTCACTTATACTTCATGTCTTCATACATACACAGAGCAGACAGCAAGGGAAGGTGTTAATTTTTTACAAGTCAGCTTTCAGAAGTCAGCCACACTTTAAAGTAATGTTTGTTTAATCACTACTGCCACCTCAAATATTCAGAGCTGGTGCCAACAGCACTATGGTTTTGACTGCAACCTTTTTTACATGAAAGGCACAGAAAGTACCAAGCTTGATCAAACTGACTCACATCAAATAGACCCCCCCCCCCTTACTGTAAGGCCCTTAGTTTTTTCTGAACCTAAGGAGCATTCATTCACCATCCCAGCATTTAGCTAGCTATGTCAGCTTCTTAAAGGTTGAAGGAAGACATGGAGCTAAACAAGGAAAAAAAATATCAGACTCAGAATCTGTTAAATCTTTCAGGGAGTTACCACTCAAATAAATTAATTTGAGGGAAAAAAAAAAAAGGTTTGTGGGAGAAGAAATAAAGAAATGCAGCAAGCCAACATGTTCTGGGTCATATATAACAGAAGGTTACTCACTGTCATGATTTGCTTACAAGAACCCATCAGACCTCCAGAAAAAAAGAAAACATTAGAAATTTTGATGCAATATAAAGTTGCAGTTTGAGGTATTTGGAAGAATTTAAGAAATCCATTGGGCAAAACAGGATCATGCAGATCCAACTTGCTGGGTTTTTATTTACCTAAGGAGAAATAATAAAAAGCCAACTTTGATAGGCATCTGCAATAAATAAGACAATCTAGGTCATGTTTCTTACATGAGATTTTTGGGGTTGAGTTTTTTGATTGGTGGTGATTGTTGTTCTGGGGATGGGGTTCTTCCTCCTAATTCACCAGAAGAGTTACCTCAAAAGCTATATTGATAGTGATTCCTGGTGGGAAGCAGAGAGAAGGGAACTTGACAGTGAGCATAGCTTTGGGTTTCATTTATTATAATGAGCTACAATGCTGCCAAAGAGAAAGAAGAAACAAACCCCACCCTTATCTGCAAACAAAACACATGTTTGGAAGACATTTAATTCATTTTTCAAAGTCACTTCCATCTACTATACCTGCCAATTCAAAAGCAAGGTCAGCCTAACAACTTTAGTTGTGGTAGAGCACCACAGGTCCAGCAGGAAGAACACACTGAGCTATTTTAAGTTGTGCAGTGCAGTACAGTAAATGGTTCAGATTAAGTGCAATGCATTGGAAATTCAAGCCCAGTAACAACCCAGGTCTTGTGCACCACACAAAACAGGTTTGTAACCCTGAAAAGTGAAGTATTTCAGTGTAACACTTCATCACCAGCTACTAATTATGTAAAACCCTAATGCTGGATTCATCACCTAGATGCTTCCTATAGATCTAGTCTGTGCTCAACCAGCAACAAAATGCAATGATCCTGATGAATAAAGGCCAGTATCTTTCAATAACTCTGGTGCATTTCAAGAATCATATGAAGTACTTCATTATATGAAGTACTGCAACTTCATCTAGCTCTCATTCAAGTCAGCTGAAAATACTTCTACCAACTCAAGCAATACATGAGCAAGTCTCCAGGGGGAAAAATGAAAAATCACTATTGTGTTCATATTAATGGAAATAAGACAGAATTTCACTTTAAGGTGAATTTCACCTCTCATAGAATCAGTCAGGGTTGGAAGGGACCACAAGGATCATCTAGTTCCAACCCCTCTGCCATAGGCAGGAACACCCTACCCTAGAGCAGGCTGCCCACAGCCTCATCCAGCCTGGCCTTAAACACCTCTAGGGAATGGGACCTCAACCACCTTCCAGGGCAACTCATTCCAGGCTCTCACCACTCTCATGCTGAACAACTTCCTCCTCACATCCAGCCTGAACCTGCCCATCTCCAGCTTTGCTCCATTCCCCCTAGTCCTGTCACTCTCAACATAGAATCAACCAGGTTGGAAGAGGCCTCCAAGATCATCCAGGCCAACCTAGCAACCAGCCCTAGCCAGTCAACTAGACCATGGCACTAAGTGCCTCAGCAAGGCTTTGCTTGAACACCTCCAGGGACGGTGATTCCACCACCTCCCTGGGCAGCCCATTCCAATGCCAATCACTCTCTCTGCCAACAACTTCCTCCTAACATCCAGCCTAGACCTCCCCTGGCACAACTTGAGACTGTGTCCCCTTGTTCTATTGCTGAAAAGTCCTTCCCCAGATTTTTTGTAGGCTCCCTTCAGACACTGAAAGGCTGTCACTTCAAGAGGACACACGAATAAAATGGGCAATGACTTCTGTAAGAAGGTTAAAAAGCAATAATAACATTTTGAGCATTCTTCTCTTCCACTGCCTTGATAGAATCATAGAATCAACCAGGTTGGAAGGGACTTCTAAGATCATCCAGTCCAACCTAGCACCCAGCCCTATCCAGTCAACTAGACCATGGCACTAAGTGCCTCCTCCAGTCTTTTTGATACCCTATATAAGACCACAGGCATCAAGTAATGCTGCAGAACACCAAGGGATGCTTTTGTGCCTATAGCAGGTCTCTTGCTCTGCTCAGTCATTTATCAAACTTTTAATGAAAAGCTTTCTTGTAAAAGTAGGAACTTTATTGCTTTTGATTTCTTTGCCCTTTTTTTTTTTGTTTCAGTTTCAATTCCTCAATATCAAAAGCGACATTTAGTCTCAGCCAGGTTTTCTCTGGTTTGCCATCAACTTTCTGAGCAAATAAGGCTCCAAGATTATTTTTTTCAAGTTGAATCATAGAATCAACGATTCTATGATTCATTTTACCCAAGTGTGTCCTTGTCAGAGTACTGCATTTCCCAAGGATAGAAGATTTTTGCTGGTTTTCCAATTGAAAAAATAAAATGCCACTGGTACTCTGTTCAGAGATTTTTTGGGGGGTGGGGTTGTGATTTTAAACACAAACTTTGCTTTACTTAGAATATGAAACCATTACCTCCTGGCTCAAAATCTAAGTTTTCAACAACAATTACTGAAAAAATACATTAAAATTAAGACTGAGTTAGAGAGAGACCTTGTGGCCAAAATCACAGCTAAGGGACACTTTACTCCTTTAGGGAGCTCCCATTAAATGCATTCATTGTTTGCAACCAAGTAAACCAGCTTGTACTTGGGGATAAACTCTAGCAGTTACTCTATTAGCCAAGGACCCCTGCCCAGCAGAGAGGGGGATCAGGAAAAGAAGACCCACAGATTGAAATCAAAGTGGATTTGATGAAACAGCCAATCTAATACCAATGTCAATATGAGTTATATAAAGTTATACTCAGCCCAGCAAAAGTGCAGCAGTCACAATATCCAGGAAGGCAGTCCTCAAGAGCAGGAGAGGTAAGAAGAAGAGGAACCCAAAAAGAAGGCTCTACAAAGAAGCTCTTATCTCTTCCTCTTTCCCTCTTTATACTGAGTGTGATTCTAATAGGCTGGGATACACCTGAAGCCAACCCCAATCAGCTGTCCTGGCTGACTCAGAGCTGCTAATGGCCTGCAGCAGAGCTGGAACTCTGTCAACAACCAGCAAGATCTGTATTTACTCTTATTCTTGATGCACACAGTAAATAGGCAAATAAAAACAATATTAATACATTATCTCTATAAAATATTATAATTGGCTATAATAAGACATGTTTCATTTGGGAGAGGAAAAAAATCATACCCAGTATGTCATGGAGGGATAAAAAGAGTCTAAATTTCCCTGTCATTATTTTATAGCTGTTCTTAGCTATAAGAAACAGAATTTCTTAGAATAAGGAATCAAAATTCCCCTTAAGGCAAAGGGCATTTTTAGTCTCTGAAAAGGCCAGCACCTTAAGATTACGTTTTGCACACAACTGAAAAAAGAAAAGCAATTGAATGGTAAAATGCAGTGTATTTAATGAATGCAAATGATCACAAACTGCCTGTTTCTGGTCAGCACATTAGTAGTTACATTTTGCAGCATCTTTATGGAAACTATTTTTGTATGCACCTTCCTTGCTAATTAAAAAGCATGTAATTAACTTCCTCTGTGGAAAAAAAATATACTTTTTTTTTCCCATTTCAATTATTTGGCAATTTAAAAAAAAAATTAGAAATGCATTTTACCATAACACAAACAACAGAGATTTGGATCAGTGCTGGGCCCAGTCCTGTTCAATATCTTTATTGATGATCTGGACGAGGGGATTGAGTCCAGCATCAGTAAGTTTGCAGATGACACCAAGCTAGGAATAGGTGTGGATCTGTTGGAAGGTAGGAGAGCCCTGCAGAGGCAGGATGATAGGACTAGGGGGAATGGAGTAAAACTAGAAGTGGATAGATTCAGGTTGGATGTTAGGAAGAAGTTCTTCCCTGTGAGGGTGGTGAGACACTGGAACAGGTTGCTCAGGGAGGTGGCCCCATCCGTGGAAGTTTTTATGGCCAGGCAGAATGGGATTCTGAGCAACCTGATCCAGTGAGAGGTGTTCCTACCCATGGTAGGGGCTTAGAAATGGATGATCTCTGAGGTCCCTTCCATCCCTGCCAATCCTCTGATTCTATGAACAAGAAGATGAATATGTCTGAACACTATGCAAAGCAGAGATGTCACTAACCCTCTTTGTTATCTCCAGCAGCACAGCGTAGGGAACGCCAAAAGCAGTCAAAGAGAGAGAATGCTTGGTTATCTGAAAGAAAGCCCACAAGTTGAGGGAAAGTCTATCTTCATTTAAAAACAACTGCTCCTCAGAACCAGCAGGAATTTTCTCAGTGAGTCTGGGAAAAAAAATTGGCTGCCCTAATCCTTACCCAAATGCTATTATTAGTAGCTAAGTTAAACAATTACAGCTCATCTCAAAGTGTGATTAATGGCAACATAGTCATAGTGTGCTCCACCAATCTTTCTGCTGTGAAGTCTCATACTTTACAAAACACACACACACACACACACGTAGGCTACTGACTCAAATGCATAAACAACATGCCTCAGGGAAAAAAATAAAAGAAAAGAAATCTGGGACCATTAATGAATCATAGAATCAACCAGGTTGGAAGAGACCTCCAAGATCATCCAGTCCAACCTAGCACCCAGTCCTATCCAGTCATCTAGACCATGGCACTAAGTGCCTCATCCAGTCTAAGTCCAATTCTAGCAAAATACTGGTCCATAGGAAGGATCAGAACTCAGGCTTTAGTTGTTGCCACACCTGCTCTACAGAAAGAATAAAATCAAGGAGAGATACAGGATTCATTGCAATATGATCAAGCAGGGAGGGATGATAACAGCTTTTGGAATAAATCAGATCCATCCCTGTGCCTTTAGGGCTTCGACATCAGCTTCTGCTACAGACCATTAGTCTTGACACTTTAATAGAGATAAATAAGATGCAGAGTGTGGTTGGCTTGGAGAAGCAGTTCTACAGCATGGGCAGCCAGCATGTGTACCATTTCCACACATCTGCTTGTGTAGCATTACTACCAGAGAAGAAGAGTGGTGTAGAACTGGAAAGAGTTATGATCACTCCCTTGTGTAGGGAAGGACCCACTGGTAGTTCACACTAGCTTCCATCCTGCTATAAATCCCTTTCTTTTCAGCTCCACACAGCAGGACAACACTCTCTGTAAGAAGGGCAGGATTCAGGTCCTGCATTCTCGCTGCTCACCATTTTTCAGGGGAAGCTGAGGATGTGCAATGCCTACTTGCCTATACACATCATGTAGGAAACAGCCCAGAAATAAGGATCACTTATCCCATCTTGTACCACTATTCAAGTTCCCAGTCAATCTGTCTCTTAAGCCATTAAATTTGGACATCTCGGATGAGTACATAATGTCTACAAAATGTGCTTCAGCAGAAGACATCTCATAGACCTGTCACTTTTATTTTCCTCTTGACATGACTGCAGTGATGAGCAGTAAGCACTGAGACAATCTTTACAATACCAAAATCCACTCTGAGCTAACCCTTCCCAGGTGCAGCAAAGAAAATCTGCATGAAAAAAAAATGTTCAAAGGCTAATTTACTCTTTTTCCTCTTAAGACTTCATCAATCCTTAGTTCTTCATTAGGCTACCTTGGAAGACCCTCTGTGAGTAAAGGAAGTACCTTGTTCTCTGCTGTGGTGTATTCTTCCTCACTTGTCTCAGAATTTGTTAACTGAATTTTCTCCTGAGTATGGATATTCCCTTTAACAACACAGACTGTGATGCTCTCCCCTCTGATAACTTCTTGGTAAGGGTACAAAGGAAGCCAACTATGAAATGTACCCTCCTAGCTCTATCATTCATAAACAGAGGGGACCTACAGGCAAAGTGATGATTGGCACTTGCCTTGGTGACAGCAACCATGACGTACTTGAGTTTTGAATCATTGGCAACAGAAGAAAAATTGCCAGCAAAAGCATATGAAGACAGCAGACTTTAGGCTGCTGAAAGAAGTCACTAAGTCCCTTATAATCATAGAATCAAGCAGGTTGGAAGAGACCTCCAAGATCATCCAGCCCAACCTAGCACCCAGCCCTAGCCACTCAACCAGACCATGGCACTAAGTGCCTCAGCCAGGCTTTCCTTGAACACCTCCAGGGATGGTGACTCCACCACCTCCCTGGGCAGCCCATTCCAATGCCAATCACTCTCTCTGGCAACAACTTCCTCCTAACATCCAGCCTAGACTTCCCCCTGCACAACTTGAGACTGTGTCCCCTTGTTCTGTTGCTGGTTGTCTGGGATAAGAGACCAACCCCCACCTGACTACAACCTCCCTTTAGGTAGTTGTAGACAGCAATGAGGTTCTCCCTGAGCCTCCTCTTCTCCAGGCTAAACAACCCCAGCTCCTTCAGCCTCTCCTCATAGGGTTTGTGTTCCAGGCCCTCCACCAGCCTTGTTGCCTTGAGAATGTTCCATGAATATGTGTCACTTTTTAAAAGCCATTTCTTAAGAGTGCAGGAGAAGACAATTTCAAAATACGAGAGGTCAAGAAAGCAGGACAAAACACCAGCTTGGATGAGCAGGGATCTTCATCCAAGAGAAAAGTGTACAGCCACAGGAAAGAAATACAGGCAACACAGAAGGATAACAGACGACATTCACCACTGGAGGGAGAAATTATGTGCAGTCAAAGCTTAGGTGAGCTTTCAAGCTGGCCAGCATGGAAGGCTAATGAAAAGGGATATCATTGGTCCATTACTTGATGAGGCTGGTCACCTCACAGACAGAGTTGTAGAAAAAGCAGAGGTGTTTCATGTTATCTGTCTTTAACACAAGTGATGGGCCCTGGGACCCTGGAGTCCCATGTTGGAAGCCTGTGACTGGGGAGATAAGAAACTCTCAGCCAGCTCTGAACTTGTTCAAGACTTGCTGCCCCAGCTGGAGGCACATAAACCTCCAATGGGAATTTCAACAGTCTTGGGAGTTTGGAGAGGTTCCAGGTGATTGGGAGCTGGCTTATGTTGTCCCAGTTTTCAAGAAGAGTGAGAGGGAAGAGCCTGTCAATCTCACTTCAATGCCTGGTAAAATTATAGAGAAGGTTCTTCTGGGAGCTACTGAAAAACATTTGATAGATGATGCAGTCATTGGTCACAGCCACCACAGGTTCACAAGAAGAAAGTCCTATTAAACCAACTCAGTTTCTTTTACGACAAAGTCACCCATCTAACTGACCAAGGGAAGCCAGTAGGTGTGGAGCTTGGCAATTTTAGCAAAGCTTTTGAGGCTATCCCTCAGGACAAAATGCCCAGCATACTAGGGAGGCAAATCTGTCACACGCTGGGTGAACAACTGGCTGAAACAGTTATAGGAAATGGTGTTAAATCAGTTGGCAACCAGTCACCAGTGAGGTTCCCCAGAGGGCAAACACTCTAACATTTTATTAGGAGTTATCTAGGTGCACTAATTGAGTGCACAGCAAAATAAGTTTGTCAATGATACCAAACTAGGAGGAGCTGTGGACTCCTTTAAGGGTAGAGAGGTCTTAAGGAGAGAATTGGATAGAATAGAGAGTTAGGTAACCGCTAACCACGGTGGTTGGTGGTGTCATATTGATTTATGAAAGCAATAAAGTTCATCATTTATGAATATGAAATTTAACAAAAGCAAGTGCTGGATTCTCCACCTGGGATGGGAAAATCCTGGTTACATGTACAAATTTAGGGATGAGAGATGGAGAGTAGCACCACAGAAAGATATCTGGGGGTTTAAGTCAATGGCAACTTGAGTATGTCAACAGTGTGCCCTGGCAGCCAAAAGGGACAACTGTGTCTTGGTGTACATCAAGCACAGCACAGCTTGCCAGTTGAGGGAAGTAACAGTCCCACTCTATCCTGCAGTGGTAAAGCCTCATCTTCAGTACTGTGTGCAGTTTTGGATGTCTCAACAGAATCATACAATGGTTGGGCTTGGAAGGGACCTCCAGAAATCATCAAGTGCAACCTCTCTGCAACATCAGGATCACCTAGGGTAGGTCATCTAGGAATGTATCCAGGTGGGTCTTGAAAGTCTCTAGAGAAGGAAACTCCACAACCTCTCTGGGCAGCCTGTTCCAGAGCTATTCCTCACGTTGAATTTCTTGTTTTCCAGGTTGTATCCATTGCCCCTCATTTTAATCATAGGACATCAGACATTAAGACTAATTAAAGTGTGTCCAAAGGAGACGAACAAGGAGGATGAAAGGTCTTGAGGGTAAGACTTGCCAGGAGCTGCCAGAGTCACTTAGTTTGTTCAGTTTAAAGAAGAGAAGGCTGTAGGATGGTCTTATTGCAGTCTACAACTTCCTCAAGTTGGGGCAACAGCAGAGGAGGTGATGACCTTTGGTGACCAGAGGCAGGACATGAGGAAGAGGAATGAAGCTGCATCAGGCAAAGTTCAGACTGGACTCAGGAAAAGGTTCTTACGTGACAGGGTGGTTGGTCACTGGAACAGACTCCCTGAAGATCATAGTATCAAGCCTGTCAGAGTTGAAGAAGCATCTTGAAAACACTCTTAGTCCTATGGTTTTGTTTTAACTAGTCCTGTGAGGGGCAAGGAGCTGGACTCAATGATCCTTATGAGTCTCTTCCAACTTGAGCTACTCTGTGATGCTATGATTATTCCAGATTTTGACAGGGAAAAAAAATGCAGTGGTACAAAACATGTTAGTGAATGCTTCCATAAAGGAAGGGAGGGAACATCTGAGTTAAGCACATAGTAGCTTTCCAAGTATAGCATCAGGAAAGCTGGGAATGTGAGGGCTAATTCACAGAGTTAAAAAGAGCAGTCTGAATTGGACAGAAGGATTACCCTTTATGCAAGTATGAAAATCTGAGTGGAAAAACACATGCATATGCAGAATTCAGCCATGTTGGTAAGGAAATTAAGATCCAAGTGTATGTATGGGTCTTATTTCTTTAGATCCTTCCAAAAGGATGTTTTGAATACTTCTACAAGATTTTTAGTAGGTTTATCTAACCACTTTGAAACATTCCTCAGAAGAGTAGTCGCTGGATCTGCAAACTGTAAACTGAGGTAAGAGTATGTAACTTTCCCCTAAATGCATTTGATAATTTCTACTCTGCCAGCAATGGCACTTCCACAGATTCCATCTGATTACATCTTGATCAAAATGGAGTACAGGAAGGTGATTACCAAGTTAAAAAGGAAAGGAGAGGACTGTACTGCAGAGAAAGAAACTCCTGTTCTTCAAGATGGTAACATTATTCTAGATCATTAAAAACTTTGTACTTGTCTTTGGCACACTTTGGTTAATGTATTTACATTGGATGGAAGAACTCAAATATGAAGACTTTCTACCCCACACCTTTACAGTCCTGCAAAGAAACATAGTGACAATACAGAACTGTTACTGTGCTGCCCCTTCTGTAATTCATTAAGCACAATGTTTCCTCTAAAGTGCATTCCTTTCAACCTGCTATGAGAGTGGGGACTTATTTCCCAAGTTTTGCTGTTATAATACACATTGAAAACAGATTCATTTCTCCATATGATCCTAAAATGGACTGGAATTGTTTAGAATATATCAGAAGGCCACCTAGTAGCAGCAAATCAATTTTAAAAGAGGAAAACAAACCAACAAAAAACCCACAGTGAGAATTTCAGTCTTGCTGTATTCCTCTCTCACTGCATTCCTCTCTCACTGCTGGTGCTTTAGTTTTCAAGTCTCATGCTTCTTTCTAACTGGCTGTTCCAGCAGCTTATGTGCTGGTTCTTAACTGAATGTGCCAAAAGAAACTCCTCCTTCCACACATTAGGATGTAGCTCAGCTTGAAATTCAGACTAAGGAATTATGAAAAGCTGTCCAAAGTGAAATCCATGACTGTCAGATTTAAATACTAATCTCTTTGCACTCAGATTAATCTCCCCCCCACTAAAGAAATACAGTGCACTTACATGCTTGCTGCACTGGAAAAACACTTTGTCTTCACCTAGAGAAACATTTCCAGCCTTCTCCAAACATGGCTGTCACCCTTACAAAGACACCAACTCTAAGTAAGTATTGACAATGGCTGTCCAAGCTCTGGTTCATTTTAAACTGGTGCCATGACACTATTTCTTTCAGGCACTCTGTCTCATCAATATTCAGTGTGCCTACTCCCAGGAACTGCTTGGGAAACACATGCAAGATGACCCTTAGTGAACCGTGACTTCTTCATAAGCACACCAGATAGTTAGAGCAAGTAGCTCTGATAGCACTGCATTTCTAAGTGCCAACAAAAGCCATTCTCCAAGATGCTTATTATTAAGTGACACAAACAACTATCAAGTATCCACCAGGAGAGGGAACAACGCAAAGCAAAGTTCAAGCTCAGCACTGCCAGAAGTAGCACCTTAACAATGACCTCATTTTGGTCTGAACTTGAGTATGTATGCGCAGAGCACTTCTCCTGGCACAAAGACTGAATTATGAGTCAGGAAGCTTTTTTATGTAAGTTCGAGACAGCTACCCCGTCTGAGATGTGAAGGGTGTGAAATCAATAGGATATTAATCACTGCTGCATCAAGCTGAAGTAACAGTTCTCAACACTTGTCATCCTTCCACTGGCAGTAAGCAGAGGTAGTAGTAATGGAGGTGCAAATAGTAAAGGAAGACTTGATAAAAAGCAGAAGAGTGTAAAAAGTCAGTATAGAGACTCTCCAGACAACACTTTGCAGTATTTTTCATAGCAATGCCATCAGAGCTTATCTAGATGTAAACTCTGTGACTGCAGAAGAGAATATTAATATACAGATTATGGAGTTTATCCTTTTAATCCCCTGTAGCCATCCCCCATGCTTCTCCCAAGAACATCAAAGAAGCCAGAACAGGAACTTAGTCAGAGGGTATGGACACAGGATGGGGAGGAAGAGGAGGGGTGCCTTCAAGCAGCCGCTTCTCATATTCTTATGAGATTATTAGAGGTGCCAGCTAAAGGAAATACCTCCTCAGTTTAAGATGCATGCACTTTGACTTTCAGCACTCCAGTCCTCCATGAAAATCCTACTGTCATCCAGCTGAAGCACTGATATGCAAGAAACTTTACATCACTTCCTAGCAACACAACTAGTGCCACCAGTACAAGCTAGGACTCCACCTGTAGCCAGCTATGCTCTTGCTCTTACAGGCTGTACAAAACCTTGATCACAGAAACAGCTTTTTTAGAGAATTTAGTGTCCTGCAAATTGCAGTGAGTTGTTCTGCTTCCAGATATGCACACACAAATCTATCCCTGCAATGGCAACCACCACCTCAATAAAAGAGGTCTCCAATTTTCACTGCAATTTCATGGTTCAAACTCCTTCTCTGCTCCCCACCCACATATTTTCCCCCTCTCCCCTCTCCTTCCAATCCCTATCTCCACCCCTTATTTTTAGAAGAGATCTTTTAAATAGCAGGTTTTTAGCATCATCTTAAGCACAATGTCCAAGGATGAGTTTAAACTTATGGAAGGAGCTTCATTCATAATTTAAACTTTTAATGCATACATTTGGCATGACTCTTTCTGTGCTATTATATTCACAGAAGGGATGATGAAAATATCAAGTGGAAGGCAAAACAAATGCATTTTTCTTAAGAGAGAATAAACTGAAAATGGCAGAACCTCAAGGACCTTAAACCTACTTGCTTTCTATGGTTTTTTTTCTCCTGTGGTATTTACAGCTTTTACTCTGAGAGTATCCTGAAAGTATCCTCAAAAGAGATAGGAAGAGCCAAGTTCATGAGCTAATTGGTTCTGCCATTACTTTCTAAAAAAGAAGACTAAACAAAACACTTCCTTCCCAAAAATCTCTGCTGCTCAGAGAAAGCACCTCCAAGTACCAGCAGACTCAAGTGGTAGCAGGAGCGGCATGAGCCAGCTGTGTCAGTCAGCGGAAATCAGTGGATCAGCCACCTGGCTTTACGGAGGTGTTGCCTGCTGTAGTGAGCTATATTCCTTGCTATGTCATTGTGACTCTATAGGCAGCCCATTGCATGTCTGACTTATGGCAAAGTGTGAAAGATTACCAAAACCATCTTACTGTTATCTTACCCAGTACTGTGTACTGCATTGAGAAGAGGGCCAAAGATCAAAGTGAAAGATCGTTTGATGTGCTGCTACTTCTCTTCAACATTTCTTCTGCTAAGCTTGCTGAAGAGCCACAGAAGGGCAGGGAAAGCTACTTAGAGGAACTCATCTTGCTCTTTATCTCCTCTACAGCCTCCCCAAGAATCTGTGATCCTTTCTTCATTGTGAGCCTAGACATCTTGCTAGTAAAGGTAAACATCTATGAAAAAAAAACATTTCTCACTGATTTTAGACTGAATAGGGCTGGGTGCTAGGTTGGACTGGATGATCTTGGAGGTCTCTTCCAACCTGGTTGATTCTATGATTCCATCTATTCACCTGTACACATTCTAAAGAAAACTAAACTTTACATTTGACAATTCCCTGCTCAATTTTTAAGACATTGTAGGACAAACCATCATTGCTTAAAAGCTACATCGCTTTTTGACTGAGCATGCCTAAGCAGAAGTCTCTGCAATCATTGTATTGGTTTCCAGAACCTTCTAAAAGACAAAGTAACACCCCAGCTTTATCATCTCTCTTATTACACTGTTACACTCTCTGCTTCATTCCATTTATTGCTTCTTTCCCCTGCAAAGGGTCATTATCACATTGCTGATAACTCTAAGAATATATAGGTTTACATGGGTGGATAATAACTTTATTTATCACAGTATCATCAGGGTTGGAAGAGACCTCACAGATCATCAAGTCCAACCCTTTACCACAGAGCTCAAGGCTAGACCATGGCACCAAGTGCCATTTATCTTCAAAAAGCTCTCCAGGCATCATCATCATCTGTTTCAAACCTTTCCAAGCACAAGAAGAAACAATTTGCCAGAACCATGCATGCAATATTTACAGCTGCATGTAAATGGCTGCTCCTATGTGTGTTCCTGCATAGATCTGCACATATGCAGGAGAGTTTTAATATAACACACTGCCCAAATCCCATTCACCCTTCCTTCCCCACCCCCCCACCCCCCCACCCCAAAAAAAAAAGCAGAATTGCAGAGAGGAGCAGTTTTATAGCACTCATCACAAACAAGACATAGATAAAAAGCTGTTTCAAGGTGATCAGTTTTCACCATGAACACGAAGGATGGGACAAATGATTTACATAGAGAATCATAGAACTGTTTAAGATCATTTAGCCCTTTTCTTTTATTTTCCTTACAGATAAGGAAATTTTATCTTGCCTGTTAAGAACTAGGAAACTTATGGAGATATTTAGATAGTAGATCCTTTTTGCTGAGGGACACCTATGCACTGGCAATTTCTTTCACTACACAGTTACCTACTCACAGAGCAACACATTTTTAACTGAGGGAACTATTTACATGAGGCTCCTGCTCTTCATCATAAAACCAAGGCACATCCAACAACTTGTTGAGCCATGGCTGACTAGACACTGCAGTTATGAACTACATGGAAGGAAATACCTGATAGTGATGGCCTAGATACATTTGCTCCAGAGCCCAGAAGCATGAATAAGATGATCTCCTGAGGTATCAACCTGACCTGTATTTCTTAAGTTATTCAGGTCTGTGTGGATTGAAATTAACTGTATTTACATGAAAGGTGCATACAAATCTTGCACTTTCAAGTTTGGCACTTGGTTCTGAGCATTCATCCTGACATTTATTTTTAAGCTCTCACAAATGTCTTCTTCTGCTTAACGTAATCTCATGAAAAAAAAGATGAACAGATGAGTTCAAGCAGGCAGTGCTCTGGTTAAGTCTAGTTAGTAAAAACATGACAGTCCACAAGCTTCTAATAAATGAGCCTGCAGCATCTTTTTCACTTTTGTGTGTGTTATCTATACTACCAAAGCTGCATCTTGCAGTAAGAGTGAAAAGAGTTTCTTCCAGCCTGCATTATTCTGTGCTTTCTCACATCTTCTCAGTAGTTCTGAGCAAGTAGACAGATTTCCTTTGTGGCTTACTTAGAAAATCAACCGAAACAATGACAAGGAAAAGTGCTCTGTGTAGCTGAGCCTTCCTAAAGAGGCTGCAGTCGGCAACATGACTCAAAATGTGTGTATATTCAGGTAAGATGGATTACTTCATGGAGCTGGTAACTTATTAATTGTATGATCCCGTCTGATAACTTAAAGACAGCCTCTGCCAGTCACACTATTTTCAAAGCCAGCTGATTTTTGCTACAGTAAGCATACAAAAAAACATAAACAGGCAATATGCAGCCAGTAAACTTGGGAGTGGGAAGGAGGATAAGTGCTGTAATGAAGGTGCATTCTAGAAACAAGGGAGGGAAGGAGGGAAGGGGGGAAGGAGGGAAGGGGGGAAGGGGGGAAGGAGGGAAGGGGGGAAGGAGGGAAGGGGGGAAGGAGGGAAGGGGGGAAGGAGGGAAGGGGGGAAGGAGGGAAGGAAGGAAGGAGGGAAGGAGAAATGTGAAAACACACACACACTAGAAGCATTGTTCCAGAAGTGGGCTGCATGTCTGCTTCTCACACTACAAGACTGGCTAGATTTGAACTGCTTTGACACTTCAGCAGTTCAAGATGGACAGCAGCCACGTGAAGGGAAATCTGAGAACATATTTCAGAATATATAATCTGTGGTCTTATATTAACCTTGCAATAAAAGCACAGCTAATGCAAATAATCAAACCTTCCTTTTAATATGCCTTGTTTGACAAAACCAGGCAAGCTCAATAAATGTGAATTCAAGTCATAGACAAACTTTTTTATTAAAAACACTCTTGTGGTCAAACCAACCTTTGTTACACCACCACTGACATCAATAATATTACAAAAGGCAGAAATCTGGTGCAGCCTGCTGTCAATCAACTCTCCTTTCAGCCACATTATGTTTCATTCATCCTGCTGCACCTCCTTACCCAGAGGGAAGGGAATTAAAAAGGTCACATCTTAGCCAATAAAATATATTTAGCTACTCTGTGGGGAGTAAGCAGTATCTCTAATCAGTCATCCAAACAAGACAACCGACTACCCAGAAGGTTGCATGCTGCTGCACATCAATAAACATCTTTATCTTGGAACTGAAATGAAAAATATCAGACCAGTGAAGGTATGAAAGGGGAACTCAAAGCCCTGTCAGAAAAATTACAAAATTAGAGCTGAGCACTGCATTCAGCAAACAGATGACACAGACATGGCAGAAATAAGTAGTGCTGGGAGCTAGGTTCAGATAGCACGCTCTAGAATTTTAAGTAATAGTCAAAAAACATTTTGGATACTTTCTGTTTCTATATGTATTTTCTTTCAGGTCTCTCCAGTGGCAAACACTTAAGTCAGCTCCTCTTTCCCTTATCTCTTCAGCCTCTACAGAACTGCTTCACTGTAATCTATCTTTCCCTGTCTCTCTCTCTCTCTCTCTCTCTCTCTCTCTCTCTGTCTCTCTCTCTCTCTCTTTCTTTTATTTTATGTAAGACCCTGCTGATATCTATTTCAGGATTCCTTTAATCCCCCAAATTGATTTATCCTCCATTCTTTCAGCCTCAATAACAGAAATGCTCCAGTAAGCACTACTTGTGGAACACATGGAAATAAGAAAGAATGTCTAAATCATTACTTCCACAGCACGTTAAAACAAACATTATGTGTTTAAGAAGACAAAAAGAGCACTGTGATGCAAAGAAAATACAGTTCAATTTGCCATCCATGCTGCTACCAAAATACACATAGCAGACATTCTCCTACTGAAAGAATTGGAGCTGTAGAACACAGTTTTGCCATTAGAATACTATAGCCAGAATAAAACCAACTGGTATTCTCTATCCTCCCAAAAAAACTCTTGCCTTATGGCATTTCATCTCCTGACTGCACAGGTTTGTATATACACATGACTACATGGAAACAATCTGTAGAACCTGACCACAGCAAACTGCATGGTGAAGCAGGAGGTACATCCAATGCCAAACCATAAAACGCTTAAAAACTGAAACAGAGAACCAAAATAACATGATTGCAAAACCATCACAAAATAGCTGGCTAAGAAAGAGAAATGATGATAGTGTCCCTGCTTGGAATGAAGGGGGGATGAAAATGCAGGCTACTTCATGGGAAAATTACAAGAGGAAGCAGAAAGGAAGAAATATTGCCTGTGACACAAAAGAAAAACAAAACTAAGTTTATTTGGTCAGCTTTGCCAAGTACCCACCAGTAAAGTTTAGCTAATGTTTTGGGGAGAAGAAGAAGAATGGGGAAAAATGAACAAACATAGCCCTCCCCCAAAAAAATGCAAATTCCATCGTTTTGCATGTGAAAAAGCAGCCCAACAATTTTACATAGGCAAGGTGTGGCACCAGTTATGCAACCTACCCTTTGTCAGTGCAGAATTAAAGAAATATAAAGTGTGCAAGCACTTCTACTTACATAACACTGGAACTTGGGGTTTGGTTTTGGTGGTGGTGTTTGGGTATTTTTTTAAAGCAATAAATACACAGATTCACAGAATTAACAAGGCTGGAAAATAGCTTCATGATCATCAAGTCCAATTCATCACCTAATACCTTCTAATTAACTTAAAAGAGGGGAAGGAGAGGAAAAAACCCACAACCAACCACAAAGGAATTGCTTCCCAAAACTGGCCAAAAGGGTCGTGCACAGAATTTCTTAGATTGGAAAAGACATTTAAGATCATCAAGTCCAATCATTAGTTTCACACTGACAAGTCCTTGACTAAGCCAAATCCCTCAACACAACAGCTAATCACTACGAATCACTATGGTTGGAAAGGACCACCAGCATCATCCAGTCCAACATTCATCCAAGCATCCTAGACCATAGCCTCAAGTGCCACATCCTCTCTCCTTTTAAACCCCTCCAGGGATAGTGAACTGTACATAATCACCTGTTAGTCTTTCTGTTGACCAGCTTTGGACTTTCTATACTAACAAGACTCCCAGTCCCTCCAGCATCATCTGAGCCAAGAGCAGACTCTGAGGACCACTTACAGAATGAACCATCATGGCACATGACCACAAGTGTCAAAGCTCAACTTACAATATATAAAAGATCAATTCATTAAAACATGCAAGCACACTTTCGCTGAAAATGTTCTCAAACACTGGGACAGGACTCTCAGGGAAGTGGCTGAATCCCCATTCCTGGAGGAGTTTAAAAGACACAAAGACATGATGCTGAGGGACATGGCTTAGCACCAGACTTGAAAGTGTTAGACAATGGTTGGACTCAATGGTCTTTAAAGGTGCTTTCCAACCAAAACAACTCTATGATTCTACACGTCCATTTCTATTGAGGTCTACAGGTTGCAGGTATATATGTGATTGCTTTTTGGAAGAAGAAAGTCTGAAGAATTTAGAAAAACCTATGAATTTCTTAAAACTCTAATGGATTAGGAGTACCTCTGTACTTTCTGCACGTGTTACTCTGTCCACAACAGTATACTTGTCAGCATTTGGTAAGGAGCATCCAGCACTGTGCTCATAAAAGCTGATCACACTCCCACAGACAGTTAAAGGATGATCCAAATGCCTGAAATAAATATCTGGGTTTTTTTTATCTGCTTGTCCAACAGAGAAACACTGATTTCAAATATATTATATATCTTGCAACAGAAACTGTATTTATTATGTTTAAAATAACTCTAGCCCCTCTGTTTGTCCCCAGTCCTATGTGCAGAAGGAAGCACTAGTTGCAAGCATGGGATTGAAGCTGGCACTCTTGCTAGAGCTGAGGTAACTTAAGAGGAATGTCAGCAAGCCTTTACTTTCCAAACTTTATTACTCTGCTTTAAGAAGAGTAAGAATGCCTGCTATTGTCATTTAAAAAAAAGCTTATGAAGCTTTTAGTGTCTGGTTTTAGTGCTGCAGAAATGAAATTAAAACTGGTGGTGTTTCTTTTATAAGAAAATAATAATTATGGGGGGGGGGGGGACACCAAACCACCACACACATTTAGTTATAACAAAGTTTCTAAAATAGAAATGTGACCACTCTTCACTCTAGACAAAGTTCAAGCACGCTGCTGAATTAAGAGGAGCTACATGTGGACAGCTCTGCAAGCTGTGAGCAGTGGTGAATCTGGCTGCCTTAGGTATCCAAGTCATTCAAACCCAGTTTCCTTTGAACGTGCAAGTTCCTACTATGGAGAGTCACAAGGGGATGAACATCTCCAGCTAATGAGATCTACACTCAATGCATAATGTGAATCCTAAATCTGAGGCCACATTCTTACACTCCCATCTGCAGACAGAATTTCCCTCTCTCTTTCCACCCCCCACCCCCTTTTTTCTTTTTTTTGGTAGAGAACAATGTAAATCTATTTTTAAATAATCTTTATTTCTCTTTAAAGAGCAGGATGATGGAAACAGCCTTGGTGGCCATTTGGCTGAGGCTTTTTCTCACAGCACGGGCATGTTTCAAAAATCACCTCTGTATCATGAAGACCTTCCAAAATCATCTCTAACAGGCATGAGTTTTATTAGTATAGAAACCCAGGGAAGAAATGCAGAAGCTGAGCAGAATAAAGCAGTAAAAGGGAACCATGTGGGGAAGTAAAGAAGCAATTTACTCTTTGGCTTCACAAATAGCAGGCAATAGAAAAACCACTGAGTTTCCATGATACTTTTCCTATTAAACCAAATGCCTTTCTGAACACAGTAGTCCAAATTTGTAATAGCAACATTAAGGATGAAAATAAAAGCTCATCCTGTCCAGCTGAAAATGAATTGTAACAAAGTGAGCCAGATGAAGAAGCAGCAATTTGTTCTATCCCCTGCTGCTCTGCCTAGTGGTTACTGGTAGTGGTTACTGGTAGGAAGGAGCAGTACTTGGGTGGAGGGGCCACTCAGACCTTGTTCACTCAGACATGGCTCCCAAGATGATGCCATTTTGAGGTATACACCTGTCCACTGGCAACAAGCATGAGAGCATCAACTCCTTTTAAGCAGTCCAAAAGGAGGCTATCACATGGCAGCATCTTTCAGCCACTACAAAACTTGCTTCCAAACTGAAATAGCTACCCAGAGGTGAAAAGCTCCATATCACATTTCTAATCCCCAAACCAGATAGTCCTCTCTGCTTCTTTTGTAAATGTATTGTAACAATTCATCTAAGTTCTCCTGATCTTATGAATCTTGCTCTCCTGACAGCATTTCCCAGATCACTTAATTTTCACTTTCATCTAGCAAGGAATTTTACAATGCCTGCAAAAAATATATATTCTGTTGCTTGTTATCTGTTTGATAAAACACAGTTCTGAAGGAAAAAAAAGGTCAGATAAAAATTGGTATAATGTGGAGCTCTAGTGGTAGTGGGGAAGTAAAGCAATGAACAACACCAGCTGTGAGAAAAGTAGATGCTGAGCTTTAGTATGAAAACAGTGAACAAAAACATTGTAACAGATGAATTTTAAAAGGAGGAGGGTAAGGCAGAGAGTTTAGCATCAAGTAGAACGTTTCAGGCTCAGAGAGTATACCTCTGCATACAAGCAACCCTCACTTCTAGTGCCCCAGCTTGAACCTTTTATTGCAGTTAAGCGACAGATTATTATCACTATGTAATCATCTTAGCCTTAAGAGAGAACAATACATGTAGTACAGCACAAAATCAATCTTCTTCGTCAAAACTAGATGGAAGCTGAGTAATTATAAGCACATGGAATAATTTTACGCCCAGTTCTTGTCACTTATACCGTCCTTTTCACATGCTAC
Organism: Pogoniulus pusillus; assembly: GCF_015220805.1. Classification (NCBI taxonomy): domain Eukaryota; kingdom Metazoa; phylum Chordata; class Aves; order Piciformes; family Lybiidae; genus Pogoniulus; species Pogoniulus pusillus. The sequence continues at coordinate 9,255,475 of NC_087272.1, forward strand.
CCATGGTAACTCCAACACCAGCTAGGAAATATTCTGCTCTCAGTTATATCACCAGCAAAATGCTGCATGAACCCCTCTAGTCAGTTTTAACACCAAACTTCAGTAGTCCTTTCAAGCTGATGAGTTCAGCAGACATTAAATCCTAAACTAGAAATACTTCAGGACTGCCACACATCCTATTTGCAAACATCATCACCCTAAGTCTTGCTGACAGCCAATATTCCACCTGTAAAGATGTTTTTTCATGCAGAGTGGTGAGATACATAAAACATACGGTGCATCTAGTGTGCTTCATCCCACAGAGGATGCCAGAATTCCTGCATCACCCTGAGAAACACTGCTATTATTTCCTTAATTGCCGAGACACCATTTGAACTTGGATACCTGTTAGCAAGTTTATAAGGCTAAAGCAATATTGACAGTTATCAGACTGTCAAATGTCAAAAAGCAGCAGGAAAACCACAGAAAACACTGCAGTGTGTGTACAAACATCCGATCCCATGTGCTCACTGGATGCTCTGCTTGCATGAAGATTCACTTTTGAACCCTCAGTGTAACGCCTGCAATTCCCTCTTAAGGGAATTCCTTTCATCCAAGACTAGAGAGGAGTGAGACTGAAAACCTCCTGCACACACTGCTGCTGACTTGCAATGGACTCTCCACTTAGTTCAATCCACATCATAAATTGGTTTGTAGTTTTGCTAAGAATTTTTGATCTACTACCCAAGCAGAGCAAACACCACCCTGACTCAGTGTTATCCCATTTAAGGCAGAATACATTTCTTCTTGCTAGAGCAGATAATTAACTTCTCTGCAAGTTTGGCACCACTCAGCCTAGCCATGGTGTTTAACTAGCATTCATTCCAATGCAGTACCACAGTGGAGACAGATGATGTTGAGTTTTACACCTTTCCCACTTTAGGTGCAGCTGCTGATTGAAGATGCACCTCCTGGACCTGACTTACAGGTATTCAAAAAACGTGGGATACCAAAACCCCGTCAAGTGACAAGGCTCAGAGAAACGATTTCCGAGCTGTGTCCATTACCTGGTGGGCAGTTACACTCCGGGGGCGCTTCTCTCGCTACTCGTAGCTTTGCCAAGTGCTCGTAGGATTTCTGTAGGCAAGAGAAGCAACGTAAGAGCACTCAGTTACCTCCCTGCGTGCCAGCCAACAGTCCCGACCGGCACGGACGCAAACTGGCATTTACTGCTGTTCTATAGGCTGCGCAACCAGCGAGGACTTCTTCATTTGGCTTCAGCCCAAGCTGTCTCACTGACTTGTCCTCCACCCCCACAACAACAAATACAAGCTGACACCACCAGCTCTCTCCCATAAGTGCCTCCTCGGTTGTCTGGGGGGGAGAAGTTGTGGAATTGTTTGTGTGTATTAAATTGTTTTGTTGTTGTTGCAGTTGCTTGTTTGGGATTTTGTTGCATTTCTTTCCCTTGGTTGTATTTTTTTGTTGTTAGTTGGATGTTTTTGTTGTTGATTTGGTTTGGATTTTTGGTCGGGTTTTGGTTTGGGTGTTTTGGGTTTGTTTTTTTTTTGGGGGGGAGGGGGAGTTATTTGTAGTTTGGGGTTTTCAGGGGTTGTTTAGGCGTTTTGGAGGGTTGTGTTTGGAGGGGAGTGGGGTTATTTGGGTTTTTTTGGCGAGTTTTAGTGGGTTGTTTTTTCCATGCACGGTTGAGTAACGCAGGGACCGAGGGTCGGACACAGCGGCAAGTCACAGAGGAGAAATGCATCGGTGTCACCCAGGCGAGGGTCATCTCGAGCCCCCCCAGTCCTCCCGCCCCTAGCAGCCTGGGGCACTCTCCGCCCTGCTTCTCAGAAACCCGAGGATGTGGGCTCCCTTTCCCCGTTTTTCCCCCGCCTCCCAACTGCCTAGCTGCTCTGGCTGCCCCACTCCTCTCCTCTGTCTGCTTCCGATCGCCCCGTCTCCAGTGCACACACAGCCCGGTTGAGCGTAGCCACCTCCCACTCCCGTCCCGCACACCTGGGCGAGAAGTCGCTCCACTTTCTCCTGCATCATTGCGTTCAACTGCTCCAGGGAAAAGCCGGGCAGCGGCGGGAGCGGGGCGGCGGCAGAGAAACCCCCTCGGGTTCCCTCGATGGCCGCGACCCTAGCCTGGAGGTCGCTGGTCCGCACCCCCAGGTAGAGGCAGGAGGCAGCCGCCAACGTAGAGAGGAGAGCGGCCAGCGCGGAGCCGCACGGCCCGGCCCGCCGTGGGCAGCGCTGCCCGCCGCAGCCCTGCTTTCTGCTGCCATCCTGTCCTGCGGCTCCGCGGCTCTTCCCCAGCGTGCTCCGGCACCCTTCAGCTGCGGCTGCCGGCATCTCCTTTCCTCCACCTCCCATGGAGGCAACGAGTTTACAAACAGCGAGAAAAAAAGGGGGAGGGAAAAAAAAAAAAAAAACAGCCCGATAAAGTGTGAGGGGAAAAAATAAATTAAAAAGAAGGTGGCAAAAAAATATTTTTAAAGATAATACTGAAAAACGCGGTAAGTGGGAGCAAAGCCCGGCATCGGCTCGCACACTTTGAAGGCGAAGCGACCCCGCCGCCCGGCAGCGGGTCGCGACTCAGCCCTGCGGCGATGGAAGGAGGGGGATAGGGGGGAAAGAAGGAGGTGAGCGGCCAAAAACCGGCAGCGGGGCTGGGTGCGGGCCGAGCCCCCGCGGCTTCCACCCTTCCCTGGGAGCGCGCAGCGAGCTCTGTAAGCGGCTTGCCACTTGTCAGAGGGGTTTTCAGGCGCGGGGCGGGAAGCGCTTCGCCCCCCCACCCCCAGCACCAACCTCACGCCTCCCGCTCTCCTCCTCCCCACCGCCACTGCCAGACTTGTTGCTCCCCCTCCACCTGCCTGCCCCGGCGCCCAGCAGCCAGGCGGGGACAGCCCGCAGGCGGCCGGCAGCCGTGTCGCCCCCGCCGGTAGGCAAACCCCTGTCGCTGCCAGCCGCTCGGCCTAGCCCCCGCCCGCCGGCCCAACCTCCCCGCCGCTATTAGCATAATGTATTCACCTAGGCGGGGGAGCCGGCTGGGGAGCCGGCTGAGCGCGATGTGTGCAGGAGCGGTGTGTGTGTGCAGGAGCGGTGTGTGTGTGCAGGAGCGGTGTGCGCAGGCAGCGCGGTGTGTGCAGGGAGCGGTGTGCGCAGGGAGCGCGGTGTGCAGGAGCGGTGTGTTGTGTGCAGGAGCGGTGTGCGCAGGGAGCGCGGTGTGCAGGAGCGGTGTGCGCAGGGAGCGCGGTGTGCAGGAGCGGTGTGTTGTGTGCAGGAGCGGTGTGTGTGTGCAGGAGCGGTGTGTTGTGTGCAGGAGCGGCGTGTGCAGGGAGCGGTGTGCGCAGGCAGCGCGGGGCGGCTGGCTGCTCGAGTCGCGGCTTGCTCGGGGAGCCGCGGCCCTGGGCGGCGTGCAGCCGCCGGCGGGAGGTAGCGGGGAAGGGGCCACGCTGAGCGGCCTGACCGGCCGAGGAAGTTAGGAGGAACCGTGCTGATTTACGGCGGTTTGTGGCGAGCTGTCATGCCTCGGATCCCGGCATAAAGCACCGGCGCAGCTCTGCCGTCCTACTGTTTTTAGTAAGGGCGGAGGATAAGCGGGTGCAGCTCAGTGGCCGGCACCCAACCAGAGCAGGTTAAGAGGGCTAGGCTGCAAAGGGGCAGCAGGAACCATCTCCCCGCAGCATGAGAGTGACTTTCATGCAATATAAGCAATTTTCTCTCTGGTTATTACCGAGTTGCTTCACTCACAGAGTCAGCGAATGGTAGCAGCTGGAAAGGATCTCTGGAGGTCATGAATCTAGTCCAACCACCCCGCCATAGCAGGAGCACCTGAAGTAAACCACACAGAAACACGTCTAGGTGGATTTGGAATGCCTCCATACAAGGAGACTCCACAACCTCTCTTGGCAGCCTGGTCCAGTGCATCAGCACCCTCAAAGTCATAAAGAACAAGTTTTTCCTTACACTTAATTGAAACCTCCTGCATTCTAGATTGTACCTGTTGCCCCTTGTCCTGTCACTGGGCACCACAGAAAAGAGCCCAGCCCCATCTTCTTGACCCCTACCCTTTAGATACTCATAAGCATTTGGAAGAACCTCTCTCAGTCTGCAGCTCCAGGTCTGTCAGCCCTTCCTCATTCTATGATTCTATAAGACAGATGCTCCAGTCCCCTCATCGTCTCTGTGGCTCTACATTGGACTTGCTCTTGCATTTCATTGTCTGTCTTGAACCGAAAAACCCAGAACTTGACACAGCACTCCAAACAGTGTCATCAGGGCAGAGCAGTTGAGGATCAGAACAATCTTTGACCTGCTGGACATAAGTTTCTTAATGCAGCCCAGGACACCATTGGTGTTGGCTGTAAGGACTCTTACAGCCATGGATAACTTATTGTCCACCAGGACTCCAAGGTCCTGCTCCATGGAACTGCTTCCCAGTGGGTCAGCCCCTAGCCTGTACTTCACTGTTACACACACACAACCAATGCTCATTGGCCAAAAAGCATCCACATCCAAAGAACCACACATGTGGTCAGTTAGAAAGCTTGTTGGTTTCTGCTCCTTTCCCTACTGCCTCTTATATTCCAAACGCTGTCTTTACCTGTCGTGGTTTAGTTCTCATCTTGGCATTACCATAGTGCATCTCCTGTGTAGCATTTTATGTGACATTTCCTGAGCCCAGTGAATTAACTGGACCAGTGAAATGTCCCAAAGCAGGATGAGAGTCTGAAGGAACACATAACACACCCTGATAATGTGAATATGGACTTCTTAAAGAATATAAAGACTCATGGGGTCAAAAAATAAACTTGTCCAGCTATGGCACTTCTCAGATAAGACTGAGAGTGCTGGTTTGTACTATGGATCAAATTTCCTCGTGGTGTCATATTTGTACAGTTTTATTACCTACTGCATCCCAAGCATTCAAGCAATCACAACTGCCACGAAGACACGGATCCAAAAAGCTCTGTGGGTTTCACTGTAATTACTTAGCCTTTGACTAAACTGTATCAGGATTTCATAGCTAGACGTTTACTCTTTGTAATTTGCCTTTCTCCTTTATTTAAAATAAAATAAAATTTAAAAAAAAAAAAAAAACAGTTTTGTGAACTCTAGTCAAGGAGAAGAAAGCATGGTTACATGTCCCTAAGTGATAATTTCTTCACAATAAGCGGTTAATAGCTGCAGTGGAGAGTTTGCAAACAAATTCCCCCAAGGGGCACATACCTTATGATCAGGACTTGCGAATAACAACTGCTCTTTTCAAAACAAAGACTTGCTCGCTGGCTATCTGTGGGCAATAAGAAGACAAAATGGTATTTGGAATGAATAATCTGACCGAAGAAAACAACTAATACCCACATGCTCTTATTTGGTGTCTAGCCTGGGCTCTCTGAGCATGGTATGAGTGGTACCCAGACTGCCTTGGAGCGGTTGGCGGAGCCCATGAGGCTCTGAGAGCCATCGGCGCCAGCTCCAGCGCTTAGCATTACCTCCTGCTGTTAATAGCTAGCACCATTATTCACCCTTGCTCGTGCTGACATGCAGCAAAGTAAGCTGCAAACCCTCGGGATATGATTTTGGGGTTATGCAGGGGGGAACTAAGGCGCTGCTGGGACAGGATGGCTGCCCGTACCCAGCTGCCTGCACAGTACTCAGCTGGGTGCTGCCTCGAATTAGGCCAGACTGAAATTTCGCCCCAGGATGAGCTCTTCTTGTTTAAACATCCATATGGACATCCCCTAGCTGCTTTTCTTGTCTCAGTGTAGAGATGGACACCTTCTGGCTGCTCTCCTCTCCTTGCAGCTATGGATGTCTTCTGGCTGCTTCAGTGTCTCATATAAGGCACAGAGAACTGTCTACCCATATATCAGTGTTACCATTTGTTTCGGACAAGGCATGTCCAACATCAGAAATGAAAGAACCTGAGATAAAAAGTCCCTTGTTTTAGATTTGCACATACTTGCCATTATCAAGGTCTCCAAATGAGCCAGTTCACCATGTTTATGTGGGGCACAATGCAAAGCCACTTTAATGCTGAATAACAAATCTCATGCTGGATATTTCCTATTCTGAAGAGACACGATGAGAAACTATTTATTTTTTTCCCCCCAATGAGTAATTAGACCTCTACACACTTGGGAGAAATGTTAGCCCTGCCTGGTCTCACCTCAGAAAAAAGATGACACTCATCCATTTCTTCTGTGTGCATCTACTCACACACATCCCCAGGCAAAGGGAAATATGATGAAGAAGAGTAAGAGCAGAAATACCAGTACCACGCCTTCCTCCTTGCTCCAGCTTCAATTTACATTTTCCTTCTTGCCAGAGCTTGGTTCTAGGAAGGCTCTCATCTAAAAGTCTGTTTAAAAAATTTACTTAATAATGACAGAATTTGAGAATAAATAACTTCCAAGAGTTGTTTGGTTTTCTGGGGTGTTTGTTTGTTTGTTTGTTTTTCCCCAATTCACTTTCACATAGAAATAAATACTAGAAAGTCTTCCAGGATACAAATTAGCAGTGTCCTGCTCTGGTTTACAGAAAATAAAATTGGATTGGAGGAAGCATATTTATCCACCTCACAGCAAGGCTGGTCCAGACTAGACTAGACTAGACTACAAAAATCTGAGCAGCAACCTAAATTAAGCAGTCTGATTAAAGCTATCACAGGAGTTACTTGTGTAGGTGAGGAATACAGCACAGCGGGTTCACTTGCAATACAATTACCTGGTCACATCTGCTCAAATAGGGAGCATTAGGCAACTGAATCCTGTGCTCAGTTACTTGATACCATCAAGTGGACAACCAGCAGCTTTGCAGTACGCTTACCTCATCTAAACACACTAAACTTCAGGAAAAAAACCCATGTCAGACTCGGCCTTGCTGCTTTTGCCAGCTTTCCACAAGCAGGAGGCAAAGTGAATCCAGGACATGCATATGTTCAGTGCCAGCAGTGAGCCTGCTTCTTATTTTGCAGCCATGATGCCAGAGTAAAGAAGGCATCTACTTAGGATCATTGCTAAGATTGAAACCAGATTGCTGTAGCACTTTTGAGGAAGCTATCCACGCAATGAAAGATGGGGGAGGGGAGGTATTTTTGCCCCCTCTCTCTTAACAAAAGCCATTACTTTTTGCTTTTTTTATTATTATTATTGGTGAAGATTTATAGGTTTTCAATTAGAGAGAGCAACTTGGTCTAAGGAGTCAAACTCCTACTTCAGGAGTGAACCAGATGGCTTTTCACATGGGCAAGCAGCAGTTTAATTGCTTGCAGCCAGGAGCTCTCTCTCAGACATTGCTGGTCACACCTAAGGTGATATACCATTCAAGTGCATGTTAAAAAGCAATTCAAACGCTTAAAAAGCCTATTTTGTATCTGGTAGCTGGAATAAAGCAGCTTGAAATAAGAACTGTAACTCCAGACATACTGAGCTGGCCATTAACACATGCAGGTGGAATAGAAGAAATGGCAGATCCACATCACCCCAACTTAAACAGTAGCAAACAAAAAGGAAGAAAACTTTAAGTAAGGTCAGCTGAAGTGCTTGTGCATGCAGACCTGAGGTGGTCATGCATCCCACGAGGAGGGGAACGCTCTCACTTTGAAGATTTGTATCTCTAAATGCCACTTTTCAGCAGATCTCCTGCATGACCAGGCTGAAGATATTGACACAAGATGCTACTGTTTGCATTTCGTGGATCTGTGTTTGAAGATGTGGATGGTGTTTGCAGATAACAATTTTCCACCAGACAGGAGTAGTGTCTGGAGTTCTTTCCATATTTTTATGTCTACAGCATGTCAGATTCTGGCTGACCAAGCTGCAACCCACTACTGGATTTCTTTAGCAGATACAGCAAAGACTGGTGAAGAGAATTACACAAAAACACTTCAGTGAAAAATAAGCTCTCATATGTTGAAACCACAAGCCACGTTCAGTTTGTAAGACATTTTGCACACATGGTCAAGAAGAGGAGAAGGCAGAGAATAAATACAAGCAAAAACTGGAGTCTGAGACTCTGTGTTAGAGCTGAGATGAAGCATACAAAAGTGCAAGGCTGAGTGGTTAATAATAGCCATGCATGCACGACTGTGCTAGTTTGAAGCTAGCTAGAATGTTTTGGTGAGAAGAACTAGATTACAGGCTGTGAAAGGAAGACAGTGGTGATGTCTACTTCCCTCATAGGCTTGCTGAGATGTATAGGAACAAGAAATAAAACCATAGATAACCACTCTCACTTGGGCTGCTGGCTGAGCTGCATCTTACTCTCTGACCTCACCCTCCATTTTGGACTAATCCACTTTGCTTCCTAACCCCCTGGCCAAACCTCTATTTTTCCCTTGGGACTGGGGTAAGGTTGAGAGGGGTAGGGGGAAGGTGAAGGGGTGGTTGGGAGCCCCTCCTGGGGACTCAGGTTTCTGGGAGGGCTGTTGTGTTTCTGTATTACCTTTTATCTTGTCTATTTCTGTCTATAACTGTATATACTGTAAATATCTGCTTGTATATTGTGCTGAGCTGTAAATAATAAGCTTCATTCATATTTCCAGAGCTGGCTGAGTCTAGTCTGGGTGATTTCTAAAGGGACACACACACACACACACACACACCCAAACCATCACATCCAGGATAGAGTTAAAACCTTCTACTCCAAATGTTCCTGCTTTCAGATGGATCTTATATATTATTCATTATACATAGACTTGGATTATATCTACATTCTGCTGCTTCCTTCATTCCTCTCACTAATCCAGTCTTTCAATTAGAGTTCATCTTGCACCCTAAAAGAGATTTTACTCAACTTTTATATACTTGAATGGGTAAAAGGTAAGGTAAACCCAGAATCAGCACTTCTGTTACTTGGCCTCACTTCTCAGCTCCCTGGCAGGTTAGGTAGTATGGTATTTCTCATCGAGCTGCTCATAATACCTGGCAAAGTAACACAGAATCACCAAAACCCTGAAAAAAACGATTTACATCACTGTTTTGAAAGAGAACAACAACAACAAAAAAAAGCTGGAAAAGTCTTTCCCTTTCCCATGTCCAAACTCATTGCCTTCTGTCAGTTTAAATCAAATACAAGCACATTAAAGCACAGTGTACATGATGCAGTACATTAATATACTTAGCAGATGGATAGCACTTGCTCGTGATTTAAAACTTAGATACACTCACTTCACATCCACTGTACAAACACTTCATATATTAGAATCCTTAAGTCAGACTTATCTTCAGACTAGAGGCAATTGAGTCACATGAGCATAGGATTGAGTTTATTAGTTCCATAACCTTACTGGTATTTTGGCAAACCTGATAATAGCATTTAAAAAAATAATAATAATAAAACCCCCTCCACCTTGCATCTGGATTTTAATATATTTCACAGGATTTCCTTTTTCAGCAGGGTGAAACCAGCTCTCCTAGACCTACAGGCTGATCCCAGACAAAATTAAGACCCTCTGTGTCATTCTTTACTAAGATTCATGAGCATTTTTTTCTTGTGAATGTATTATAAAACACTTTATAAGAGATAAAACAACTATCTTATATTTGTCATAGCTTCACATACTCGCTATAAAATGTGGTTGACACTTGGGAAGCCCTGGCAAGAATTTCACTGAATGGAGACCTGTTACCAGAAATGGAACAAGGAGAATAGACTTGAGAACCTCAGACTGGGAAAAAAAGACATCCTTGCTCTGGCTTCAGGCCAGTTAATATCCCTTGGTTCCCTGCTTTGTTTATTTGTGTGTGAATGAACACCACTGGAATTCATGGGTTGAGGAGAAAGGCTGAAAGGACAAGACTTGGACAAAGAGGTTTTGAGCCTGCAAAGTCTGATATTAATATATAACTTCACTCACGTGAATTGTCTGATCCAAACCAACAGGATGAGATAAGGTAGCAAACCTTCATGAGTGCTGGAGTAGTTGGAGGATATAAAAATGCTAAGGTGAGGGTCCAGGCTTAGGATCCAGCACAAAAAAAAAACTAATTACACAGCAAGGAAATTCACTACATCTTGTTAATTCCAAACTCCTGCCTGCTTTTATCCCTATGTTTTTCACATGAGGTCATCACTAAATAATTTCTGTATGCAAAAGCAGTTACTAAAATAAGTGGGGTTTTTTTTCACAAGGAAATTGAGAAAACTATCAAGGAAATATCAAGGAAAGAGAATAATCATGAGACATCACAGTGAAAACCACCATTGAAAGTGGCAGCAGCAAATTTGAGAATATTTTTATGTACCAACACAAAGACAAAAGTTACACGAAATGTAAAGGTGAAGAGGCCAGGACAGTGACCATCATACAATCACTATAATGCAGATAAATGAACATTTCTATAAGCACCTTCAATGGTTTATGTCATAGAATCATGGAATCAACCAGGTTGGAAGAGACCTCCAAGATCAGCCAGGCCAACCTAGCACCCAGCCCTAGCCAGTCAACTAGACCATGGCACTAAGTGCCTCATCCAGGCTTTGCTTGAACACCTCCAGGGACAGTGACTCCACCACCTCCCTGGGCAGCCCATTCCAATGCCAATCACTCTCTCTGGCAACAACTTCCTCCTAACATCCAGCCTAGACTTCCCCCAGCACAACTTGAGACTGTGTCCCCTTGTTCTGTTGCTGGTTGCCTGGGAGAAGAGACCAACCCCCACCTGGCTACAGCCTCCCTTCAGGTAGTTGTAGACAGCAATGAGGTCACCCCTGAGCCTCCTCTTCTCCAGGATAAACAACTCCAGCTTCCTCAGCCTTTCTTCATAGGGTTTGTGTTCCAGGCCCCTCACCAGCTTCAACACCCTTTTCTGGACATGTTCCAGTATCTCAACATCTCTCATGAACTGAGAGGCCCAGAACTGGACACAATACTCAAGGTGTGGCCTGACCTCTCTTGTCCTGCTGACTACACTGTTCCTGATACAGGCCAGGATGCCATTGGCTCTCTTGGCCACCTGGGCACACTGCTGGCTCATCTTCAGCCACTATCTACCAGTACCCCCAGGACCCTTTCCTCCCGGCTGCTCTCCAGCCACTCTGTCCCCAGCCTGTAGTGCTGCTTGGGGTTGTTGTGGCCAAAGTGCCGAACCCTGCACTTGGCCTTGTTCAATCTCATCCAATTGGTCTCTGCCCACCCATCCAGCCTGTCCAGGTCCCTCTGCAGGGCTCTCCTGCCCTTCAAGAGATCCACACCTGCTCCTAGCTTGGTGTCATCTGCAAACTTACTGACTCAATCTCCTGGTCCAGATCATCAATAAATTCCTTAAAATGGACTGATAAATCTGAAACTTAGAGACATTGTGAGAAAAAAAAATAGCAATAATGTGGTGGAAGAAAAGAATATTCCTTCCTTCCTTCCTTCCTTCCTTCCTTCCTTCCTTCCTTCCTTCCTTCCTTCCTTCCTTCCTTCCTTCCTTCCTTCCTTCCTTCCTTCCTCCTTCCCTCTTTCCTTCCCTCTTTCTTTTCTTTTCTTTCTTTCTTCTTTCCTTTCTTTCTTTCTTTCCTTCTTTCTTTCTTTCTTTCTTTCTTTCTTTCTTTCTTTCTTTCTTTCTTTCTTTCTTTCTTTCTTTCTTTCTTTCTTTCTTTCTTTCTTTCTTTCTTTCTTTCTTTCTCTTTCTTCCTTCCTTCCTTCCTTCCTTCCTTCCTTCCTTCCTTCCTTCCTTCCTTCCTTCCTTCCTTCCTTCCTTCCTTCCTCCTTCCCTCTTTCCTTCCCTCTTTCTTATCTTTTCTTTCTTTCTTTTCTTTCTTTCTTTCTTTTTTTCTTTCTTTCTTTCTTTCTTTCTTTCTTTTTTTCTTTCTTTCTTTCTTTCTTTCTTTCTTTCTTTCTTTCTTTCTTTCTTTCTTTCATAAAGGATGATTTCTCTCAGGCAAATTTATGCCACTCTTTTGAAGACAACCAGAATTCAGATTCAGGATACAACTAAAAACTGTGAACAGCTCAAACTTGGATTCAAAAGAAATCACAGTTTTCTGCATTTTATTAGTTCTTGTAATTTTTTCTGCATTCACCCCTAATTTGACTACCTCTACCAATGCCAGTCCTCACCCCAGTTATTCAAGTGCAGTTTCAAGCACAGTTTCATTAGCAGAAAAATATTTTAACTCACTTTTGAGTGATATGAATGAATTTTTCTGGGGAACTGTTGCTTGTCCTTACAAATTTCCCAAAGAAAAATCTTTCCTCTCTGATCATGCTCAAATCAGGGCTGTATGACAATTCTTTTACAGGGAAGATTAAAATGCCCAGTTGAACTGATTCCTAGGAAGAGGGGGGAAAAGCCACCAAAAGCAAAGCCAGACAGAAATCTTCTCTAAAGGCTTATTTGCAACTGCAAAATAGCTGTTTGTTTTCTGTGAATCAGAACAAAGTACATTTCAAGCTTCCTGTAAGCACAAGACAAAACTCTCTCAACTCAAGAGAGATGTTGAGGTGCTGGAACATGTCTGGATGCCCCAGAGAAGGGTGACAAAGCTGGTGAAAGGCCTGGAACACAAACCCTCTGAGGAGAGGCTGAGGAAGCTGGGGGTGTTTAGCCTGGAGAAGAGGAGGCTCAGGGGTGACCTCATTGCTGTCTACAACTACCTGAAGGGAGGCTGTAGCCAGGTGGGGGTTGGCCTCTTCTCCCAGGCAACCACCAATAGAACAAGGGGACACAGTCTCAAGTTGTGCCAGGGGAGGTCTAGGCTGGATGTTAGGAGGAAGTTGTTGGCAGAGAGAGTGATTGGCATTGGAATGGGCTGCCCAGGGAGGTGGTGGAGTCACCATCCCTAGAGGTGTTAAAGAAAAGCCTGGATGAGGCACTTGGTGCCATGGTCTAGTTGATTGGATAGGGCTGGGTGCTAGGTTGGACTGGCTGATCTTGGAGGTCTCTTCCAACCTGGCTGATTCTATGAAAAGAAATGTATGCTACAGATTTAATGTCTTTCTGATTTTTTAAGACGACAACCTGGTTTTCTTAGATTTCTTATCCCCACCCAACTGCCATCTGTCAAATTACCTACTTTGCTTCTTGCAATGGGCCTGGATCTGCTACATGTGCTGGAGAGCAGGAGCACATGAAGATGGTCAGCAGAGTTTCCAGAGCTCCTGGCTGTGTGAGTCTCTAGTGTTCTGCTGGGATTGCTCAGTCTGGAGAAGAGAAGGCTCCAGGAAGATCTAATAATGACCCTACAGTACCCGAAGAGGGCTACAAGAAGGCTGGAGAAGGACTGTTTATGAAGGGCTGCAGTGACAGGACAAGGGACAATGGTTTTAAAGTGGATTCGGATCAGATGTAAGGAAAATGTGCTTTACCATGAGGGTGGCTGAGTTGCCCAGGGAGGTGTTTGAGACTCCATCCCTGGAGATATTCAAGGTGAGGCTCAACAGGGCTCTGGGCAACCTGATCTAGAGGAGGATGTCCCTGCTTGCTGCAGGGGGATGGACTAGATGACCTTTAGTGGCCATGGTGATTCTATGATTCTATGGCTGTCTTTTGCTCTCTACAGAAGGAAAGAAGGCAAAAATCCTAAACAATTTGTTTAAGGCTGCACAAATGCAAGAGCTTTGGAAGGGTGGTTCATAGGGCACGGAATGGTCCACCACTGAAGCTACCCTGAAAATCAATATTAGAGGTCACTTTCATGTGTCTCTCCATCTGTGACCAGCACTGTAAATCCTGTGTGAAATTTCTGGGGAAGAAGGATGGGGTAAGATGTCTGTGATGGTGAAGAAGGATGGGGTAAGATGTCTGTGATATCTGGGCAAAAAAAAAATAAGTTGTTATCATGAAAGCCATGAAAGTAAGGTGTCACTGAGCACAGCCTCTGGAGAGTCACAGAGATAAAAAAGGAAGCTGGTGGTCAGAAACATGTCTGAAACCTGATCATGAACACTTAGGACATTTTTCCTTGCCAGGAGTAGAGAGATAAAGGAGACCAGTCAGGAGATATTATCAGCTAAGGAATCCATAGATCTCCTGTAGATCTCACAAGCATTCACGTGAATAAGCACAATAAAATCGTCCGGCTGCTTGGGATTACGAGTCCCAGCCTTGTGTCTGCATCATCTCAACTCCGTCAGGCTGCCAGCTGCCAGAGACTTTACTGCATCTTTCAGGGGCACAGATTCTTCAAATTACTGTCATAGACTTCTTGTAGCTGTCATAGTCTTTACACTACTTCTATTATTTTTATGCCAAAGGTAAAGTCAAGCTGTTTTCGTCTTCCCCATTTGCTGTGCCTGGGATAAAATGTTAAGTCTTTGAAGATAATGCTGGCTGTGGAGGTCTAAACCAGTGAGTACTGACTTAAGGGAGAAAGGGACCACTGAGTAACCTTTTAATTTATCATCCATGGTAGCAGTCATGCTCCTTAGGCCCAGATCTCTTCTGCAGGGCTTTCATTTTACACAGCCCAGCTGTACTTCTTCCTCACCTAGAGTCTTCCGCATGTGTGCTTCGCAGAATATTGCACTGCTGCATTATAGATGTCTGCTTAGACATCAACATGAGCTTTCCTGTTCCTTTATTTTTCCAGGAGTGCACTGTCAAAAACATTCAGCTGAAAGTTCTTCGTGTGTTAAATGCTCTCTCTGTCTCAGTCTCTCAGGGAGCTGGGAGAGACACTGTCTTTATAGGTGAGCAGGAATATATTGGCAGCCAGTCATATGAGATCAACGGCGAGTGTCAGTAATGGTCGGGGCTGATAAAGGACAAAACTGGAGGAGAAGGGAAGCTCTGCTTTAACACTGCAAAAAGCAGTCATGTTTGGAGGGAAATATGAGGAAAGGGAATTTATTATGGCCTTTGATAGTGGAGGGCAACACTCCTCAAGGCTCTGTCTTGATAAAGTAGAAGTAGCACTGAGAGAAAAGAATGGGCAGGCTTTGTTGGTGGGGGATAATAGCACTGTGGATGAAAAAGAGCAGTAAAGATCCATCACAGTGACACAAACCACTTGATATTTATATATACAGGGACCAGGATGAGATACAGGAACTTTCAAGCTTGCATTTTGCCAGCTAGCTGTGGGACAGGATGAAGCCATCTTATCTGGGTTCAACAGACCTCAAGATCAAGAAGGTGGCCTGTTCCATGTGGAACGGTTGCCCTCTGTGTGGCACTGGGAAAGCCTTGTAGCAAAAAAGTGTGCAACAGACAAAAGGAAGTGTGTTCTCCAGCTGAGAGTTTTGTTCTGGGTTGGTTAAAACCTCTAAAAACCTATCTTTCTGATGTTTATAGTTAAGGACAGCTTGGGTCTAAAATTAAAACAGTCCTTGTGTTAGGGGACAGAAACAGACCCCAGCAGGCGTTGGGAGCAGCATTCCCCCAGTGGGGCAGGAGAGGGAATATTTTTGATCACTGCAGCTGAAGTATTTTGTGATTGATGTGGAAGGCCAGGTGGGTGAGCAGAGATGCAGAGCACAGAAGGGCTCTCCAGAGAGGGGTCTGTTATGTTTGGAGTTCCTGGATGAAAGAAAGAGAGGAAAAGAAGGTTTGGGGAGAAGTTCTCTCTCAGAGTACTTATATGTCTGCTTTCTGACATATACCTACCCAGCATCAGAGCTCCAGTGGGTTTTGCCTGACATCACATTTAGATAAACTGTCCTTCTGGAACAGCAGGATGATTTGTTTTAATGATTCTTCATTATTATTGAACGTGGACTTCCACTCATTTAAGAAATCTTGTGCTCTTAATTTTCTGTTTCATCTTGCCCTGGAGGATAGTTTGGTTCTACTGTATTTTTCTGTCCTCTGTGATCATTAAGTGTTTGAAACTTATTAAATATAAAAGCTCTTTGATATCAGCTGGAGCACAGCTGAGGATTAAGTCTGTCCCTCAGTGCTCTGCCTGCTGCTGTCTTGTGTAAATCCTATGAAGGAATTGTTCCCTTCTACAGAAATCAGCCATAGCCTGCCTGAGACATAGCAGATACTCCTCAAAACAGCTTGGGAAGGAAGTGAAGATACCTTTTGCAATGAACTCTGTGATGAATATAAAACCCAGCATCAGAGCAGTTCCCCTCAGGAAGCCAGAATATAGGCATCTATAACTCACTCAGCTATAAAATGCCTCCTGGAATCTTTAGTGGGTGTGAGCAAGTGCCTGTCAGCTTTCTGCCACATGGGAAAAGAGGGCACTGGAGCTGAGCTCAGAAACAGTACTGCCAAGCTGGGGTGCTGTGCTGTTCTATGGGGCCTCAGCACAGCCAACCCACAGGTGCCTGAGAGTGACCCATTCCAGCCTCACAGTGACTTAGCCAAAGAAACCTTACTGGAAGTTGTGACTTCAGGCAACAACACATTCGTCTCCAGAATGTAAGAGGTGCTTAAAACTTACCCAAACCAAAGCAAACAGGTAATAATGGTCATAAAAGGGTAATGACATTTAGCCATAAGGTGGGAATCCACTTTTTTTTCTCAATTTGCTGCCAAGATTTCATCAGCTCTGCTTTATAGTTTAGTTACTTCAGTCTCCATTAACGTGTCTGTTCTGGAACTAATTTTTAGGTGGTTTACCCACAGGAATACCAACCATATGCTTAAAATAAAATGGAGGAGATATATATATGTATATATACAGATACAAAGAGGGAATATGGGGAATATATGTTTTTTTTTTTCTAGATGATAGCATGCCTGCATATGATTACAACGTGTCAAAAGTACTCCAAAGCCTTCTCTCCTCAGTCTGTGGTTATAGGAAAAGTCCTGTACACTTACAAGAGTGAAGAGTTCTGAAGTCAATACCATAAATCAACTGTGAAACTTTGCAAACTACACCTGTGATGCAAAGCTTCCTGGACCCTGTGTAGGAGCCCAAGGGTCCTTGTGGCCTCATAGTTAGGTAGCTGTGCTGCAGGCTGGTCGCTCCTTAGCACTTCACCAAAACCAACCCTCTGCTCTTCTTCTTCTTAGGGCAGCTGCCTATTGCCTTAGCAGTTTCATCTGGAGGCTCATTTGTTTAGGCTCTGCTTATTTTCACTAGATGCTGATTTGAAAAGATAAATTGCCCAAGAAAGGCAGATAAGCCATGGGCAGGTTTACTGCTGTAGCCCTCCCCTCGCTGTCATTCATTCATAGCCTTGTGAAGCAGGGTGCATTGGAGCAATCAGCTTTTCAGAGGCATCTGCCAGAATGTTGCTTCTTCCATACTTGAGGCTAACATGTATTGATTTTCTGCAGCCAGGGGATGGGACTCATCAAAATGAATCATGCCCTGTGTTTATGCCCCATCTTTGTTGTTCCTCCCTGTGGTTCCTGTGATCCTCCCCTAGTTAAAGACTTAGTTCAGAGTCAGCATCTTTCCTTCCACCAGAGTTTGTCCCCTTTCCAGCTGTGGTTGCACTACCATCCCATCCCAGCTCTGTTGCTTTCTGCAGAGCTCTGCTGCCAAATGCCTATTTGAGACAGACCTGCTACACCCTCCTAAATGGTTTCAGAAGAATTGTAGCTCAGTATAGACTTTAGCAATGCTGCCTCTGGAAGTCTTTTTTATTGTTGTTGTTGTCATTGCTGTTGTTGTTTTGGTTTTGTGGCTATAAGAAGAGGTGTAGTTGATCACAGGATTTCTCACATGGCATAGCAGAAAGGGGAAGGAACACTCTTTACAGTAATGTGCTGCCAAAAAGGTGTACATCTTTGCAGTTATCTGCCAGCTGGAGTGACAAGTAGATCCTTATTATGGGTTACATGTCTAATACCATTACTACAGGTCAAAGAGGTCTACCAGAGGCAAGGTAGTCACCTGAGTCTAGGGATATGGCTCTCACATCAACTACCTGGTGAGAGGTTTGGAGAACAAGTCTTATGAAGAACAGCTGAGGGAACTGAGGTTGTTCGGCCCGGAGAAGAGGAGGCTGAGAGGAGACCTCATTGCTTTCTACAACTCCCTGAAAGCAGGTTTTAACAAGGTAAGGCTTGGTCTCTTCTCCCTAGTATCAGGTAATGGAGAGGAAATGGTCTGAAATTGTGCCAGGGGAGGTTTAGATTGGATATTAGGAAAAAAATCTTTACTGAAAGAATGGTCAGGCATTGGAATAGGCTGTCCAAGCAGGTGGTGGAGTCACCATCCCTGAACCTATTCAAGAAACATGTGGACATGACACTTCAGAACATGGTTTAATGGCCATGGTGGTGTTAGGTCAATGCTTGAACTCAATGGTTTAAGACTTCTTCTCCATCCAAAACAATTTTATGATTCTATAATCTCTTTATTTCCTCTGTTTTACTGGTCTTATTTTGGATTCCAGATAGCTTGTTCCATGCATCTGTACTCTACCTTTTTTCTTTAAACAACTTAAGTAACTTCTTTTGGCTACCCCTTGTGCTGCTTTGAATTTAGTAGGATCCTATTTAAGCCCACAAAGGTCACAGTTCTTTCCCTACATGCTGTGCATTCAAGTCCCATTAATATTAAACAGGATTTCAGGGAATACATTTAGGGAGAATAAGCCTCTTAAACACCTCTTTCACCACACTTATTTGATTTCTCTGTCATTTCTCACCTCTTGAAACTATTTGCTTATATCCCTGTCTATACAAGCATAGACCACATCTTGCCTTTCTAATAAGACTCCCTCCTTTCTCCTGTTGAGGATTCTGAAGGAAGCCAGGCACAGAACTCTTTGCACTGTTTGCTTTTTCACTACCATTTATGAGACACAATTTGACCAACTTCCATCAGAGGAGAATGGACTTGTCTGAAGCCATAGGATGTTCTAACACTACCATAAAGGCTTATTTATTTATTAACCTTCTTTCAGCTTTAAAAATATAAACCTAATTTTACAGTATCTTTCATCCTTAAGGACTTCACAAGTTATGACTCGAGTACTGACCTGCTGTGGTCTGTGGGGGTTGGGCAGCCCTCCTGGAGTAGATGGCTTAGTGCAAATCCATTTTGGAGAGGAAGTGCTTTCACATGAAGTTGAGTCTCAGTCACAGAATCATAGAATCAATCAGGTTGGAAGAGACCCCCAAGATCAGCCAGTCCAACCTAGCACCCAGCCCTAGCCAGTCAACTAGACCATGGCACTAAGTGCCTCATCCAGGCTTTTCTTCAACACCTCCAGGGACAGTGACTCCACCACCTCCCTGGGCAGCCCATTCCAATGCCAATCACTCTCTCTGGCAACAACTTCCTCCTAACATCCAGCCTATACTTCCCTCAGCACAACTTGAGACTGTGTCCCCTTGTTCTGTTGCTGGTTGTCTGGGAGAAGAGACCAACCCCCATCTGGCTACAACCTCCCTTCAGGTAGTTGTAGACAGCAATGAGGTCTGCCCTGAGCCTCCTCTTCTCCAGGCTAAACACCCCCAGCTCCCTCAGCCTCTCCTTATAGGGTTTGTGTTCCAGGTCTTTCACCAGCTTTGTTGCCCTTCTCTGGACACCTTCCAGCACCTCAACATCTCTTTGAATTGAGGAGCCCAGAACTGGACACAGCACTCAAGGTGTGGCCTGACCAGTGCTGAGTACAGGGGAAGAATAACCTCCCTCATCCTACTGGCCACACTGTTCCTGATGCAGGCCAGGATGCCATTGGCTCTCTTGGCCACCTGGGCACACTGCTGGCTCATCTTCAGCCACTATCTACCAGTACCTCCAGGACCCTTTCTTCCTGGCTGCTCTCCAGCCACTCTGTCCCCAGCCTGTAGCACTGCTTGGGGTTGTTGTGGCCAAAGTGCAGAACCCTGCACTTGGCCTTGTTCAGTCTCATCTCATTGGCCTCTGCCCACCTATTCAGCCTTTCGAGGTCCCTCTGCAGGGCTCTCCTACCTTCTAACAGATCAACACCTGCTCCTAGCTTGGTGTCATCTGCAAACTTACTGATGCTGGACTCAATCCCCTTGTCTAGATCATCAATAAAGATGCTGAATAGGACTGGGCCCAGCACTGATCCTTAGGGGACACCACTAGTGACAGCTGCCAACTGGATGTGGCACCATTCACCATGACTCTTTGGGCTCAGCTATCCAGCCAGTTCCTGACCCAGCACAGAGTGAATCTGTCCAAGCCATGAGCTGCCAGCTTGGCTAGGAGCTTGTTGTGGCAGACTGTTTCTAAGGCTTTGCTGAAGTCCAGGTAGGCTACATCCAGTCCATAGGCAGCAATGCTGGTTTGTGGCAAGCATTATGATGGACAGAATTAGATGTTAATATCCAGTTTCATGTGCTGTTTCCTTCTTGAAACGATGGCCTGAGACAGCAAGCGCCATTTCTATGGATCTAAGATATAAGAAACCAGCATTTCTGTGCTCAGATGAGCCAATTTAGCTCCAATCTCCAATTCAATTGTTCTCCCATCACCCAACAATGAACTGTTAAATGAGTTGAAAATCTGTTCTGAGCTAAAGATGTCTTTTCTGCGGTCCTAATTGTTATCAAAGTGAAATGGAATATCAGGACAGAAAATAGATGACCACTTGCATGCAACTTAAGTTTTTAGAAACCAATCTAAAAATGTTTCTTAAAATTGTATTAGCCATAATACACAGATCTTAGAATGAAGGCACTCAACACTTGAGCCTTTGAGGACACTGCAGTATATGACTTCTGCTTTAACTGCTTGTAAATAGCTTCCAAAGATGTCTGTATGACTTGGTAGTTTGCTGCTACCTGGATAGTACGCCAGCCACAATTGGTAGCTTTGGGTGATGATTTCAAGGTATTTCAAGCTTAGTCATTACCATTTTGGCAATGATTGTTAGCTAATTTTGTCTCTCTCCAGAGCCTGTGATATGAATCTGTAATATACACAGGGCCAATCAACCTTACTTCCCCGGTGAGAAAGGCAGCTGATAGTGTAACGAGGACATGCTTAAAGAAAGCATCATTCCATCTGGAAACTTGCAGCAGGAGGGAGAGAACAGGGTCCCTATGATGTGAGGTAGCTCTTAGGTGTGCACAGTAAAGAGGCTGTGTGAGCCGTACGGAGGGACTCCAGTAACAGCTCCTGTGTTAAGAGGAAACTATGTAGCTGTTTGCTTTTTGCTCTTCCCCCTTCCTCCTGTTAACAGTGGCCTTGTGAGCACCACAAATTAGGAGCTTTGGCTTGCGTTTGCTTTCCAACTGCCACAGCTGTTTGCTGCAGGGCTGCCCTTGGCTGGTTGCTCTGCCGGAGGCGGCTCCTCAGCTGCAAACAGGGCACAGCAGCACAAGGGCACCTCAGCCACTCGCACGCACGGCATGGCAGAAAACTGGTAGTGGGAAGCAGCTTTTTGAGCCATTGCTTGCATGCCAACATGCTGGCTTGTCCCTGGCCTGTACTGCTCTTCCTGAAGTCCTCCCCTCCTTTTGAGAAAGATACTGAGTGCTGGAGCAGATCCAGAGAAGGGCAAGTAAGCTGGTGAAGGGTCTGGAGAACAGGTCTGGTGAGGAGCAGCTGAGGGAACTGGCATTGTTTGGCCTGGGAGAGAGAAGATGGAGGGCAGGCATTCTCCCTCTCTACAAATACCTGAAACGAGGTTGTAGTGAGGTGGGCGCTGTTGGTCTCTTTCTTGCTCCTAGTAGTCAATGATAGAACAGGAGGAAATGGCCTGAACAAGAGGAAATGGCCTGAAGTTGCACCAGGCTGGATAGTAGGAGAATTTTCTTTGCTTGCAAGAGCAGTCAAGCACCCAGTGGTGGTGTCACCATCCCTGGAGATGCTCAAAAAACCACATAGACACGGCACACTGGGACATGGTTTAGAGGGCATGGTGGTATTGAGCTGATGGTTGGACTTGAAGATCTTTTGCAGCCTTCATGATTCTATGATTCTAAGTCTAAGATGTCTCAGTCATCAATGTCCCATGCTCCTCCTCTTTGGGCTTCCTTCACGTCTTCCCCTCTGGGTTGCTAGTGTTTTCTTTAGGTGTGGAGCAGGGGACCCTTTAGTTAAGGGCCAATAGGTAAAATGATGTCATGTCAAAACCAGCACAGAGCGTGTCTGTCCTGCCAGCTGTGCTTCACAAGGACACACAGAGCTTCACTAATACCCTGTCACTATGCACAGTGGTGGCCCTGAGAGCACAGCACACAGAAGGAAAAGATGTTTTTCTGTGTCACCAGCTCACCAACAGAGAAGCTAAAAAGGGAGAGGAGCACACTCAGGCTCAGCCTGTACCTACAGCAACAATAAGAGATGCTTAGCAGCTGGCACTGCATCAGGCTGGACATATGTGACTGTTCTAGCTCAAACCAGGACTGTGCTCCTCAAGGGAATTACTCTCCATTACCACCTTCATGTTGATAGCTGTGGTTGTACAAGGGTGGATGACTTCCCACAGGATGATGTGGTTGAGGGTGAGGCCCCTGAAGCCTATGCAGCATCACTGCTGGCTTAAGAGCACCCGTGGCTTTGCTCTGCAGCTTTGCTCCTCTTGTCCACATGTCTTGCCAGGAGGCCACAACGTCTGTGCACCTCTGTATTGGCTTTGGCTGAGACAGTTCTGTAATGCACCAGTGATTAGGCTACTGCTGAGCAGTGCTCACACAGCACCAAGGCTGTGCTTCTCTAACATTCCTCACATAACAGTATTTTGAGGGATGGGCAAGACTTTGGGAGGGGACATGGCCAGGCTAGTTGGCCCAAACTGATCAAAGGAGCATTCTGTACCATATCATGTCAGCTCAAATACAAAAGCTAAGTAGAAGATGGAAGTGTGTGGGACATGTCTTAATGGTATCTGTCCTCCAGAACAGCTACTATTGCTCTGCTTTGCAGGGAGCAGCCTGACATCGCCTGCTGACAAGAAGTAGAGATTAATATTTGTGTTTGTTCTGGCTTCTGCACACAGCCTTTGCTTCCACCTTGACTCCTTTAAATCGCTTCTATCTTGAACCACGGAGCTCCTGTTGCATGTTCTCTCTCCTCTGCCCATCCAACAAGTTGAGTGATGGAGTGGCTTTGGTGAGCATCTGGCCCCCAGCTAGGGCCAAACCACCACAACCTCTCAAAGAGCCTAAAATGGGACAATACAAGCAGAAAATGGCAAGACAGAGGGACTGTGGTGAGGAGCAGCTATCAAACAGGCCAGAGGTCCAAGAATTCAGGAAGTTCTTGATGGCTCTGTGTGCTGTAGTATGCTTAACCAGAGGGAAACCTCTGTATTATTTTTAGATCCACTTTTCACGTGTGAGGTGCAGAAATGGGCTGAGGTTTGTTTTTGAAAGTGTGACCCTTCCTCCACAAGCTGTTCTCAATGTGTGCTTCCGTATTTAATGATCCCTGGGGGACACCATTAGTGCCAGCTGCCAACTGGATGTGGCACCATTCACCACCACTCTCTGGGCCCAGCCCTCCAGCCACTTCTTGACCCATATCAGAGCGAATCTGTCCAAGCCATGAGCTGCCAGCTTTGCCAGGAGCTGCTTGTGGCACACTCTTCTCCTCCCTGACTCCTTTCCCTTCACTTCTTCTCTCCAGGAAGAGCAGGGTCCCTATTTATCTCATGGCTTGTGTTTAGGAGATGGCTTCTGGCTGGCCTAACAGGAGGGAGGGCAGTTTTGGCCAACTCTCAGGTCTGCTGAATGTGGAAGGGGTGGAAGAGTCTAGAAGGTTTTATTCTGATAGACTTGGCCTAGCTTGTGGATGTATTCATTCTGCCTGATTGCCTTATATATATATATGCCTAAAATGGGACAATAGAAGCAGAAAATGACAAGACACAGGGGCTGTGATGAGAAGCAGGTGTTAAACAGGCTGGAGGTCCCAGAAATTCAGGAAGTTCTTGATGGCTGTGTGCTGTAGTATGCTTAACCAGAGAGAAACCACTGCTTTATTTTTTAGATCCACTTTTCACGTGTGAGGTGCAGAAATGGGCTGAGGTTTGTTTTGAAAGGTGTGACCCTTCCTCCACAAGCTGTTCTCAATGTGTGCCTCCATATTTAATATGCCAAAATAAATGTTCCACTGCATTCTGATTCTGGTTTGGATTTTGTTCCCAAGATCTAAGCTAGTGAAGTGCTCACTGACAAATCTGATATCAGTGATCAACATCATCAGATATGTGATACTTCATAGCTACCTTGCATTGGTCATGACTCTTATCGCCTTCATTAAGGTATTGCCTCATTCATTGCAGAGGAAGAAAAATACAGAGAAAGAGGAGTTTTGGAAAGAAAAATAAATCAGGTAATTCCCTGATATGAACCCAAACCTCTGGGCAAATTCATTTTAACTCTCTTTTTTAGGGAAAAGCCTGTATTTCCAGTTAGGGCTCAAAAATAAAAGCCTGCTTATTTTCCTTTTAGCAATGTTTCTGATCACACCAGTAAAAGTCAATCAAGCATTACTGACTTTACTTAAAGCCTCAGCTGCTCAGGTAGCCACCAAATATAGCTGAGCTCTTACAGGAACAGCTTGTGGGATTCTAGTATTGTTTAATTTGAATACAAATCCCAGTCTAGGGTTTCATGCTACATCTAGACTTAATGGAAGTGAGATTCTGATCTGGAGCCAAGCTCTACATCTGACCCAGCTCCAAATAAGTCCGAATCCCAAAATATATTTTAAGAATCTGTGGCAGTTTGAGGGGGCCCAGGTTCCCTAAAGAAGACCACAGAGATGAAGTCCTGTCCCAGGGGATGGACCTGGTCATCCCAGTATATTCTAATGTTATTCTATTCCACTTTCTGGTATCACAGCTCATAAGGCAGTGCCTGGTTGATATCATAGAATCAACCAGGTTGGAAGAGACCTCCAAGATCATCCACTCCAACCCATCCCCCAGTCCTATTCAATCAACTAGACCATGGTACTAAGTGCCTCATCCAGGCTTTTCTTGAACACTTCCAGGGATGGTGACTCCACCACCTCCCTGGGCAGCCCATTCCAATGCCAATCACACTCTCTGGCAAGAACTTCCTCCTAACATCCAGCCTAGACCTACCCTGGCACAACTTGAGACTGTGTCCCCTTGTTCTGTTGCTGGTTGCCTGGCAGAAGAGACCAACCCCCTCCTGGCTACAACCTCCCTTCAGGTAGTTGTAGACAGCAATGAGGTCCCCCCTGACCCTCCTCTTCTCCAGGCTAAACACCCCCAGCTCCCTCAGCCTCTCCTCAGAGGGTTTGTGCCCCAGGCCCCTCACCAGTTTTGTCGCCCTTCTCTGGACATGTTCCAGCACCTCAACATCTCTCTTGAATGGAGGAGCCCAGAACTGGACACAATACTCAAGGTGTGGCCTGACCAGTGCTGAGTACAGGGGAAGAATAACCTCCCTTTTCCTACTGGCCACACTGTTCCTGATCCAGGCCAGGATGCCATTGGCTCTCTTGGCCACCTGGGCACACTGCTGGCTCATCTTCAGCCACTGTCTACCAGTACCCCCAGGACCCTTTCTTCCTGGCTGCTCTCAGCCACTCTGTCCCCAGCCTGTAGTGCTGCTTGGGGTTGTTGTGGCCAAAGTGCAGAACCCTGCACTTAGCCTTGTTAAATCTCATCCCATTGGCCTCTGCCCACCCATCCAGCCTGTCCAGGTCCCTGTGCAGGGCTCTCCGACCTTCCAAGAGATTGACACCTGCTCCTAGCTTGGTGTCATCTGCAAACTTACTGAATCCCCTTGTCTAGATCATCAATAAAGATATTGAACAGGACTGGGCCCAACACTGATCCTTGGGGGACACCACTAGTGCCAGCTGCCAACTGCATGTGGCACCATTCACCACCACTCCCTAGGCCCAGCCCTCCAGCCAGCTCTCGACCTATATCAGGGTGAATCTGTCCAAGCCATGAGCTGCCAGCTTTGCCAGGAGCTGCCTGTGGTACTCTGTTCTCATCTCTTCTCCTCCCTGCCTCCCCTCCCTCCACTTCTTCTCTCCAAGAAGAGCAGGGTCTCTACTTATCTCATGGCTGGTGTGTGGGAGATGGCTTCTAGCCAGCCTAAACTGGGGAGGGCAATTTTGGCCTACTCTCAGGCCTGCTGAGGGTGGAAGGGGTGGAGCATTCTAGAAGGTTTTATTCTGATAGACTTGCCCTAGCTTGTGGATGTGTTCATCCTAACTGATTGCCTTTTATATATATGCACCTATAAACAGAATCTCCCTTTAAAGTTTCCCTCAGTGTGCAGTATCTTTGTTCTTACTCTTCAGAAGGAGTGAGTGTCATTTCTGTCCTCCAGTCCCAGGTAGCTCGTGGCCCTAATGTGGGACAGTGTCCTACATGACAAAGTCCTAGAACACTACAAAAAGTGGTAGGATCAGTATGTCCACATAGGAATGCCTTCCTAAATCAATGAGTTCTTGCACAGAAATGAATCCTGCCATGGTGCTGAGTGCATGGGATGAGGTCCATTTGCTCAGAATAAGTTTGCACCATGCTTATGGACTTGGAGTACTCTAAAGGCATGTTTGAAGAGCATATCTATTGCAGGGATGAGAAAAAGAGCCAAACTTCTCAAATGCTAGGGCCAGATGGCTCAGTGCATTTCACCACAGCTGCTGTGCAGGACAGGTCCACACAGAGCACTGCTGATGCTCAGGCCAGCTGTGAGGCACCCATTTGTCTGAGAGATGTGATGCCATGGGCTGCAGAACCCTGCTCTTCGGTGCTCTCAGCAAGTGGTTACCAAGCAACATTGCAGCTTCAGACCCACGTTCTCTTCCCTGCCACTGGATGTGTATATCAGTCACAGCTGCTGCTATTGGGAGGGAGAGAATATGATTTTGGGGAAGGGTGGCTCTAAATGAAGTAGATTTATACCTCCCTGCCCTCTATATTGCTGCAGATCAGCTGGCACCAGACGTAGAGATAGTCTTCATGGAAAAACCAGGGATCTGAATTCATTCATTTCACAACAAATGAGATTACCATGAGCAAGGAAAGATCCCAGGTGCTTGCTCTCCTCACAAGAGAAAAGAGCAAACATTTTTGTATGATTTTTCAGACTAGGTAATTTTAGCACCTGCTTTTGCTGAGTTGTGTAACGATGCAGCTCACCCCTAACGTGACCTTCAAAAGGGGGGGAAAAGGGAAAAGAGGAAATAGCTTGTGTACAGAAATACCCATAACACGTCTTGCAAGAAGGCTGAAGAGCAATTGCCTGCTGGCTATAGTGTTTGTGAGGGGCGAGGGGGCTGGGACCTCACCCTGAATTCTCACACCATTCCTCTTTTACAACCAAAGAAGGAGACTGGTTTCTGCTGTTTCTTAGCTGTTTTTCCCTAGACTGGGTTTGTAGCCTGGATAGTTAGGGTAGGAATTGGATGTTGCTTTTCATCCTTCTCACTGTCACAGCACCACAAATACACACAAGAGAAGGAAGAGAGGCTGCCCAGGAAGAGTAGGGCAGGAATCCCCTTGTTATGCCCAGTCTGTAGGTAAAACCAGTGTATGTGTTCAGGCTGCTGAACCCTACTTTATGCTCCTACAGAAATGTCTAGTAGTGGTCACCAGTGACAGTTCCTCCCTTGAGCAATGAGAGAATATTTGGAAGCATTTAAGACAAGGCTGGATAAGGCTTTGAATAACCAGGTCCAGTAGGAAGTATTCCTGCCCATGGCAAGGGGATTTGAACTAGATGATCTTTTAAGGTCTCTTCCCACTCAAGCCATACTATGATTTCTGCAAACCATGAAGAATGTGACATGAGGGAGGGAAATGGAGTGAGGAGGACATACTCTCATCTCTAACACATCCACATAGAACAAAGTGTAATTTAGCCACTTGCTTCAGATCTAGTTGCAATGCAGTCAAAAGAAGCCCAGTCTTTACTTGCTGTTTGTCTTTCGGTTTTGCGGAATCATAGAATCATTAAAGTTGGAAAAGACCTTCAAGATCATCAGGTCCAACAGTAACCAACTACCATGACCACTAAACCATATCCCAAAGCGCCACATCGACACACATCTTGAACGCCCCCAGAGATGGCAACTCCACCACCTCCCTAAGCAGCTTGTTCCAGTGCCTCACCACTCTTTCAGTAAAGAAGCTTTTCCTAATATCCAATCTAAATCTCCCCTGTCACAATTTAAACCTGTTTCCTCTCATCTTATCACTAGTTACTTGGGAGAAGAGACCAACACCAGCCTCATTACAACCTCCTTTCAGGTAGTTATAGACAGCAATAAGATCTCCTCTCAGCCTTCTCTTCTCCATACTAAACAACCCCAACACTCTCAGCTGCTCTTTGTACAACATGCTCTCCAAACCCCTCACCAGACTCATTGCTCTTCTCAAGACATGCTCCAGGAACTCACTGTCTTTCCTATACAGTGGTGTCCTGAATTGAACACAGCACTCAAGCTGTGTTCCCTCACCAGGGTGGAGTACCAGGGCATGGTCACTTCTCTACTCCTGCTGGCCACATTGGTTTTGGTACAGACCAGGGTGCCATTGTTATGCACATATTCCTCAAAAGTGCTTCCTTAATTAGGCACACAAAGGGTTTCTGCATCTAGAAGTGCTCATTTAAGAGAGTTACCTTCCTTACAGGCTGAATTTACTTCAGAAAGACCCTTCTAAAATTGTATCATGCAAAACTGGGTGCAATGTTTTCCTGCTGAAACTTTTGTTTAAGCAAGCAAGGGAAAATGATGAGCTATGCCTAGTTTCCACTTGATTTCGAAACGTAGAATCACAGAATGGTAGGGGTTGGAAGTGACCTCTGGAGATCATCTAGTCCAACCCCTCTGCTAGAGGAGGTTTACCTATAGCAAGTTACACAGGAACACACCCAGGTGGGTTTGGAAAGTCTGCAGTGAAGGAGACTCTACAGCCTCTCTGGGCAGCCTGGTCTGCTGCTCAAGCACTCTCAAAGTAAAGAAGTTTTTCTTGGTGTTCAAGTAAAACCTCCTGTGTTTTAGTTTGTGTCTGCTGCCCCTTGTCCTATCACTGGGCACCACTGAAAAGAGCCAAACCTATCCTCTTGACCCCCCATCCTTTACATACTCTTAGGTATTTAGAAGAACCCCTCTCAGTCTGCTCTTCTACAGGCTAAACTGCCCCACGTCTCTCAGCCTCTCCCCATAAGAAAGATTGGACAAATCATTCTGTTTGCCATGAAAAAAAGACCTAAAAGAGATGTGAATTCAGCAAGCCTTTTCCTTTGCATATTCTTGGTTAGGAAATCTGCTCACTGCTCAAAACCCACTTCCCATTGCCGAGGACAAGAAGCTCATAACTGCATTCAGGGTCGATAAGAGTGACTGAAGCTGTGTCCAAGGGAGGCCTCACCTGATGA
This sequence comes from Pogoniulus pusillus, assembly GCF_015220805.1. Taxonomy (NCBI): domain Eukaryota; kingdom Metazoa; phylum Chordata; class Aves; order Piciformes; family Lybiidae; genus Pogoniulus; species Pogoniulus pusillus. Next base: position 9,284,607 of record NC_087272.1, read on the forward strand.
GCAGGATCAGCAGTCGTGCCTCTGCTGCCATGCGCCTGCATTCTTCTCCCTGCCACAGGCATTCCTGCAGAGGCAGGGAGGCTCAGGGGCTGCCAGCTGCTTGGCCCTTTGCTGCTGGAAGAATGCAGCTGAATGTGAAAACTTGTCACCAGGCTGAAGCCACAATACACCTGTCCCTCCTGTCAGTCTCCTGCAGCAAAGTCTCACAGGGACTGAAAAACTCAAGCCATAAAAGTGGGATTTAACCAGCCTTATTGTAGAATGCAATATGTAACATCCATGCTCCATATGTCCCATGATGGGAATGTCCATTTAAACTGTGCTATGTAAACAAGACAACAGCTGTGGAATGGCATCAGCCGTCCACATTAACACAGAGGAGAGTTAGGCAAAACTTTGGAGGAACATTCCTTTTTGTTAAATACCTGTTCCCAGAGAAATGGGAAGAATGTCTGATGGGGATCAGTGTCACCTCCTTTTTTATTAAGTGGCAGGGCTGTGAGAAACCTGGTAGAAGAAGGAAAATGTCTCCTCCAGCTATGAGAACAAGGGAAATTGTTTCCCTTCTTCATGTTGTTAACAGCCTTGCATCTAACCTGGAAAGATAACACATCGGGAAGCTCCTAGCACTCACCTTTTATAGGTCAGCAGTGTGAGAGCCTGGGAGGAATGTACTCTGGTAAATGTAGAGAAACAGCTGGCTGCAGCCGAATCACTTGTTTCCTCCCTGGAGATAACTGTTTGTCTTTTTCCCCCCCTCATTTTCTTAAAACCTAAATTAGATTGCCATAACAGAGAGAAATTTCCTGATCAGTCTAGTGAAAGCATGGGTAACGACTGCGGTAACAAGCTCTGCTCAGTGCATTGCTTTTGCTGTTCCCTGGCTGATGCAAGAGGGAAAGGACTGTGGTTTTCTGCTTGTTCCATTGGTGGGCTTTTTCTTCAATGTGAAAGCAAACCTATTAATCTCTGCTTAATGAAAATGTTTTCTTTAACTATAACTCAAATAATTTGGCTGTTCTGTGCCCTGCCTTCTGTTATTAAATTTGGACAAATTGAAACTAAGCGCCTCCGAATTGCAGGTCAAGATGCTTGACCACTCTTAAAGAAGCAGCTGAGTGGTTTGATTAATTTGACTTTAACCTGAAAATAATTAGTTCTACCAAAATTTCATTAGTGGTTAATAAAACTTCTAACATTACAATTTTCTTCTGTTCTACTTACAATATATGTGCTGACATCTGCAATGGACACTAAGATTTAACATCCTCTTGGGCAAATATTGTCCAAGACGAGAGGTCAATATTAGCCTGTCAAACCAATAAATCTCAGCATGCACATTGGCAGCAGTTAATATGCTTATTCTGACTTCTAAAATAATAGTCAAAGCACCAAGACTATCAGAGTGATTGAAATTGCTGGGGCTCAGAAACACACTTATTTATCACATTGTTTAGGAAAGTGGTAACAAGTGTTTACTCGGAACATGGATATTAAAAGTTAAGACCATCATAAATCTTCCTACTTTGACCTAAGCAGAAAGTAGGAATTATCATCACAGACAGACACACTTTTCACTTAGATATTTAAAAGACACATTTGATGAAGGCAGCTTGTAATGTTAGTGCCTGAGTGCAGGTTTCTGAGGTCAAAAGTGAGAATTAGGTGCACTCTCTTCAGAATACCTGCTCCGCTAAACACCCTGGATAAATTCACTTACACCAAGACACTGGTAGCTCTGGGAGAGGGATAAAAGCTCTGGTGGGGGGGGAAGAGATTTTATTAGAGCAATTTCTTCAAAGGTCTGGGTAGGAAGCCAAAATCTGCATTTACTAAGGTTTTCAGCAAGGAAATCAGTACAAGGTGTCCATCCTAAAGAGCTTTCCATCTGTGGTTATGGAGCAGTAAGCTTTCCAACTGTGATTACGGAGCCACAGGTTCCAACTTCCCTAAAATTTGTTATCTGTGATGGCCTCATGATAAAAAGTTATCATCCTGCCTGAGTTAGGGCAAAGTGGGCATACACCTCCCACAGCTTTCAGAGATGATTCTGAACAGAATTTCCAACTTACTGTGTTAGTAACCTCAATGTTTGAAGGAAGTACAGAGCAGAAGGGGAATGATCTTCTTTCTCCCCTGAAAAACACATCCTTGAATAAAATATTTAAGGTCTCTGGATCTTATTTTTTTTTTCTGTTTATTCCTAGAATTCAAGCAAGATCCTGGCTAGGGATTATCTGTGAGCTGGAAGTGCAAATTGCCATGCAAATGAGAACACCAAGGACTCTTATTAACAGAAAGGCAACAAAGACTCTTCAGGAAGAGAGAGGGGTAGCAGGCAAGGAGAAAAGGTTCTTGTGGGTCAGCTGTGGGGTTAGCAGAGGGAATTCAAGGCTTGGAGCTGAACCATCAACAACTTCTCCCCATTCTCACAATGGGGCATTGTTCAAGCATCTCACTGATGTCCTCTATTAATAATGGTGTATTCTCTTTGAGTAGCTTGCCCTAGAAACCGTATGGATTAGACATCAAATCCCACATAGTTTAGCAAGAGAGGAGGAGAGAAAGCCAGGCTTGCTCTCGCATTCCTTCACCATTGAGGGCAAAGGAATAACACAAAGCATGCAGGAAGATATTCTTAATAAGAGTTGTAATCTAGTTTTGAAAAGGGGAGGGAAAGCACAACTGTAACATTACTGGTTTGATCCTAGCTTTCAACATTGGGATCATGATTGTACTCTCTGCCCTTCATGTTAGTGCAGCTGAAGTGGAAGAGGCTTGCAGAGCACCATTTATTTCAGTTGTCAGCTGTAATCATGATCACCACCACTTGTACTGTGGCTGTGCCCCTATGTAACAGGATAGGAGTCCCCCATTCTTCTAGACCTTGATGAAGTATAAAAGACATCAATGCTGTTCTGAGGAGCTTACCATCCAACTAACAGACAACAAGCCTGAGCAACACCAAAGCAAGCAGTGAGGCAGAGGAGGTGCTAAAGGGAAGTTTATAGTGTTTCTGGGTTACAGTGGACAGCTTCATACTCAGCCAAAGGTGTTCAGACAATTTAATAGTATTGACCTTATTATAAAATGAGTCATTAAGTGATAACAACTCTGCTCAGGCATGGTTCCATATGATCCCCTGAGTGTGCTGCTCTCTGAATAAGGAGTCACCAAGTTCACATCTAGGCTGCATTAAGACTTTGCTTTTCTCACACAACTCTAATTCAAGACATCTACAAAAAGCTGCAGAGTAGGCAGAGGAAGATGAAACTGGATGTGGAGGACAGAGGAGGATAGCCATTGAGAGAATATTAACTGCAGTTGGAAATAAAGCAGTGTAAGCTGAAGTACTGGCCTAAGGCATCCACGTTTTCCAGCAGCCAAACCTAGTGCTGAGAGCTCAAAGGCTACTGATACTGCACGTGATGAGAGCAGCTGCAGGAACCAAAGGTCTGCCCAGCGGGCAGTATATTTAGAAATCAGGCAATTGAGGAAAAGCAGCATTATGAGGCTAAGTAGGTGGACAGACGGTGGGCTTGTCTGCAGGGGAAATTCAGCCCCGCCTAAGCTAAGGTGTGAATTTATACCGCCCCAGCTACTCTGCACTAGCTTCCTGTGCGGGTAGCCTTAATCTGTACTAAGAATGCTTTTGTGAGCACAATGACACATTTACTAGGGGAGTTAATGTAGAGCAGCTAATGCGCTGCAAATTCACACCCCGGTGACCGCCATCCTGCCCGCCCCTGCTGATTACACTGGAGTGCTTTTTCAGCAAGGGGCACTTCAAGCCAGCTGCAGTCAGGAAAAGCATTTCCAAATGCTGTGCTGCATCAGGAATGGTGTGGTCAGCAGGAGCAGGGAGGTTATTCTGCCCCTGTACTCTGCACTGGTTAGATCTCACCTTGAGTACTGTGTTCAGTTCTGGCCCCCCCAGTTTAAGAGAGACATTGAGATGCTTGAGCGTGTCCAGAGAAGGCAACAAGGCTGGTGAGAGGCCTTGAGCACAGCCCTACGAGGAGAGGCTGAGGGAGCTGGGATTGTTTAGCCTGGAGAAGAGGAGGCTCAGGGGAGACCTTATTGCTGTCTACAACTACCTGAGGGGAGGTTGTAGCCAGGAGGAGGTTGCTCTCTTCTCTCAGGTGGCCAGCACCAGAACAAGAGGACACAGCTTTAAGCTATGTCAGGGGAAATTTAGGCTCGAGGTGAGGAGAAAGTTCTTCACTGAGAGAGTCATTGGACACTGGAATGGGCTGCCCGGGGAGGTGGTGGAGTCGTCGTCCCTGGAGCTGTTCAAGGCAGGATTGGATGTGGCACTTGGTGCCATGGTCTAGCCTTGAGCTCTGTGGTAAAGGGTTGGACTTGATGATCTATGAGGTCTCTTCCAACCTTGGTGATACTGTGATACTGTGATATTGGACTAAGGCTGTCTGTGCAACCTCATGGACAGAAATCATTAGGAAGGATTGAACAGGGATGCTTGTGAAACAAATAGGTCTGGGCTTTTTGGTAAGGTTGAGAGTGTATCCTCAAGGAAAAAACTTTTTGTACCTGAGGTGGATGCGAGAGTCTAAATCCTCTCTGTTGCCCAAAGCTGTTTTATGCTAGCAAGTCTTCGAATATATGCATGCTAATAAGATTTGTCTGTCCTATAGATACGGTTCTCTTTCACCAGATACAAAAGGTTATTTATGTCTTTGCTGGAAAGACTCGGGCCCTCACTGCAAGAAGGACATTGAGATGCTGAAGTACACGCAGAGAAAGGCAACAAAGATGGTGAAGGGTCTGGAGAACAGGTCTAGTGAGGTGTGGGAATGCAAAGTGAAGAAGGATAGTAACAGGCGGATGCTGACCTTGGTTCCCACCAGCTGCTGGCTAACATCTCAGAAAGCACAGATAACAGACACCTCGTTAATGAGGAAAACAAGGCATGGTTTATGCTGATGGAGTGGGTTGTGCTAATGCTAATGTGTAGGTGTGTGCTTTATGCCCCAAGGGTATATATTGAGAGACAAAATGATGAATAAACATCTCTGGCATCATTCACATTGGAGTAGTCTGGAGTCCATGTGGCATCGCCTTGATCACGCTGATCTGTGGGGCCTTGACCATGTTTTCCATGGCAACCTAAACAGATTTCTGCAACAGTGAGGAGTGGCTGAGGGAACTGGGGCTGTTTAGTCTGGAGAAAAGGAGGCTGAAGGGAGAACTTCTTGCTCTCTGCAACCACCTGAAAGGAGGTTGTAGTGAGGTTGGTGTTGGTCTCTTCTCCCAGCAATAAGCAATAGCACAAGAGGAAATGGCCTTAAGTTGTACCAGGGGAGGTTTAGATTGGGTATTTAGGAAAATATCTTCACTGAGAGAGTGGTCAGGCATTGGCACAAGCTGCCCAGGAAGCTAGTGAAGTCACCATTCCTTCTGGTGTTCAAAAAATCTGTAGACATGACACTGTGGGACATGGTTTAAGGGGCATGGTGGTGTTGGGTTGATGTTTGGACTTGATGATACTAAAGCTCTTTTCCAACCAAAACAATTCCACAATTTCATGTTTCTAAATGGCAAAACCGAAAAAGAGGTGAAATGATGTGCCCAAAATCTCATCTGGAAAGAAACTCCAAATTTCCTGATACTAAGTCTTGCTTTAGGGAGTCTGGCTGTTATAAACGACAGGGGTGTTTTTGTCTCTGTGAAGGGCAGAAGACCTGAGACTTTGTCCCACACATGAATCTGGAGCCAGACTGTAGCTAAGGCACTCTAGTATATGATGAACTCAGTAAAAATCATAGTTACTGGAATGCATCAACAATAACACTTAAAAGAAAGAGGCTTTTAACAAATCCCACTGACTTCTGCAAAAAATGTTTGCTTTAATCCTACTGACATTGCTGAGAGCCTTAATCCTGGAACTGTCTCACTTCCTTGAGTGCATGTGGGGGGAGAGCAATCTGGTTCTATAGAAGCAAACATGCTCTTTTTAGAAGTGCATGCAAAGTCTGTCATTACCATAATGACAAGAGTGATGCTCTATAAAGAGCACTAATGCATCCATCCCCATTCCATCACGGAGGGCACGTCACTTTTCTTATTGAAAGCTGCTGATGTGAATAACACAAAAGAAGTTTCTCAACATTTCCTGTTTTGCTGAATAGTAAGTCACATTGTCACATCACACTGCTATACGATCTGGTAATGAAACACCATAATGCACTTGCACATGGATGCAGACTTAAGGATATGGAGAGTGCATTAGTCCTCAATTATCTGGCCTTGGATGGCCTAAATCTCAACCTTCTAGATGCTTTTAGGTCTTCATACATGCAAAAAGTAGCCTTCAAACTGACAACCACCACTGGCAACAGGAATGAAACAGCAAAGGCAGACAAAAAAAGTGTGCTGCTGTGCACGGAGCTCTTCAGTGCTTATAGAATCACAGAATCACAGAATCACAAAATCAACCATGTTGGAAGAGACCTCCAAGATCATCCAGTCCAACCTACCACCCAGCCCTATCCAATCAACTACACCATGGTACTAAGTGCCTCATCCAGGCTTTTATTCAACACCTCCAGGGACGGTGACTCCACCACCTCCCTGGGCAGCCCATTCCAATGCCAATCACTCTCTCTGCCAACAACTTCCTCCTAACATCCAGCCTACACTTCCCCCGGCACAACTTAAGTCTGTGTCCCCTTGTTCTCTTGCTGGTTGTCTGGGAGAAGAGACCAACCCCACCTGGCTACAACCTCCCTTCAGGCAGTTGTAGACAGCAATGAGGTCCCCCCTGAGCCTCCTCTTCTCCAGGCTAAACAGCCCCAGCTCCCTCAGCCTCTCCTCATAGGCTTTGTGTTCCAGGCCCTTCACCAGCCTTGTTGCCCTTCTCTGGACATGTTCCAGCACCTCAACATCCCTCTTGAATTGAGGGGCCCAGAACTGGCCACAGTTACCAAGAGACATCCTGCCTGCTCTTACCTGTCTGATCCCACCCATAATGTTTTCCAAATAAACCAGCTTCTGTAAACACTCAGCCATGTTCTGCTGTGTTGCAGTTATATAAGGAAGATGCAGCATGCTGCTTCGCAGGGAGGGAGCTGTGTTAAGTGGATGCTCCCATAGGAAACATCTGTCCCTTATTTATGGGCACAATTTAAGCCACTGAAGTGCTGATTTGTTACTCTTTCCTCTCCCCTCTCTCCTAGTGGCTGATTCTCCAGTTTGCCAACTTTTTACTGCCTACTCCAAATGTCCATATCTTATTTCCAGGCCTGAAATTATCCACGATGCTACTCAATATGCTGACATTTCTGTGGCTTAGCATCTGAGGAGATGTCTGCTGATTCCCTTCCAACTGGGAGAAGATGGGTATGGAGCGGGTGAGTTCCTCAGAAGTCTGAGGCAGCCAGTTCACTCAGGCAGGTAATGGTTCTGTGTTACCACATCCCATCTGCAATGCTGTCATTACATGGATGAACTGCATTTTCCACTCTAAGCCTCATTTTCTGGGGCTTGTAGCTCATCCGTAACTGGCCATTAAGGTTCTCAGAGCAGCAAAGATTATTATTCTAAGACTTTGTTAGAAAATTGGCTTAGCTTGCCTTTTTTTCCTGCTTTTTCTCTTCTTTTTGTTTTCTTTTTATTTTTTTTCCCCTTTAAGAGCAGTAATCTAAAAATAGATTTCAGATGCAGGCTGTGATCATAATGCCCTCACCAAAATATCCTGAATACTTTGACTCTCACTCTCAGCCAGTAAAGCAACACAGACTGAAACTCTGAACTTGCATTAAGGTTAATTGAATATCTTCCTGCATCCTGTGTGCCATGTCCTGGCCTTCCAACTCTGAGTAAAAACACTGTCTACATTTTGCTTTCCCACACTAGCCCTGTTTGGTCTGCATGTTGGACTTGATCTTACATATTCTGCATTTTGTTTAGTTTTGCTCAAAGTTCAAAGGCATAAAAGGGCACTGCTAAAAGCTCTGTACACCTCCAAGGAATGTAAAATAATTCCCTGCTTAGACACTAACTTAGCACATTATGATTATTTATAGTTGTGAGTTTCACCTTATCTCTGGTACCTAAATATTTGCTTGTCTTTCTCTGTCTCTACTGCACAAAAGTGGAGGCTCATTCTCATGGGAAAGATTGCAAAGAGGCAAGGAGGAGGTGCTTTCTGTCCTAGTTATGGAGGCTGAAGTAATAACAGTGCTCATTGCCTTGTTGAATAGTCTTCACAGTCCCAGAAGCTGAATTATAAAAATGTCAACCTTCTGCTCCACCAGGGAAAGTACAAGCACCAAATGCTCTTGTCAGTTCTTGAAAGCCCTTGGCACCCATTTCATAGCTCCTAAAAAAGGGTACCACCTTTACTTTAGCCTATAACCCATGCTCCTTTACTTTGTGCTCTATTTGGGATCCATAAAATACTTGGCTCAAAACTGAAAATGTCAAACTCCATCTCCAAGAGTGAAAGTCCAACACGAAAAGCTGCTGTCCATCCTTACAGTCCCTTGGCAACCATTCCACAGGCCAAAGAAATCTGGGAGGTACTGACTTCACTTTAGCTTCTAACCCTATGAGTTTCAGTCCATGCTTTATTCAGGCTGGGTACATCTATTTCATTGGCAATGTGATAGAAGTGTTTTGTGTTTTGTTGTGTTTGTTTTTAAAGGGGGACATAGGGGAGTAGTTTATTAAGTGTGATAGGAGCATTATTATCAAAACTCAGGTATTTAGCTTCCTTTTAAAAACCCACAAAACTCTAAAGGTCGATTTCTAGAAAGACTTCCCATGCTAACTAAACAAGCCCAAAAAATCCCCAGAACACCCATAAAGACCCCCAAGATTCCCCCTGAATAACCTTAATACCCCAAATATCTCTAAAATCCCATAGATAGCCCTCAAGCCTCCCTAGACACTCATAAGTCCCCTAAGCTCCCCAATAAACACCCCTAAAGCCCTCCATAAACCTCCTAAAATTAACCCCCCAAACCCCAGAAAATGCCACAAAATCAGCCCATAAACACCCTGAAAGCCACAAAACCACTTCAAGACAACCTAAAACAACCCTAAAAGAGATTATCCCAACTTGAAGACCTGTGATAGGCCCAAGAAATTTGGGAGTACCACCTTAAGCTTATAACCCTTTACACTTTACTCTTTTCAGGCTTGGTGAGAGCTCAGGCTCAAAACTGAAAATGTCCAGCTCCCACTCCAACAAGGAAAGTGACAGCACTGAATGCTCTTGTCCATCCTTACAGTCCATGGACAACTATTTCATAACCCCAAGAAATTTGGGAGTACCACTTTTGCTTTAGTCTCCAATCCACTATCCTTCAAAATGTGTTCTATTAGTGCTTAGTAAGATCTTTCATTCAGAAGTGAAAATCATAGAACCATGGAATGGTTTTAGTTGGAAAAGACCTTAAAGATCATCTGGTTCCAACTCTTCTTCCTTGGGCACTTATGCCTCCCATTAAACCAGGTTGCTCAAAGCCTATTCCAGCCTGGTCTTCCAGGTATAACAAGAGAAAATGAGTTCAAGTCATGCCAAGGGAGGTTCAGGTTGGATATTAGGGAATAAATCTTCACAAAAAGGGTTATCAGGCATTGGAACAGGCTGCCCAGGGAGGTGGTGGAGTCACCATCCCTGGAGGTATTTAAAACATGCATGGATGTGGTGCTGAGTGGTAATGGCTTAGTGGTAATAGTAGTGTTGTGAGCTCTAGGCAAGAGGTTGGATTGGATGATCTCAAAGGTCTCTTCCAACCACAGCAGTTCTGTGATTCTATGACAGCCAGCTGGGGCATCTAAGATTCAGCTGCCACTGCCAAATCTGAAAGGGATCAAAACTTAGAGCCCTCCCACATTATTCACTCACTGCTGTATTAACTCATTCCTCTCAGCTTTTACTGCCTTGGCTAGTCTCTGTGCATATCATATTGCCTACTGCTTAGCCAAGCCTGCATTAGACCACAACTGGAGAGAATTCAGAGAAAAGCAATGCAGTGAGTTTGCCACTAACTCATCTGGCAATGACATCCCCAGGAACTGGGCACAATTAACCAGGATCTTGCAGCAAGAAGTACCACTGCCTCCCTGCTCCACATGCAAGAGTAAATCACACTTCCTTAAGTATTTCCTTACGTTAACTCAAATGTACAATAGAAAACCAAAGCTTTCCCTCCAGTCTCTCTTTTGCTTGTTCAGTTTCTGGACTCTTTTAAGTTTTATTCCTTTTTTTTTTTTTTCTTTTTTTGAATGTCACTGCTAATGTAGAGGAAATTAAACATCAACGTTTCTTTCAGCACTTTTTAATCATATGCTTTGTGGCTAGAACTTATGCTGTTAGTAAGAGTGTGTTAAACCTTGGGAAGATTACAGTGCAGCCTTGGGATTTCAGGAAACTTCAGAGAAATAACCAGGCATTGTCTCACTATCACATTGCAGCTACCTACAGTGTTAGGAAACAGAAAGTTAACACTGATTAATGTGTTTCTCTGATTTACTGTCAGTGAAAGAATAAGCTAACAAATTGAAATCTAAATTAATTTTTGTAGGAATTAAAGTGATTCTGTCCAAATTCACGTCTGAAGATGGTAAAAGTAATCTTTTGAAAGAAAATGAGGCAAAACACAGTATTTCTAAGCCCATCATTTCCTAGCTTCACAAAACAAGTGCAGACCACCTTTAGTGAGCTCAACTCCTTGAAAATAAGAACTAGGTAGCTCCTTCTAACAAATTTACAGTTTCAATGTATTCTGATCTTACTTAAATCTAAGCCTGTGCAGACAATAACTCCTCTTTTAGAGGAAATTGTGGTCCTGAAGGGATCCTGAATAGGAATGCCTTGAATAGAGCAGCTGCCTATTCCAGAAAATGAAACAACCTGCTAATGCTGTGTCCTTGAACCCAACAGTGAGCACTACTCTGCATACTTCTTCTCCAGATGTGTTTTATTCAGGGGCTTTTGAACTCTCCAGTAAGCTGTAACCAAGTGTGAATGTAAAATGCTGTTTCAGCCTAATGTAACTGGTGTCTTGAGACAAGTTTGTGCCTTGATAGTTCACCCTGCTGCTTGCACCATTCATCAGTACCAGCCAATCCAGCTTCCTTGTGTTAGAGAACCATTTTGGTTGGAAAAGACCTTTAAGATCATTTAGTTAGTTGTCATTTAGTTTAGTCGTTACTCTGGCCACAGACTTTCACCAACAGGTGCTAAACCATGTCACTCAGCACCACATCTCTGCATCTTTTAAACACCCCCAGAGATGGGGATTCAACCACATCCCTGGAGAGCCTGTTTCTCTCTTTGAGAACCCTTTCAGTCAAGAAGTTTCTTCTAATACCCAACCTAAACCTCCCCTGGGGCCACTTGAGGCCATTTCCTCTCCTCCTATCACTTGCTACTAGGGAGAAGACACTAACACCGACCTGACTAGAACCTCTTTTCAGAGAGCTGAAGACTAACATCCACATTTCCCTCAGCCACTCCTCATAAGACCTGCTTTTCAGAGTCTTCATTAACTTCATTGCCCTTCTCTGGACTTGCTCCAGCACTTCAATGTCTTTCTTGTCGTGAGTGCCCCAAAACACGATACTCAATGTGCTGCCTCACCAGTGCTGAATATTGTCCCATGAGCTATAGAAGGAAGAGCTTGTTTTCCTCTCAAACATCAGCTAACAATCTAACAAAGTGGGAGACCACAGCAGAATTGTCACGTCAGCAATAACAGTCACTCAGTAGAAGACCTTCCCTTCCTGTTACACTGGTGGACAGCCAGCTGACCATGAGCCAGTAGTGTGCCCAGGTGACCAAGAAGACCAATGGCATCCTGGCCTGTATTGAAAGAAGTGTGTCCAGCAAGAGTAAGGAAGTGACCATGCCCCAGTACTCCACCCTGGTGAGGCCACAGTTGAGTGCTGTGTTCAGTTCTGGACATCACAGTATAGAAAGACAGTGAGGTCCTGGCGTGTGTCCAGAGAAGAGCAAAGAGGAGTTGAGGAATGCAGAGGGTATCACACAAGAAGCAACCAAGAGAACCACGGTTATGTAGTCTGGAGAAGAGAAGGCTAAGAGGAGATCTTATTGCTCTCTACAACTACCTGAAAGAAGGTAGGGGTGAGGCTGGCGTTGGTCTCTTCTCCAAGGTAACTAGTGATAGGATGAGAGGAAATGGGTGTAAGTTGTGCCAGGAGAGGTTTAGACTGGACATCAGGAAGACTGATCTTTACTGAGAGAGTGGCAAGGCATTGGAACAAGCTGCCTAGAGAGGTCATGGAGTTGCCATCCCTGGAGGTGTTCAAGAAGTGTAGAGATGTGGTCTTTTAGGATGTGGTTTTGTGGTCATGGTAGTTGGGTTATGGGTGGACATAATGATCTTGAAGGTCTTTTCCAACCTTAGTGATTCTGTGATTCTATGCTGTCTTACAGGCATATGCACCTGAGTCACATCAGCACAGGTTTACACTGGGACATGCACTCCTGCAAAGGTTGTTGTGTTCCCTGCATATGGAGCAGCAAGGCAGGGGGGAACCTGTGACCTGCAGCACAGTATCTGAACCAAAATAAACAGTGACAAAAATGGGTTTGCTCCTTACAGCTAAGGTGTGGATCACTAAAAAAGACATATGCAAATGGTGGAGTAAATCCAGGTCTGTGTAAGTAACACACCAAAATTGATGCTTTCTTAATCAGACACTAGAAAACAAGGTAAAAGGCAACTCAGAAAATAAATTGTACATGGGTCTGGAAGACTACTTATTTGAAGGCAATATCTTTTGTGATTTTCCTGTTAAACTCACCTAGCCCTACAGCACAAAGCTATTAGTTTTTCACAAGCATTACTGTAAAAATATTTATTGCAAACAACACTGCTTTCCCACATACACCTATTTTTTAAGCATTTTGCACCTGAGGTGCAATTTCTTTCAGTACTGAAACTAATTCCACACATCCTACTGGGGAATCTTTTTCTGGCTGTGAGTGGTTATGTCAGCACTAGAACCTCACGGGGTGCAGTATGTGAATATGCACCTTACTGGTGCTAAAATCCATTACCTTGGGACTTACTGCAGGTTCCTTCTCATTCTCATTAGTTATGACCTCAGTGTCAGCAGCAAACGCCAGTTGTCTGACTCTCAACCTTTCCATCACAGGATTGCTTTAATTGATTCTTCCAGCAATACAGGAAAAGCCAAGCAATCCCTTCCCCCCTCCCCCAACCACTTAATACTCCTACCTCTGCATGATACTAATCAGAAAACAAATAGTTCCACTGCAGGTTTAAACCTGGTGCAAGGCACAAGTTTATATTTGTTAACCTAGCACAAGGTAACAGAAATGGTAAAACTCTTCCTGGCCCCTCGGAAACTAATATTGGTGCATTCCTAAAGCTGACCCACAAGAAGTGTCCCAAGACAGAGGAGCTCAAGGCCAGCTGGTTAGTTTTACTGAGACTTGAGTTGTAGCACAGGAACTGAGGTTTGGAAACACGGGTACATGTCACTTCCACAACTGAGGCAGTTCACTGCAGCTGCCTCCAGGGAGACCAGTAGGATCTGGCAATAAATACACATTTCCCATACATCAGTCTGAGACCTAGGTGAGGTCTGGGCAAACCACTGAAAATCCACACCAAAGCTAGAGTACTCTTGATCTAAAGCATCAGCAACCCTGCGAGTTTGCTAGGTGAATTCAATGCTCCTCCATCTCCCATAAGAGAAGATGAGCAGCTCCCAGCTGCAGCACATAGGTCTAAATATCCTCTAAAAGTGTATTTTTCTTTCTATTGCAGCTGAGCTACACTGCCTGCCCATTTCTCAGTGCAGGGCCAAAATATACATTATTGAATGATTTCTAATAGCTTTGGCTATCAGAGATTTGCCTTTTCTGAAGGATAAAGGATCCAGAATCAGAGTTCAAAGATGGTGGAAGATACTCACTTAGATGAAGAAGGTTACAAACAAGCTGTATGATACCTGTACACCTTATTTCCTCATTCACAGCTGAATCCTTCCTCATGAGAAAACTTAGAGGGGACTTTGCTACCATGTTTGTTGAAGCCACAATAAATCCAACAGGATATTCCACTCAAGGGAGAGATTCAGAGGGGGATGGTATAAATTGCCAGCAAAAGCAGAACTATTTCAGGGTGGTCTGCTTAGAACTAACTTCTCAGCTTGTTGATGATGTTGTTGATGGTTGGCCAAGATTTTTTTTCAGAAGTACCTAAAGTTAGCTCAAAAGGTCATCCTTGGGAACACAAATAAATGGCCCAAATTACATAGACTATGTGCTCCAGCAGCTCAGACATGGTTTAACTATGAAGGAAGCCTGCTGCTTATTCATCTTCCTAAACATTTTGAAAATCTTGACCTTTGACTTTCAACCAACTGCAATGCAGTGTGAGTCTAATCAACAGTTCTTAATCTATCCCACCAAGGACAGAAGTGAAACTGTACACATGAGACTGTAAAAGGAATAAAAATGAAGGGAGAAATGAAGTTGATTTCCCCAGGATGGCCAATTCAAGAGAAATCTGCCAACATTCCTACTTTTTAGATGCTGGCTTGCCAAGATAGGAGAGTCTTTTTCAAGCCTCCCTTAAAAACCCTAGCATGGAGGACGTTAGCTTTGCTCTGCAGCACCATGTTGTTGAGGGACCTCGCCAGGAAGCAAGTGCATAGAATTAGATAGTGAAGGAAAGACCGAGGGACCTGAAACACAAGTGGTGGGATCACAGTGGGGTAGCACTGAAGAAATTGGCACCGACCCAGCAAGCTGTTTGTGGTAATAGAGAAGAGAATTACTAAAACCATCATCCTCATTCCATGAGAGCAGTTGTTAGCTGTTAACTCCATGCAGACTGTAAAAGGAGAATGAGAACTGGCCACCTTCAGTCAGAAGAATAATGAACAAAATGCATTAGGGTCTCCTACATATGAAGAATCAAAAACCTATACAAATAAACTATTTCTGCAGCAAGGCAGAGTGCCAGCAGCAACAGTCTGAACTCCAAGTCTTCTCTGACAGCAATGAGAAATGGCAGCTACTCAGAAGACATCACCTTAAAATAATAACAGCAGAAATGCCCCAAATCTGCATATGGAGCTCTCCGTCCGGCTTTTTTTAGGAACAGAAATATTTTGGCCATAGATAGATTAGTTTCTGGGTTTGGCTGTTGAGTAATTGAAGGATGCAGTGCAGTGATTTAAGAGGAGTGGAGCGCCCAAAGTTCCATACACAGCTTGGCTATGTTAGCAGAGCTTACTGCTCTTACTTCATCACACTTGATTTTAAAAAGACTAATCATCAACACAGTGGGGGACATGCAGAAAACCAAGAGATCCAGCTCCACAGCTCTCCTCTTTGCATAAGCCTGCAGTAACTCACTTGGGTGAGTGATCAGTAGAAAGCTGATAGGAGACAAGGATCTCATCCCCATCTGGAGAGTCTCAAGAAGGCAATTACAGGACAAAGAAGCAGGATTTCCATTAATGTTAAAAGCATTTGTAAGACCAGATCCCCCCTTTTCCTGTGAAAATGTGTTTAGACACATCTGTGTATTAGAAATAGAGAAGAGACCCCCTACAAATTCATGGACACTGAGCTGAACTTTGGGATGGGATGCAGATAAGCAGTGGAGAAAGGGAGAGCCAGTAAGAATAGATTTGACCAGAGCCCCCCAGTTAAAGATTCTAATTCTTTCTTCCCTCTCAGATTCTATTTGATTCCTTCAATCAGTCTCTGGACTTTTCTCCTGCAAATTAATCATTAGGGGAAGATGCACTTTTTAGAAACATTGAAGCAACACTGACATTCTCCTACCAGGAAAAGAAAATTGTCCCAGCTCAGCTCCAAGAAGCATCTGATTGCTTTGATAGGCACTGCACGTTAAAGGAGTTTCCATTTCCCCAATGCTAGCTTTGAAATGAACCTCAGAAAAAATCTTCACATAACAGTGAGCTCTGTGTAAGAAGAACAGCATCAGCATCAACCACTATCTTTAGTTTCTTTCTCACCCTCTGTGACTGTAGACTGGTTGCTCAAGATTCTTGTCCAGCTGAGTATGTCTCCCATTTTGATACCCCTAGGAGCACTGTTAATCCTCCTTCCAAAGGAGAGCACACATTTAAGATTAGGTTTTGTAAGAATTCACTGTGAAATGCTCACAAGCAGCCAAGGGACTTTTCACTTGAAGATCAAATATCCTATGATTTGCATGGTGAGACTTGTCCTGTCATTTGCAGATCAAGTCTAAACGTTCCATCATAACCTCTCACGTGCAAAGCTCCTGCCACTTCCTCCTTCAAATCCATCCTTAAATACATTTCCTTTGAAAGGCTTCCAATGTTCCTCTGCTCACCAATAACATCTGCACCCACTTTATGGTAAAGTAATATCAGTGACTTGTGCCTAAAGTCGACTTTCCACTGCCTGTAGCAGGGCCTAGTCTTCCATCTGTTTGCAAAGTATAGATGTATCTTAAGATCATACCCTTCCTTCTCCCCTCAAAAAGCCCCACAAACTGATACAACCTGGGACCAAGTTTTGATGACAGACCCTCTAGCAGGGGAATGGCTGAAGAAAACAGTACAATCTCCCAACCAGTTTCTTAGAGAAATTAAAAAAGGAATTATATCCATTGCACATATGTGCTAGTTTGAGCCTAGCTAGAATGTTTTGGTGAGAAGAACTAGATTACAGGCTGTGGAAAGAAAACAAGGCTGATGTCTACTTCGCTCAGAGTCTTGCTGAAGAAGAAATTAAAAGATTAGATAACACTCTCACCATTTTCTCTCACACTGGCTTGGGCTGCTGGCTGAGCTGCATCTCTCTAACACATCCTTCCATTTGGACTAACCCACCTTTGCTTCTTAACCTCTTGGCTGAACCTCTGTTCTTCATTAGGACTGGGGTAAGGTTGAGAGGGGCAGGGGGAAGGTGAGGGGTGGTTAAGAGCCCCTCCTGGGGACTCAGGTTTCTGGGAGGGGAGTTGTGTTTCTGTATTACCTTTTTACCTTGTATATTTCTGTACATAACTGTATATACTGTAAATATCTGCTTGTATATTGTGCTAGCTGTAAATATAAGCTTCATTCATATTTCCAGAGCTGGCTGAGTCTAGTCTGGGTGATTTCAAAAGTGTGGGGGGGCAGGGAACACCCAAACCATCACAACATATGAATGCTTGGAAGCCTCACAAGGACAATTCTCATGTGAGGAATATTTGCAAGCCTTAGAAACAGTAAAAATTAAATGAGTTCTTAGTGTGCTCTCTGTTCTGCAAGACATATTGCTCCTGGAAGCTTAAGGCTTATCAGCATAGGTTTTGTGATCAAGAGCAAGTTTTCCAGTTTACTCAATTAAACTTAAACAGTGCCTTCTTCTGGCCACAACCACCCTTCAGGTAGTTGTAGACAGCAATAAGGTCACCCCTGAGCCTCCTCTTCTCCAGGCTAAACAATCCCAGCTCCCGCAGCCTCTCCTCATAGGGCTTGTGCTCGAGGTCTCTCACCAGCCTCGTCGCCCTTCTCTGGACACGCTCAAGCATTTCGATATATATAGTGCAGCATGAGTCCCCTTCACCACATCCATTCCCATCTTCCTTGGGACCTCACACTCCCACTCTCCACATCCACTCCTACTTCTGGTGCTGCTGGTTTGGCCATGGACGAAATACTTCCTTTCCATTGCTGTAGCTGTCAGGTGGTATCTGCCATGCCTGCCTTCAGCAGAGGCAACAAGAGGGATCTGGTTGCAAAAGCAGCAGCAGAAGTGACGGAAGCTGCATGAAGGTAGGGGCACCTTAAAGAATATAGATTTGCTTCAGGTGCACAATATGTCCATGAGGGAGAGGGCTATAAATGCACAGAGTTGAGTCTGGCCAGGAACTGAGCTACTTATTTTTACAGAACTCTGGACCTTAAATTCTATTTATTTAGATATCCAAATAAGTGGCCTCTTTTCTGCAAGGCTGAAAACTGAATTTACTAAATATGGAAATAGGGTCTCTAAAAATAAGCACACAAGTATGAAGGCATTAGCCTTAGTCTGTAAAATGGGGGCAAGAGAACTTCAGCAGCTCATATATCCAAAATACCTCTAAAGAGTATCCCTTCTCCCACCCACTCCTCAAAAAAATCCAGAGCAAGCCCAATCCAAACAAGAAGACCTCCATAAAAACTCTCAGGGTTGAGTGAACATGTGGAGAAAGGCCCCGAGAAAAGATCTCCTCGTGATAAGTGGGCTCCCTGCTGATGAATAGCCATTTATGTCACCAAAGCACAATACAAATTGGACATTGTTGTAGTGATTTTTGCATTGTTCATTTTATGGCAGCAATAGCCACAAGCCAGCAGAAGACAATGCTCTCTAATGGCAAAAGACTCGCAGAAGTACTCACGGCATCCTCGGTCACTGCAAAGCGCGATAAAGCTACGCAGCAGCTGGAGTTTTGAGTTTTGCTGCAGCCGCAAGCAAATATAAACATATGCACACAGTTTGCAGCTAATCTTCACATTTTTGGAAGTCCTTCAACACAGCTCCAGCAAAAGCTTTCCCAACACCTTAGCTTCAAGCTGGAATCACCATTAAACCTATCGTGTTTCTGCCTAGACATAGAAAATCTCCTTACTTGAATTCCCAGGTGTATTTCTTATTTCTCTCTTTAATTACATCCCTGGATTTTAATTTCATTTTATTCTGGATCTTTGTTTCTTTCCCCAATATATGTTTAAGTCATACTATGGAGCAGACTAAACCCTTCCACATACAGAAACACAGATCTTTTTTGTTTCCCCAGTTGCCAGCGGTCAATATTCTCGATCAGAGGAGTAAATTCCTGGGTTAGCAATTTATATCGAACTAAAATACCTTTGTTTTTCAAGTGCTAAAGTAGCCCTCCCAAATTACCACAAACTGTGAGTTACTGTTTCACTCAACACAACAGCCTTGTACATATGTCTGTCTCGAATTTCCCCTCTAAGTGTCTACACACACACACACGGCTCAGCCTGAAGGATTTCTTCTTTCCTGTCTTGCCTGGTGTATTCCACATGCAGCAGCATCTCCTAGTGGCCACACCGCTTCAGCTCAGTGGGAAAGGAAGCAAACGGAGCAATTTTTGTTTCCCACCGTTTCACCACATTTCCCATGAGCTTGTGCAATTAATCAGCTGGGATCAGGTATTGGTATTAATGCTGCACAGCAGTATTTACCTTTCCAGAAGCGTGGGTTGCTTTCTGACTTCCAGAAGGTTCTGGCAAGTGAGGGTCATCATCCTTCCCACCAGCTGTTGAGAAAGGCAGGATGGGCTTTGCCAAATGGATCTATCCAAGGGTCCTGTATGGGAGGAGTTTCCTAATTAATTCCTTGAATTAAATTCCTTGAATTAATTCCTCGAATTAAAGATCAGATCTAAGTTCATGCAAATTTACACCAGTGCAACACTACTAAATTCCTGTCTTTTAGCAGATTAAATGTAAAAAGTGTCTACTTACTAAGCACTTTTCAATGACAAATTTGTTCTCTGCTTTATTTGGAAGTGCTTGCATAAAGTCATAGAAGTCCTGTGAGTAGTTTGCAGATGGGCAACAATTTACAAAGAACTGGGAGAACTGCAGAATGGTTGGGGGTTGGAAGGGATCTCTGGAGATCACTTAGTGCAATTTCCTCACTAAAGCAGGTTCGCCCAGAGCAGGTTGCACAGGACCATGTCCAGGTGGGCTTTGAAAGAGTCTACAGAGGGATGGTTCACAAATTCTCTGGGCAGCCTCTTCCAGAGTTCTGGCATCTTCCAAGTAAATATTTTTTTTTCCTCAAGTGAAAACTCCAGTGCTTTTTGTAGAAAGGTGAGAGAGAACCTCAGTACACTGAACTGTGTCCTGTACAGGACTTCAGTACACTGAATGCAGCAGGGAGATTAGAGATGCTGTTAATATTTCAGGTCTAATACATAGCTAGAAGGTTGGATCTGGGTTCATCAGTGTATGGAGAATCAAGTACAGTGTTTTCATCTTTCATAGCTGTGCTAGTTTGAAGCAGGCTAGAATGTTTTGGTGAGAAGAACTAGATTACAGGCTGTGAAAGGAAAACAATGGTGATGTCTACTTCCCTCATAGGCTTACTGAGATGTATAAAAACATAAGTCAAAACATAGATAAGACACTCGGCATCACTCTCTCTTGGGCTGCTGGCTGAGCTGCATCTCTCTAACCTCACTCTTCCTTTTGGGCTAATCCACTTTGCTTCCTCACCCCCCGACCGAACCTCCATTCTTCCTTGGGACTGGGGTAAGGTTGAGAGGGGTAGGGAGAAGGTGAAGGGGTGGTAGAGAGCCCCTTCTGGGGACTCAGGTTTCTGGGAGAGGAGTTGTGTTTCTGTATTACCTTTTACCTTGTCTATTTCTGTCTATAACTGTATATGCTGTAACTGCTTGTATATTGTGTCAGCTGTAAATATAAGCTTCATTCATACTTCCAGAGCTGTCTGAGTCTAGTCTGGGTGATTTCTAAAGTGGGGGGGGGACACACACGGGGAACACTCAAACAATCACAATAGGACAGGCATAGTCCTCTGAACCTCTGGGCACCCACTGCATTCCCTTTGGCCACTGCCACTGCTAGGCACAGCACAAAACACCCATATTCAAGAGATGGTTCCTATTCGTGGCAGCTTAAATATCCACTTAGCTCCTCTGAAGTCGAGATTAAATGTCAGGCACATTTTCAGGGCTGTCCATTATTTGCAAGGGAACTTGCCTACTGAACACTTTCCCAATCGTGGTCATCACACCCATGTTTGCACTACCCCAATCTGCAACTATTGTTTTCTCTCAAGTGAACATTGAAAGAGACTTTGTATTCCATTACCAGCAGTGGGGAAAAATAAGAAGCAGAAGAGTAACATCAAATTTGTGCATGAGTGTGCTCTCACAGAGCTTCCTATCTTCTGCATAGATAAATCAGAATACTTCTTCCTTTGTTTTGTTTGTTTGTTTCATTTGCATTGTAGTCTCTGCTTCACTATAATTTCTCTGGTGAGGAAAACATCATAAAACAATAACAAACCCTGTATTATTTATTTATTGGGCACTCTCTGTGTGATTGACATTTACAGTACCCAGAGGGAGACACAGGCCCTGTCTCAAGGGTCACACAGCCTGGAAAAACAACATACATTATCCAGACGATCAGAGCCAAATGTGTGAACCTCAAACAATTCATCATCTACATTTAACGTGAGGGTTTCCTGTGGTGTTGTTTTGTTTTGTTTTGTTTTGCTGGAATAATACAGAAAGGCTGAATAGATGAAGAGTATTTGGGGAAAAATACAGCCTATTTCCACTGCAAAGTAGAAAAGGCAAATAAAATGCTATTTTTTGTTGCACCCAGAAAAAATAAGTACTCTTGAAGAATCAGGAAATCAATTCTTTAGGAGGACTGCATGCTGCAGCTTCTGAATACAAGCAGGATTTAAAGAAACCCTAAAAACAGAAGGATGTTGATGCTCCAAAGCAGGTAAGATTCAAAGAAATCCCCAAAATATCTGGGTGCTGATGCTCCTCATTAGGTAGGACTCTCCTCCTCATCCTCTCCACCTCTCTCCCCACCAAACCTCTTTTAACCTGTGTTGTATTCTCTCAGGCAGGAAAATCCCTACTAAATACAAATTCATTCTATTTTATTTCCTCAAAGCCCAAAAAAAGTACTGCAGCACAGAGGCAGCGCAGAGGATGGTCTCTGGGGGCTTTATGAAGTGGGAGGAAGCTGCTGCAGAGGCTGCAGAGCAATCAGTTTTCTCTCAGCTACTGTGCACTCTGCACAAATAGGCAAGTAAAAGCCCCTCTACACTGCCAGCAACCACTATCTCTGGCAATGTTGCTTTAATTCAAATATCATTTCAGGTACAGGACAACCTATTGATTCTCTTGTTACTCAATTGCCAGTAGTGCTGCCATATTGCACACTGCTTCTGACATGTTGTACACTAATGGAAGAAAAAAAAAATCAGTAAATTCCACATTATTTTCTTGAATACTGAAAATAGATCCTGAACTTCAAAAATGAATTATTTTTTTTCCCAAATAGCATTATTCCCTGGCATCTGTTGAAAATTAGTGCTTTTTCTAACTGAAATCATAGAATCATAGAATGAACCAGGTTGGAAGAGACCTCCAAGATCAGCCAGTCCAACCTAGCACCCAGCCCTAGCCAGTCAACTAGACCATGGTACTAAGTGCCTCATCCAGGCTTTGCTTGAACACCTCCACCACCTCCCTGGGCAGCCCATTCCAATGCCAATCACTCTCTCTGCCAACAACTTCCTCCTAACATCCAGCCTACACTTCCCCTGGCACAACTTGAGACTCTGTCCCCTTGTTCTGTTGCTGGTTGCCTGGGAGAAGAGACCAACCCCCACCTGGCTACAACCTCCCTTCAGGTAGTTGTAGACAGCAATGAGGTCCCCTCTGAGCCTCCTCTTCCCCAGGCTAAACAACCCCAGCTCCCTCAGCCTCTCCTCACAGGGTTTGTGTTCCAGGCCCCTCACCGGCTTCATCGCCCTTCTCTGGACATGTTCCAGCACCTCAATCCTGAAGAACTAATGACCTGAGCACATTAAATGTGAATCCTGGGGATAGATTCATTTCCAGAGCTAACAGAATGCTTCATGGTTACAGCTTCTGCAGCTGGGCAGTGTGAATGCTTGCCCCTACTCCCAGGGGGCAATTTCTTTAAGGTCCCCCCCTCTGCTCAACCAGCTCTCCTTATGAATATGCTTACTTGTAGAACAGTAAAATATAATCTTTAAGCACAGGATTCTCAACCACAGACAGATCTCCAAAGAGATGGGGAAGAAGGTTCTACATTCCTCTGACTTCTCCACCCCAGAAGCTCATGAAGGTTTTGATCCTGTGACAGAGCCCCGGTGTATAAAAAGTAAACCCTGCACAACAAAAGCAACACAAGTCCTCACAGCTATAGGATGTTAACAGCTTGATGTTTGGAACAGGAAGGCTGAGTTTAACCCCAATTGCCCTGTTCAAGAGTAGCCTGAAGCTGGATAGAAAATAGCTGGAAAGAAAAAGCACTCTGGCATGACAGAGTTCACTGCTTCCTGAACAACCCCAGACTCTCAGGGGTGAGTGCTGAGTGCTCCCAGTTTCAGAGACCTCAGGACACTTCAGGTTAATTTATCTCCTGTAAACATAATCCCCACTCCTAGGAACAAGCAGGCTGGGAGAGTGGGGCCTGTCCAGCTGATTTTTCTGGCATTATTTCATCCTCAGAAACTACACAGGAACACACTTAGACATATGCTTAAAATCCTTAACCTAGGAAGCACTTAAACACATTATTAACTTTGGCTACATGTTTCTGAAGAAGACTTGTTTAAACACCAAAAGCACCACAAGAAAATGGCCATGTTCATCTTCTGGCCAAAATTAAAAGAAATAAAGAGATGTTTTGGGTTAGCCTGATATGAAAATTAAAAGAAATAAAGAGATGTTTTGGGTCAGCCTGATATGAAAATTAAAAGAAATAAAGAGATGTTTTGGGTCAGCCTGATATGAAAATTAAAAGAAATAAAGAGATGTTTTGGGTCAGCCTAATATGAAAATTAAAAGAAATAAAGAGATGTTTTGGGTCAGCCTGATATGAAAATTAAAAGAAATAAAGAGATGTTTTGGGTCAGCCTGATATGAAAATTAAAAGAAATAAAGAGATGTTTTGGGTCAGCCTGATATGAAAATTAAAAGAAATAAAGAGATGTTTTGGGTCAGCCTGATATGAAAACAAAACACTTTTTAACGTCAGGGAGGAAAAGAAGAGTAATGGGAGCTGAGCTCTATATGAACCATTTAGAATAGTAGAATCAGTCAGGGTTGGAAGGGACCACAAGGATCATCTAGTTCCAACCCCTCTGCCACAGGCAGGGACACCCTACCCTAGAGCAGGCTGCCCAGAGCTCCATCCGGCCTGGCCTCAAACACCTCCAGGGACAAGGCCTCAACTGCCTCCCTGGGCAACCCATTCCAGGCTCTCACCACTCTCATGCTCAACAACTTCCTCCTCACATCCAGCCTGAACCTACCCATCTCCAGCTTCACTCCATTCCCCCTGGTCCTGTCACTCCTTGATATCCTGAAAAGTCTCTCCCCAGCTTTTTTGTAGGCCCCCTTCAGATCCTGGAAGGCCACAAGAAGGTCACCTGAGAGCCTCTTCTCCTCCAGGCTGAACAGCACCAACTCTTTCAGTCTGTCCTCATAGCAGAGCTGCTGCAGTCCTCTGATCGTCCCCATGGCCCTTCTCTGTGCATGCTCCAGCACGTCCACATCCTTCTTGTAATGGAGGCTTCCGAACTGGGTGCAGTACTCCAGGTGGGGTCTCAGCAGAGAGGAACAGAGAGGGAGAATCACCTCCCTGGCCCTGCTGGCCACACTTCTCCTGATGCAGCCCAGGCTCTGGTTGGCTTTCTGGGCTGCAAGTGCACACTGCTGGCTCACGTTGAGCTTCTCATCCACCAGCACCCCCAAGCCCCTCTCCTCAGGGCTGCTCTCCAGCCAGTCACTGCCCAGCCTGTATTTGTGCCTGGCATTGCCCCAACTCAGATGCAGGACCCTGCCCTTGGTCTTGTTGAACCTCCTGAGGCTGGCTTGTGCCCACCTGTGCAGCCTGTCCAGCTCCCTGCCCTGCAGCCTGCCTGCTGCACCACACAGCTTGGCGTCGTCAGCAAACCTGCTGAGGCTGCACTCAGCGCCACTGCCCATGGCCCCCACAGAGCTGTTGAACAAGACTGGCCCCAGGATTTCGGTGCATTTCAGCTGCTACCAGTCTGCTCACCACCTTTTCTTATTTTGCACTCTACAGCAGACAGAAGTGCTAAGGAAAGAGCTCAGAAACTGGAAACATTTGATCACATTTCCAGAGGCTGTCAGGCCAGGGCTGTCTTCTCGGCAGGTAGCTGTCGCAGTAGGCCTAAATAGGCCAGAACATGTCCTGGCTTGCCCAGATGTGTTCTTCTGCTCTCCCTCCTTTTGCTGATGGGAGAAGCACCCACGGGAAGCAGGACAAAGAACCTGGGGCCACTGAGCCTCAAGACCCTGGCTTGCCCAGACTTGTTTTACCCCTGTGGTAAAAAAGGTGCACACACGTGGCTGGTGCCTGCCTCACGCAAGGCCTGTGTCTTCCCCAAACCTGGGTAAAGCAAGCCTATGGCTTCACCTGACATGGTCAGGCTTGGCTAACTGCCATCCTGACTGGCTACTCTGTGTCCAAAGCCCCATTGCTCTCAGGCTGTATTGCTAGAGACAATGTGCTCGCTGCTTGCCATTGCCAATGTGCTTGCCATTGCCATTGCTCCTGCTTATTGTGCTCTCTGCTTCTGGCACTGTTCTGCCTCAGTGCATCCTGCCATGCTTTACAGCGTTATGCTATGCTAAACTATAAGTTAGAATCATAGAATCATAGAATCAACCAGGTTGGAAGAGACCTCCAAGATCAGCCAGGCCAACCTAGCACCCAGCCCTGTCCAATCAACTAGACCATGGCACTAAGTGCCTCATCCAGGCTTTTATTCAACACCTCCAGGGACGGTGACTCCACCACCTCCCCGGGCAGCCCATTCCAATGCCAATCACTCTCTCTGTGAAGAACTTCTTCCTAATATCCAGCCTATGCCTACCCTGGCACAACTTGAGACTGTGTCCCCTTGTTCTATTGCTGGTTGCCTGGGAGAAGAGACCAATCCCCACCTGGCCACAATGCCCCTTCAGGTAGTTGTAGACAGCAATGAGGTCCCCCCTGAGCCTCCTCTTCTCCAGGCTAAACAACCCCAGCTCCCTCAGCCTCTCCTCATAGGGTTTGTGCTCCAGGCCCCTCACCAGCTTTGTTGCCCTTCTCTGGACATGTTCCAGTTAGCCCTGCTGCACAACAAGAACTCCTTATGCTATGGGCTTATCTGCCTGTAAACTGACTGCTTCGAGGTTAGCAGGATGTCTTCACTCAGGATGCCTTTAAGTGCCTTTACCGGTTTACCAGGATGCCTTCAAATGCCTTCACTCACTAGGCCTGCGTAGCCAGCATGACACCTGTGCTAAGCCTGCACATCTGCCAACACATCCTGCCTACACCTGCCAAGACGAGAAGCCCTGGAAGGGGGACACAGGTCATCCAGAGGGGCCAGGATAAGGTCAGAGATCATCTGCCTCCTTTCTCCTGCATCCTACAAAGCCTGGGAAGAATCAGAAGCCTCAGCAGCTGACAAGGCATCGGCAGAGCTCCCCAAAAGTGTTTGGGTGCCGTCTGAAGCTGTAGCTAGCCCAAGTCAGGAGCTAATTTTGTGAGTGAGTGTTCAAAGCCTCTCTGTAAGAAATTCTGTAACTGGATTCTGTTGTTCCCTTCTGCCTCCGCAGCAGAACGGAGCCTCTCATGCCCCCTGGTGGCCAAGCAGTACAATTGCAACCAAGAACCTCTTTAAGTGTAACGTTTGCATTTGCTACTCATTTCTTAGTGTTCTAGTTTTGCCTCTTCCCTGTGCGTATAAATATCCAAACCACGCATTTTGAACGCTGTAAATAAGTATTCTGGCATGATTAAATGTTAATAAACAATTTTCATTGTTATCAACAATCTTTGCCTGCCTATCAAAATTAATATTGATTATTTGTAACAGTAGTGAATAATTTGACAGTAAAGGTCCATCTACAGCCAGAACCGGCCCCAAACTGGGATCCTGGTTACAGTGAAGGCAGTTAGGCAGAGGTGAAAGGAGGAAGAAAAGCAAAGCTGCCTCTCAGCTACCTGAAAGGAGATTGTAGCATAGTGGATGTTGGTCTCTTCTCCCTAAGATCAAGTGATGGGACAAGAGGAAATGGCCTCAGCTTGCACCAGGCGTGGTTTAGATTGGATATTAGGAGAAATTGCTTGACTGAAAGGGTTCTCAGAGATTGAACAAGTTCCCCAGCGAAGTGATTGAATCTCCATCCCTGCAGGTGTTTAAAAATGCAGAGATAAGGTGCTGAGTGCCATGGTTTAGCACAGACTTGGTAGACTTAGATAATGGTTAGGTTCAATGATCTTAAAAGTCTTTTCCATGCAAAACAATTCTATTATCTATGATTCTGTGTCAAGAAGCAGCAATATCTGTTTGTCACAGTCATGGCAAAGCCTCTACAAAGAAATAATTTGCCTCATAAACCATGGATTGTGCTACTTGGGGTTTTTTTTGTAAACATAGCACTTCCCTGTTGTCTTTACAGGTCTGACCTGCACCTGCACTATTTCCTGCACAACATGAAAACATGCAGCACAAGCTGCTCATGAGAGATAAGATGGCAGAGACTCACTTTTGCTTCTTTGGAAAGCAAAAGCATCACACAAAAAGTAAGTTGATCTTTGTGTACGAAAACATACATTCCAAGTCAGAAGAATGTTTAGATGTAGGCACTTTATTACTGAAAGGAGGTCACTGGCTTTTATTTTTACAGTTTTATGTTGTGGGACAGCAAATATTGCTGTCTTGGCAAAAGGTGTGCCAAATAGAGGTGCTCACTCCTCTGCTCCCTATGGGAGTGGATTTGAAGTTACAGGTAGCCACTTATTTCAGAAGTCAGTGATGTAAAAACATAAGGTGAATTTCAACCACTAGGAAGAACAAAATTAAATTAGTGGGCAACTTCTGGGAAGAAGCTGCAGATAGGCAAAAAGCCACAGTCAAGCAAGCTCAAAGTAGGAATGAGTCTGGTAAATCTGTCAGAACAGCTGGACAGGCAAAAGGCTCTTTTAGATGGGCGGTGTGCACGTGTGGAAAGATTTTAAGCAAACATGTCTTCATCCATGAATGCTTCTACTCAGTTTGTGCCTGGAAATGAAGCTGAACACTAGTCTTAATTTTTTTTTTCATGCTTATAATGCTCTTTGAATCAATCTATACCTTTTTTTATTCATTAGATTTATTTTTTTGCACTCTCTAGGTTCCCTCAGCTGAAAAGAAGGCTACTTATGAAAAAAGTCTGACCTTACATAAGTAGTACCTGATGGGATACTGCAACTATATGGCTGTACAGGGAGAATATGTCACTCTAGATGATGCCTTTGAGTGTTATTTCTACCAGCATGAAGCTTCATGTGCCTCCTCAGACTTTGCCCCCCTGAAGAGGGCAAGGCAAACAGTTCAGAATCTAACCCTCATAAGCCAAGTCTGTAATATTTAATTGAATCACAGAATCATAGAATCAACCAGGTTGGAAGAGACCTCCAAGATCATCCAGGCCAACCTAGCACCCAGCCCTAGCCAGTCATCTAGGCCATGGCACTAAGTGCCTCAGCCAGGCTTTTCTTGAACACCTCCAGGAATGGTGACTCCACCACCTCCCTGGGCAGCCCATTCCAATGCCAATCACTCTCTCTGGGAAGAACTTCCTCCTAACATCCAGCCTATACTTCCCCGGCACAACTTGTTCCCTTGTTCTGTTGCTGGTTGCCTGGGAGAAGATACCAACCCCCACCTGGCTACAATGTCCCTTCAGGTAGTTGTAGACAGCAATGAGGTCACCCCTGAGCCTCCTCTTCTCCAGGCTAAACAACCCCAGAGGTGATAAGCTTCCCAAATATTGCCAAAACATCTCAAGAGAGGAATTTTTCAATTAGTTTCAGAGGGCAGCAGTCTTTTCAGATAAGGATAGGCATAAATCCAGCTTCTTATGTTGTTTCAAATGTACACAAAAATCCATTTTCCTGCAAAGTCCTGAAGGTTTAGGGCATTAAGCTGCTAATTCACAGCATGGTATTTTTAAGCTTTAATTGTGCTTCAGTGGTTTAATTATCTTCTGTTTTAGTTTTTGATAATTTGATCAACAGTTCATTGAGCCTATCTCATGGCCATCATTCATATGAGAAAGCTTTTGAAGACAGGATTGTTAGCATGTGACTGAGCTCCTCAGGATCTACAGAAACAGCAGAGCCTGCACAGCCATATAATGTAAGGAAAGAAATATGCCTTTTGCATTGGTCTGTAGGCTTCTTACTGCTCATGTGAAGATACAGTGGGGACCAGTGAGGTAGACATCAAAAAAATCTGGTTTTAGACACAAGCTCCTCTGTCTGCAGCCTGTTTCTCTTTTGCAAGTAATGGCAGGCTTTGCTTCTGGGGGCAAGTGGCACATCTGGAGCCACAGAAAGTAGAAGGGAGCTCCGGTGGTTTAGATAAGTCATTGTTCCTTCTTAATGGAAAACCTATAAAACACCAAACTGCCAGAGAGTTGTAGATCTTTCAGAGGTTTATTAGTTTTAGAGGTCTTATAAAAATTACTGGGAAACCATAAAACTTTAATAGCTGAAAACTGAAAAGGTTTCATGAGCTTAAGTTCAGCCTGTTTGGATCACAGCATCACTACACTTCTACAGCTGGGATGTGGCACACCAGCTGCAAAAATTCCCCAGACTCCTTCCCTTTTGTTTAGCTGTCCTCCAAGGTCATATGAAAGCTTGTGGCTAGAGTTGCCCTTTGAACACAATTTCATGACAATATTCAGATCTCTGGATATAGCTGAGGTTCTTCCTTAGTCATAGCTTGCCTGCTGATTTTCACATTCTAACACTGAAGACTGAAGTTTTCAGCTGATGAAACCACCCAGGAGGATTACAAGCCCAGATTCAGATGTTTATCTCTGCTGCATACTCCAGAGGCTTTACCAGGCATAATTGCCAATCAGCAGGGCCAGTTTAAGTAGGAATTTATGTCCTGTTTCCAGATTTGAAGAGGGGTCACAGAACTTCTAGATTAGACTGTGAACAGATGACACCCATCTCTTTAGGTGTTACAGAATGGAACAACTACTCAGATTTTCAGTCTTAGACACAGAGGCCATAATCATCAGTTACATCCAGCAATTAGCAGCTGCAGCAGTTAGCCGAGATCATGTCTTGGTCCAGAGAACTAAATCATGTTTTTACATCACTTAGAGCCACTCTAAGATGACAATTAAACTGCTGTTGATGCCCAGTTGGTCAAAGGTGGCTGCATCACCACCATTAGGTTGGGAGTGGCAGTGACAGTCCCCTTTATCCTAGAATCATGGAATGATTTGGGTTGGAAGGGGCCTTAAAATCATCTAGTTTCACGCACCCTGCCATGGGCAGGACACCTCCTACTAGACCAGGTTGCTCCCCTGGCCCCATCCAGCCTTGCTTTGAACACTTCCAGGCTAGAACCCTCCACAACTTCTCTGTGCAACCTCTTCCAGTGCCTCATTACCCTTATGGGAAAGAATTTCTTCCTAATGTCTAAGCCAAATTGAGCTTCTTCCAGTTTGAAGCCACTACCCCTTGTCCTGCCACACCACGCTTTTGTCAAAAGTCCCTCTCCAGCTATCTTGTGGCCCCTTCAAATGCTGGAAGGCTGCTCTATAAGGTCTCCTTGCAGCCTTTTCTTCTCCAGGCTAAACAACCCCAACTCTTTCAGTCTGTCTTGGCAAGAGAGGTGCTCCAGGCTTCTGATCATCTTCCTGACCCCCTCTGGACCCACTCTTAACAGTTCCATGTCCTTCTTGTGCTGAGGGCTCCAGAATCTTGATAGGCACTGGTAAAGTTGATGTTTGTATAGAATGTGCATATGAAAGGATTTCCTTAAAGCTGCTGAAACTACAGCTAGGTCAATCCTTCTGCTTTCTGAGCTTTTCACATTTACAGGCATAACTAAAAAAAAAAAAAAAAAAAAGGACAGGGAAAGAAAAGAAATCACAACAGTTAAGCACACCTCAGTCTCATGTACTCAGTCTGAATATGTGCCAAATGCTTCAGGTGGGCAAACAGAAGCCCTGCTCATTACAGAGACAGACAACTCTGGAGTCAGATGACAAATAAGCTACATGGAAGGTAAATCCATACAAAAGCTAAGCTGCACAACAGCTGATTTCTTTTTCCCTGGTAGGTTTCAGAACTTTGAAATACTTTTATTCCAAGTAGGGCATGACAACCCTGGGGCCTCTTCTTCTAATTAGTCAGCTACAAAGCAAATATAGCACAGATCTCACCCAGTGTATTCAGGGATTTGTGCTGGTCACCCAAGAAGAGACTTGATTTGCTTTTTCCATTCTGGAAAGTAATCATGCTACACTGGCTGCTGACCTGACAACTCGGTCAAATCCAACAGTGTGAACATAGTTTGGGACTTCTGATTGTGAAAATGTGAAACTTTATTATTTTACATTGAAGTGGCCCAATTCCTGGAAAAAAGGAAAATAGAAGAGGAAGAAAATCAAACCAAAACAAAAGGCAGGAAAAAAGTTGGAAATATATTAGTGAGTTAGTGTGACCCACAGCCATATTTTGTTGGTGGAGATTATGAAGC
This sequence comes from Pogoniulus pusillus, assembly GCF_015220805.1. NCBI lineage: Eukaryota > Metazoa > Chordata > Aves > Piciformes > Lybiidae > Pogoniulus > Pogoniulus pusillus. The sequence continues at coordinate 9,315,955 of NC_087272.1, forward strand.
ACCTCATTTTGGCTTTCTCCTTCTGCAATGCATGGCAAAGTGGAAGAGACTTGGCTTAGTTATGTTGGAGCTCAAAATTATTTCTAACTTGGTTTATGATGATTTATGGCAGGGGGAATTTTACATGTTACTGCAAAAGTTCCAGCACCAAAGGTCAAAACATTCTATTGATAATTAAGTCTCACCAACTGACCAAAGAAGTGTTACTTCTGTAAGCTTGTTATGGACATTACAGCCTAGGTGAGCAAGCTCATGTATTACTTGTTGCATGATCTCATAAACAGCAGACATTAATACTTGTTCCTTCCTAATGCATTCAGATTCATTGTAAATGAAAAAAAAAAATACATTAATGGAAATGAGTTCACAATGGATTTCCCTTAGGGGCTTGTGTTTTAGCTGTCAGCACACTTTGATTTCCCAGGAATGAAAGGGTTTAACCACAGTGTAATTGTTGTTTGTAGAAAGTAATTAATCAAGCCATTTAAAAGGTTTTGTAAAAGCATTCAGAACAATGGGAAAGTTCCCAGTTGCCTCTTCCTGCTTTCAGCTTGATCATAAATAGGTGCATAATTTGGACAGGTTTTGATACAGGATATACTCTTAGTCTCACAATACAAAGAATTAGAGAAACAAAGCTCTGGAAAGGAAAAATCCTTGCTGAAACAGATATTTATGTATATTGCACACTGTGACAAAATATAGTTATAGACTCATAGAATCAACCAGGTTGGAAGAGACCTCCAAGATCATCCAGGCCAACCTAGCACCCAGCCCCATCCAGTCAACTGGACCATGGCACAAGGAAGCAGTTAAACACCTTCTAAAACAGCACCAAAACTGAAAAGACAAGTGGTTGTCCATATTTCTGAATCATTTTGCTGTCATGTATTATTTTCACACAAGTACTTTGTGTGACATGGAGAATGGATTGCAAAAAAAAAAGGAAGGTGGGCTTTAACAGCAGAATTTGTTAACCCAATGTCCTTATCCTAGCTGCACCCAGGACACTCTATAACAACAGCCCTGGAAGATACTTCGAGGAGGTCACTTGCACCAAGTGACACTCTGAGTCTTGATATGTTTGTGTAACCCCTGTTAGGAGTCCTTCAGCTGTGACAATGTCATACCATTCCCATGTCACCCAGTCTTTCAGTATCTTAAGGTAATCATTGCTTTTTTTTAGTAGCTCACCTGAAATTTGCTGCATTTTAAGGGCATTATTTCTTGCTCCAACTTTATGACAGTTTAATAAAAAAGCTAACAAAGAATGATTCAAGAAACCTCTACATAGTGTTTTAGAATATGAAGGCTGAGAAAATTTAATATACAGTTTGTATAGCAAATATTTAATATACAGTTGGTATAGCCAATAGTTAAAGATGGCTTGCATGCTTCATAGTAACAGTAACAAAGAAATTAAACAGGATTTAATTATAGACATGCATAATAACCAGAAAAACAAGCATACAAACAGGGAAGGAACTGATCAAATATACCTAACACCTAAAGGTGACTCAGTGTGCTTTGACTTAGTCATACAGTATGATCAGCAGTATATGCTATTGTGCCTTTGACTTCTGTACATAATCAATCATAGAATCAGTCAGGGTTGGAAGGGACCACAAAGATCATCTAGTTCCAACCCCCCTGCCATGGGCAGGGACACCCCACCCTAGAGCAGGCTGGCCACAGCCTCATCCAGCCTGGCCTTAAACACCTCCAGGGATGAGGCCTCAACCAACTTCCTGGGCAACCCATTCGGGGCTCTCATGGTGAAGAATTCCTCCTCACGTCCTACCCATCTCCAGCTTCACTCCATTCCCCCTAGTCCTGTCGCTACCTGATAGCCTAAAAAGTCTAATAGAAGAATCTGAGCAATTAATTCAGTCTTGAATAATGCCTGAGTGAATGACATGATGTGGTAGAGACAGGCACACCAACAGCCCAAATTAATAGGATTTAATTGCGATTGATTGCAGAGACGGTAAATTGAAGAGTGAAAAACATTGCCTCATCTCGCCTCACTCGTCCTCGTCGAGGCCTTTCTGTGCACAGGCAGTATCTGCACATGAGAGAGAGCACACGGTATGCACTCCTAGCACAGACAATAAGCCTTGCCTCAGCTCACCCTGCCTCGCTAAGGCTCTTCTGTCTGTATACAGCATAATTACGGAGGGAAAGCTGTCACTTCGCGGCACCTCACACCGTGACACACTTTCCCGCCGCGCAGAACACACACATTACCCCTGCGCCTTCCCGGGGGCAGGTACTCCTAGGACACGGAGAGCGCCTACTGCCCGCACACCGGCAAAGCATCAACTGGGCGGCGCCCGCGCAGTGTACGTCCTTGTATCCTCAGTGCTGATTGATAGCTGGCAGCGTCCCCAGGCGGCCAAGAAGGCCAATGGCATCCTGACCTGTACCAGCAACAAGTAGGACCAGGAAAGCGATTGTCCCCCTGTACTCAGAGCTGTTTGGGCCACGCTCGGGCTCAGTTTTGGCGCCCTCTCTACAAGAACAGCACTGACGTGCTGGAGCATGTCCAGAGATGTGCAGCGCATCTGGTGAAGAGCCTGGAGGTATTGTGAAGAGAAGCTGAGGGCTCTGGGGTTGTTTAGGCTGGAAACAGAGAAGACCTCATAGGTCTCTACAGCTCCCTGAAAGGAGGCTGAAGTGAGGCTGGGGTCTGCCTCTTCTCCCTAGTGAGAAGTGATAGCACAAGAAGACATGGCCTCAAGCTGCACCAGGGGAGCCTTAGATTGGGTACTGGGAAAAATTTCTTTCCTGCAAGAGTGGTGAGGTGGTGGAGTCACCACCCCTCGAGGTGTTCAAAAAACATATAGGCATCGCACTTCGGAACATGGTTTAATGGGCAGGTTGGTGTTGGTCCAACGGTTGGACTCCGTGATGTCGGAAAGCTTTTACAACCTTACGGATTCTACGATCCGTCAGTCCCAGCCGCTCCTGGCTACCCCTCCAGCTGCGGAAGGCGGAGCAAGGACGGTGCCACGGAGGCGCCGCCAGGGGGCGCTGTGGGCGGCGGCAGGACCGGCGCTTGGGTCCGCCTGCGTGCTCCCGCCCTCCCCGCTCCCGAGGGGCGGCCACGGCCTCTTGGTTCACGCCTAGCTGGCGACCCTCTCGAAACCCGGCTACGGTCGGGGCGGAGAAGGAGGAGGGAGAGGAACCGGCCGGAGTGAGGAAGCGCTGCGAAAAGCCATGTCCGCGCCTGCCGGGCTGCCGCCGCGGCCCGCCGGTGGTGCCGGCGCCGGCGTTTATCCGGACGGGCCCGGCGCCTCCCGGGAGGCCGCGGCCCCTCCGAGCGGCGCGCCTCGCTACCAGAACGGTGAGGGGCTGGCGGCCTGCGCGGGGCCTACCGCTGGCGGCGGCGAGAGGCCGCGTGCGCGGGACCCGCGGAGAGCTGCGCTGCTCCCCTCGCTGGGGGCCCGGCGGGAGCTGGGGGCAGGAGAGTATCGGGAGGGAGCTGCGCCCTCTTCCCGTCTCCTGGCGTGGCGGGAGGTGCGGGGCGTCGAGGCGGCCGCTGCGGGGGGCTGCGTGGGCGCAGGTCCAGTGGAGGGCCTGGTGGGCCCCGGCGGAGCCGGAACGTAGTGAAGTCTTTTCTTTAAGATATCAGAAGTCGCCGGAGCCCCTGGGGAAACGCTCGTTCCGCCTCCAGGCCCCCCCGCCGCTGTGTGCGGAGTTAACTTGAAAGAAGACGCAGGCCCTCCCAGTCTCTCTAAAGGAGCGAGGGAGAGGGTTTCCGCTTTATTCTGCCGGGTTGGGATATGCTGGGTGTTGGAGCGCCAGGTTTGTGGCGTTTGGGCAATGCTCTGAAGGCCAAGGCACCTCCAGGCCTCGGCTCTGGCAGACGTGCCTGAGTATGGGCAGAAAACCACGCTTTGAAGGTGAGAGGACTTCATAACTGTTAATGGACTTAAAAGTAGTAGGTAGGCAGGCAGAGAGGTGTTCGAACAACTGGGTCTTGAGGCTGATTAAACAAGATTGGACGAGTGAAATGTGTGTCTCTGAAAAACAAGGACTAAATAAAGTAAAAAGTCACAAAGTACCGATTTGCTTTTCAGTTGGAGACGTGTTGAGACTACACTATGGATTAAACTAATTAAAGCACAGTTCTTTACTTTTCAATTGGTGCATCGTAAAGTAAATTCTTTATTAATCCGTCTCGTTAACTTCTCAGAATGCCTGTATGATCTTCATCCCCACCTAATGATGGTTTGGTGTCTAAATTGGACCTTTTGCTTGTGTGGAGTTTTAACTCCTGATGTTAAACCCTTTGTTCTGTAGTCAGGCTGTGTTTTGTGCAGGCATTTTTTTTTTTTAAGAGATCGGTATGCAGGGTATTGAGCTGCCAAATTCTTTACTCTTGAATATTTCTCGTATCTGAAGGGGTTGTTAGGCAGTAAGAAGTTACTTGCCGGTAGAGTAAGTTTTGAGTCAGTTTGCAGGTAAAACGCAAGTGAATGAAAAGAAAAGTAATTAGGTGGTAGATTTTAGCAAGATACCAAGGCCTTAGATGTGCCAGAACTTAGTATTCTAATACTGGGTTTTGTCAAAAATACTAATAAAAAGGCAAGTGATCTGTCTTTTAAAGAAAAAAAAAACAGGCAATTATCAGGACACAGTTACTACAGCATCCGTAACTTTGAGACGTGTTTCACATAAACAGAAACTGACATTGTACTTCTTGGTGTAGTTAGATGAACTAAATGGTAATTTTAAAGAGCCATCGTTATGTTTGTTATTTTCATTAATCCCATGTTGCTGATATTCGTAACAACAGCTTGTTTAAAACCCTGTAGTAGAGTTTTCTGCAAAACACTTTTTCTTTAATTCTGAGAAATGTATACACTGCTCAGTAAGAGTCTTGAATTCTAATTGTGTAACTTGCTAATTACTCAACTTTGACTTCGGTGTTCCTTAAGAAATCTTACAATGATGTCTATTTGATGATTTGTAGGCAAGGCCTCCAAGTTTGTTATCTTGTGTTATTCAGCAGTAGCATTGCCAATTTTTTAGATAGTGTATCTGTCATTTTTTAGGTTACAGCACAGGATTTAAGGCATTTTCTTTTTTTTTTAATATTGCAATAGGAGCATGAGTAGTCCCTGGGGGTCTTCAAGAAAAGACTGGATGAGGCACTTAGTGCCATGGTCTAGTTGATTGGATAGGGCTGGGTGATAGGTTGGGCTAGATGATCTTGGAGGTCTCTTCCAACCTGGTTGATTCTGTGATTCTAAGAAGATTGTACTAGAAATGTCTATTCTGACAGATAGAAACTAAGTTTCACGGAGAGGATTGTAATGACTTTTGAAATATATTTTTGTGTCAGTCTAATGGGATTCAAATGTAAAATTTAGTGAATGCAGCTATTTCTGTATTGGCAGAAAGAAATGTTCAGATGTTTAGAGTGCTTTCTGTTTGAAGTCATGAATGTGTTTTTTTTTTTTGGGGGGGGTGTGAAATGGTGAAGTTACTGGGGTCTCATGAAGCAGAGACTGTTTTTTTTTTTCATGATGCAAGCAACTTGATGCATGTACAGTAGGAAGCTTTTACATGCTCCAGTGAGCAAGCCCATTTGAGCCACTTGACTTCCATTTTAATGTAACTTAAGGATGCTTTGATTATGGTTTTGAGTTTGTGGCTTTTTTTCTTTTAAGAAAAAAGAAACCCTTCTCACCTGCAGTTTCTTTCCTTACAGTTTGATCAGTGTGGTGATTTTTTTGTTGTTCTTTGTTTATGGGGTGGTGTTCCTAATATTCAGGCTTTGAAATGCAATTGTTGTGACTAAACCCTTGCAAGTTTAAGAAGCTTTTACTGCAGCAGTCTTGCAGGTGGCTTCGCATCCAAGTGGAAAATGACCTGTTACCTAATTGCAGCATAATAAAATGATTCTTGTTATGTCAGTAGTATAAGATTGTCTTTTTCAAGTAGCAGAGGACTTCAGTGCTAGCAATTTAATGTAGTTCTGAGAGGATAATTTTATTGCATCTCTTCAGTTCTTCAGAAGACTTTTGTCTGCAGCTAGTTTATGAAATTTACACTGGTATCTCCAATAGCATTTTGGGACCATAATTTACATTATTGGTAGTTTTGTTTTCCATCATTCCTTAAACTTCAAGTCTTTCAAGTAGTTTCATCAAATTCAATAAGGACGGCAGAGGTCTGAAAGGTGTTAAATCCTTGTATGTTTTGTGAAAAGGGAAGCTGAATGAATGGAGCTAGACATGAATTCCATGACTGAGCTATTGTGAGAGATCAGCAGTGGCTTTTTTTGCTGGCTTGCATACTAGCAATTACCAAGGCGCAGTAGTGCTCCTCCATCCCTGTCAGTCTCATAAGGAATATGTGAGTGAGCTACGGTGTGTCATCTTTGAAGGTGGGTAAAGGGATGTAAAATGTTGTAGAAAACAACAGATGTCCTTGGCTAGAAGGAAGTTGCTGTTGTAAGGTACATGAGATTAGGTAGGATACATGGCAGATGACTGAATTAATCAGGCAAGAGAAGACATGAAGATAAAACCCAAACAAATGTGACACTAGCAAGCAAGCTTCACCTGTTAATGTTTGTATAATTATACATTAAAATGAGAAGTATTAATTTGTCTGCAGCAGGAGGCATTCACTGCTTTCTTTGTAGAGATGGTGTTTTAGTAGTAGATGTTCTGTGTTCAGCTAAGGTTTTTAACACCTGACATTTTTTTGAGGGAATTGTCAGGAGGTTTGTGAGAAAGGTAGAGTACTTGAGACATGGGGACAGCTTGTCTCATTAACCAGACTTCAGAATAACACAGAAGGTATACCCAGGTTTACGGAGTTGAAAATTATCCAATTATCTAGTCATAATTAGCAGCTTCAGCTAATAGTTGCAGTACAGAAATTACTTTCTACTCATTCCCTATAATCAAATGGACAAAAAAAACTCTTCAGATAATGTGAATAGTCTTTCATCTGTAATTAGAGAACTTGTTTTTAAAGGATTGAGAGTGTGCAATAAAAAGATCAGTCTTAGTGAGATCTTCATGGGATTTATACTCGTGTCCTCATGAATCATTTTAGATTTAGAGATCTTTTGCATTAAAAATGTGAATAGAGGTGTTTTGAGCATTCTGTAATGTAAATGTCTTTATGATTTATGTTTTTAAACTAGACCTTGCAGTTGAGAATTTGAGTTCACCTGTCCTCAGTACTGGCGAGGCCATACCTTAAGTAATGGGTTCAGTTTTGGGGCCCTCTCTACAAGAGAGACATTGAGGTGCTGGAATGGGCTCAGAGAAGGGCAGTGAAGGTGGTAATGGGCCTGAAGGGCAAGTGTCATGAGGAGTGACTGAGAATTGTTTAGTCTGGAGAAAAGGAGGCTAAGGGGGAACCTCACTCTGCAATTCCCCAAAAGGAGATTGTAGTGAGGTGAGTGTTGGTCTCCTCTCCCAAGGAACTACCAATAGGAGGAAATGGCCTCAAGTTGTATCAGAGAAGGTTTATACTGTGTATTGAAAGGAAGTTGTTGACAGAAAGGTTTTTCAAAGACTCCCCAGGGAGGTGTACCCTGGAGGTGTTTCAAAGATGCAGGTGTGTGGTACTGAGACACATGGTTTAGTACAAAACTTTATATAGACAGTAGTTGGACTTGATGATATGAAAGATCTCTTTCCAACCAAGGCAGTTCTATAATTTTGTGATTCTGTAGGCAACCTTTTCTTTACAAGCCAGGTGTTTCCAGATTAGTTTCTAAATTGCACCTGTTCAGTCATTGTATTTCACATACCTTGGTAAAACAACTGACTCTTCAATTGTTCTTGCCATCTTAAGTGACAGAACTGCTTAATGCAGGACACTTTGACATAAGTTATTGGTGTCTTTTCAACTTTGCTTTTTCAGGCTTTAAAAAAGCAAGTTGAACATATGCCTATGTTTCACGTAGCTGTTAATGACTTCCTAACTCACAGTTATTTAAAGGAGAATAAACTAATAAGGTCTATGAAACAGCTCTCATGGTTTCAATAAAACAGTGAATTGGAAGCATATATATGTACTCTTCTCAAAACTCAATGTGTAATTTTTTTTAAAGGTCCTTATGGTTTCTCCCAGAGTGGCTTTCTGTCTTCTGACCCAGCAGGCCAACTTATTGTTGTTCATTTCTTATTGTTTTGTTACCTTTTGGGGCTGTCAGTTGTGAAAAGGCACTTTTAATTTTGTCAGAAAGCAAGTTTGATAGAATGTTCCTTTCTTACAGAATTATGTTAATTAATTATTAACATTGCTTTGTGAATTAATTGTAGACTCTGTGTTACTTGGACAACAGTACCTTTTCAGAATTTCAAGATAAGAAGTCATACTTAGATTTTGGAGTTGTGGTAGATGCTGAGAAATGAACAGTTTGTTATTATCACAGCTGCTCTTTAATTTGTGAGTGGCTCAGCCCTGTGCTTCTATTTCTGTTCATCAAGGATTGGGAAATAACACCATGATCGCTAAGCATGACCTAACCAGTAGGGGAGGATGATTTTAAGAAAGGAGGTTTTCCAGGGAAATAATTTGTGGTTCTCTAGAAAATAGAGTTAAGGGAAGGAACATAAGGAAATGCTTTCAAATACACTGTGGATGATCTGGCATTGAAAGAGCCAACTTGGACATAGCTGATGTTTGGTCTCTAGCAAACAAGTACTTGTCTGACTCTTGCTGGTCTGATATGTAATTAATATCTAATGTTGCAGAGGCAGTTTCAGTGACAGCAGAGGCCAGTTTCTGATAAACAACATTTCTTATACCTGATGCAAGTGCAGTAAACTAAAATGAAGTTTTTTGTCAGATATTATGTAGTTAGATAAAAATGCTCATTTTCATAAAAGCATAATACAAAAGAACAGAGAAGACAGAACTAACTGCCCTGCATCACTGTATCGTGGTCACCTTACCAATGGTTTGTAAAGATGAGTACCTGCATTTTTTTGTATTGCCATACTGTTTTGACTGCAGCTTTTCGTATTCCTTAATCAGTTTCCTGAAGGCATACTGTTATATAGACACTTAGAAACATCAGTTTGATACATATAGTTGTTACTAGTTCATTAAATGCAAGTCTCTTTAAAACAATCAGAGTACAAATATGAGGCATACAGTCTTGGCATGGAAAACCTCTTGATAATGGAAACAATCTGTTTTCCCTGTATATCTGTAAATTGCTTCAAATGTTGTATTTTGCATGCTTTATATCGTTTCCTTTCTGCTGAAGGAAACTGAACCTCAAAAACTGTGACAGAAAACAAGAAATGAATTGATTGTTAGTTTAAGTAAATAGTCCTCTGGCACTACTAACTGCACTTTTTGTACATGTGACATTTTCTTTTCATTTCAGGTCCTGTGCAGAATCAGATGCAGATCCCCTCTGGGTATGGTCCGTATCCTCCCAACTATAGTGCACCCTCAGGACACTATTCCCAAGTGCCCAGTAAAGCTGCTGCTTCACATTTGGATAATCAGTATAGAGCCAGTTACTATCCTACTTATTATCCAACACCAGCACAAAATATTATGGCACCTTCTGTGGGTACCAGTGGGTTGAATACACAGGAATTGCAGCAGTTGTACAAGACTCCCCCCCATACAGTGGGGTCAGCTGAAGGATCTATTCAAGGAGCAATATCATCTGTACCCTACTTGCATACGAGTGCTCAGCAGGCATATTCAGCATTTGGTGATCACTACAGCTCTACTGTCAGCTCTTCAGTTGCGTCTCAGGGATTTCCCATTAATTCTGTTCACTACACCATGCCTGTGGTTTCCAGTGCCACGTATCCCAACGTTCCTTATCCTCCTGTGGCTGCTGGCAGTGTATATGGGCAGGCATTTACCTCTCAGACCCTACCTGCTGTTGGACAGTTCAAAGAGACAAATACATTTTCTAGCCAGAGTACACCAGTACCTCATTCACTTCAACAGCGTGTTCCCGTGGGATACAGTACATCATCAGCAGTTCCTTCTGCTCAGTCTGTTCAAGACAACCTCAACAGGACTCTCACGGGATCTGTTGCTAAAGTCAACAACCAAATAAATACAGGTATGGTATTATTTGAAGGATAGTGAACTTCCAGATGTGTCTGGGAAACATCCTGTACTTGATACAGAGTTTCACATAGTGAACATAATTTTGAGTTCTGTTATTTGCTCTTGAAACTTTTCTCATTTCATTTCCACAGTCCTCACAGTAGCAGCTAATTTAACTGCCTGTTAATTTTATTTCTTTTGAAGGTCACTTGAAATGTATGATTTGTTCTTAACCCTTTTTTTTTCTAAGAAACAGCTATTTTAAAGGCGAAACAGAGCTGACCAGAGCATGAAGAGCTATATGAGTAATGGATAGTCTTCTTTTTGAACCATTCAGTGTTCTTCTGAGGAGAGTGAGCAAGTTAATACTTGGCCTCCAGAAAAAGTAGTAATGTTGTAGTTGAGTTTTGAAGAGATGATGATAGAACTGACTGTGTAGTAGTATGTAGTAGGTACACACTTTGCAGTTAGAGAAACAAACACTGATCCACTATCTCTTTTACACTTGAGTAATATTGTAATACTTGGTTGTTTGGTGGACTGCAGTGTAATTACTTAACATTCAATATCTGAGCTTTTAAAGTTGCTAAGTACACTCTGTGCTGCTTTGCATAGTGAGCTCTGTTGTGGAGCTGATTTATGCAGAGAGTAACTTTTTTTTTGCTGCTCTGTGAATCGTGGTTGAACTTCAGCTCACAAATTATTCAGTGCATACTGAGTGAGAAAACCTAGCTACTGGTTACTACCATAATTTGCTCTATGGAGTAGCCTATTTTATTACCAAACTCTGAAGACTTACACTGTCTCTGAAGTCTAGGGCTAAATGGACTGCCTTAAATAATATCCAGCCTTTTTTTTTTTCACTCTACAATTCAACATCTTTGGCTAAAATACAGTAAGAATTCTGTTGCCTCATCACCTGGCTAATAAAAGATGGTAAATAATTGTTTGGTCCTGGGATATTTTTTTTTACTTTTGGGGACACTGGTATGATTTTTAAATTTCTCAGTGCAGGCTCATTGTTCTCACGTGGAGTAGATTTCTGTGTAATATTCTGAATGTTTTCAGCCTTTTAAAAAAGGATTGGATTTTGACAATCTTGCAGAGTTTCATATATCCTTGTAAAATGAGTGTAACACAGGAAATTTAATAAAATGATGAATGATTGACAGGAAGGATTTTTTTTCTGAATGTTTCATCCTCCCTGCTGTTCCTCAGGAAGGAAGCAGTGATGAAAAACAGTTGCAGTCTGTTCTGTGCATGGGTTTTAGCCAAACTGCTTGAAGAAATTCCAAAGTGTGCTTTCTATGACTATTCATAGAAAGAAATTTTGATACAGTATCCTCCTATTAGTCAGACTGTCAGTGAGACAGTTGGATGTCATTGCTGCTGTGCTTAGAAAGAAGACCCCTTAAAATCCTTAAATTATAAATGAGCAATACTGAGGATACTACTGTCTTAATGCATTATTCAGTAGTGGTTTTGTGCAGCCAGCGAACACTGAAAAGTCTCTGTGATGAAAACAAATAATTATTGAGATCGAGGAATGCCTTGTTTTTATTAAAATCTTGTGTGTTTAAGCAGGGCTTGGAAAACAGAGACTGGCATGAGCTTGTAGGAAGTTGGGTGGTTTCTGAATTTTCTACTTGAATCAGAAAAGTTCTGAGCATTGAGCTTGCAATTGGATTTGTAAAGAAACCAATTTGTTCAGGGCCCTGGAAAAAAAAAACAGTGTGCTGAATCTAGTAATTTAAAACCTCTGGGATGTGTTCTTAGTACATGACATACCAGTAACCTGCAGTGAAATCTTTTTCTAAACTTTGGCAGCCACTGTCTGAAATCACTGAAGTATTTTCAGTAAAGCTTGCTGAGATTTCTCTCTTAAGGAATTTGTTTTAAGAGGAATCTTTTGCTGGAAGTTGACTTGTTTTGATGAATAGTAGCCAATGAGATCAATTTGTTTTACCTTACAAAGAGTAAGTTAATTAGAAGAGAAATATTCAGTTGGAGATTTTTCTGCTGGCTGGTTTAAAGTAGTTTCATCTAACAAAAACACTCTCTTCTAGTTTTAAATTCTGTATTTCAGCAGAACAATGTTGATATAAATATGTCCAGAACTGGTGTTATGTTACGTAGGTAACACCCTTTGCATTATTTAGACTTTTGTCTTCTATGTCAGTAGCTTTTCATTGGTGTTTTTCCAGCTTATTTCAGCTGAAAATGGTGCACTCCACTGATTTTCTTCTGGTGCTTTCCACTCAGTGCGGATGTCAGTCATGGTATCCAGATTTTACTAGACTACTCTCTGGCTCCTTGAGAAGAACACAGAGAATTCCTCTTGTAGGTGTATGGTTTGGGATTCTGGGCTTCCTGGATCATGTCTGCTGTCCTGCGATTGTAGGCAATCTGTTTGAGCAGGAGACACTTCAGTTTCTCTGTATCATGCATGTACTTCTCTGTGTGTCAGAGGAGGATCTTAAGTCCTTGCTGCCCTAGTTCCACAGGAATGTAGGCTATAATTCTGTAAATCTGCTAATGTAGGTGTGGTTGGGAAAGGGAAGAGTGCAGCCAAGATAGAGAAAGTTGGGGAGATAGGATACTGTTGAAAACCAAGCAGCAGGGAGGTGGTAAATCTCTCAAGCAGAAATTGGATTTATGTTACCCGGTGGAGAGGGCAAGAAATCAAGTAATGACTCAAAAGGTATGGTTATTGCATCCCTTTTCAAATCTTTGAGAATATTGTGGTGATGGATGCCCTTTTTAACTGCTGCCTGCAGGTCTTAAGTTGGAAATTAAATAAAAACTTCAAATGATTGTATGTAAGAAAAATGATTAATTGCATTTCTCATGTACACAGCTCTGCAGGTTATTTTGATAAAATACCTTTTAGCTGTAGATCTTTATTGGTCTGTGGCTTTTGTAACCGAGGAGCATACTTGATCATTTTTATTGCAAGAGATGTTCATAGTTGGACATCAGGAAGGAAAACTTCAGTGCATGTTGAAGGTGAGGGGAGTGGAAAGTGAAAACCAAAAAGTACTGAAGTCACTGAGATTGGGGTTTGTATTTATTGCAGCATGACAGAACTCTTGCCTTCTCTTGATACTGGTTAATTGAGAATGTTTTATGGCCTAATTGAGGTTGTCCTGGATATGCTGATAGGAAACTTGTCTTGCAAACTGATGATGAGCTACAATCCACCATCCTAAACTGATCAGCTACATGAAAGAGTGCAATCTTCTTACTGAAAGAATTGATACCATAACCATAGATTGTCTGACATGAAGGTTACTATGGATGTATTTAAAGTTAACGTTGTCCAAGCATTTCCTCTGGTCTTGATTACTTCCGGCTTTTGAAAACTTTCCAGGGTATCCAAATAAAGTTTAACATAAACATTTTCAGGTTGGAATTTTATTAAAAGAAAAAAAAAATTACTAGATTTTAAAATGTTTTCTTACAATACATGTAGAGGATCCATGTAGTTTTGGAAAGTACTTTGGATAACTTTTGTTTGAGAATAGATAATAGTACTTGGCAGGAAGCTATTACATCTACATCTTCAGCTAATCTGGGTGTAAATTGGATTTGGCTTTGAACAAGTGACACTGTGGCATGATGGCATTTAGCATGCACTACAGCAGTATTTGATGCTGCATTGCTGTATTGACTTGAAGTGTGGAAAATAGCCTAGCCCTGTAGCTCTCTGCTGCAAAGCTTGAGTAAGCACACTCATGTGGTGAAGACCTTCCCTTGTCATCTTGCATACCATGCTTGAGGAAGCTGTGCAGCTCTCCTAACAAAAACATTTCTGCTGGCAGGTGCTGATGCTTCTGTGAGGAGTCTGCAAGACAATCTGTAGAAGCAAAGGCTAGAGCAAGTACATTTCAATAGCAAGTGCTGTACTTGGGAGAAATACCTGTTTCAGTTTTGTTAACGCTTGTGAAAAAGCCATATGTGTGCTGAACATTATATTTCAAAATTGCATAACCAAAAAACTTCAGTTAAAATATATACTGTTAATTTTGATGGTAAAATACAAAAACAGAAGGATCATTTTAAGCCACCCCTTTTTCCCCTCTCTAAAGAAAGTCTTCTCATGTCAACTCCACTGTTTCAGGAAAAGTCAGGAACTGCTCTATGTGGAGAGTAACCAAAGTCAGTATTGCATGTGAATCCTCTGGTTAATTCTGGAACTTAAGTACAAGTACAAACAGTAAATTTTGTTCTTTCTTAGTTTTGTTCTATATTTGAACATCTTAGTCTGTCAGGTTTTGTTAAAATCATAATGTGATTATTTTTTTCAATTTATAGACGAGGAGAGACCCTTTTAAAAGCTATCTTAATTGAAATTAGGTTGTCCTTATCTGGTAAGAATTTCAACTGGACTGTGTTAAATCTCTCAAAGCACTAATCTGACTTTTTAAGCAGATTATATCTAGTCCAGATGTTTAAAACACATCAGAAGTTCTGTGGAATATTCAGAGTTGATTAGAACAGATTGTTTGGAATTGGAGTCTCATCACTGAATACCAAAATTGCAAAGTTCTGTGCCTGTGAGGAAGGCAGAATACTGGTCTACTTTATAGCTGATTTTCAGGTTTCCTTCCTGTAAGAGGGAGCAATCCTGCTTGAACTGTCCTTTTTATCTCAAGAGAGTAACACATGACAGTGGGGAATGGTAGGGATGGATCAAAAACATATCAATTTAGCTTCTGCATAATCTTGATCTTACTGCATTTTGCTTTCCATTTTGCTGTTAGCTGTCAGTTTCTTTAGTTCATTGGAGTTTTATAGTTTAAAAATAAGCAACTTTTCAATATATTATTTGTTTGAAGGCATATCTCTTTGAGGTGATGTATTGCCTTTGCAGCCACAGTGAAATCAGATGTGGTTACTTGTATTATGTAATTGTGTATGCAAATACAGTGCTCCTGCTTTCTGCTGCTCTTTTCAGGTGGTGGTGATTCTTCACAACCCTTGCACCCAGTGAGCCAGAGCATTCCATTTAGTAAGCCTGGGGCTGGAACATCTGTTTCATCTGCTGGGGTTACATCAGTAAGGACACCTTCTCAAAGCCTTTCTTCACAGCCACGATCTTCACCTTCTGTTACGCAGTCACCAGAGCTGGCCCTTAAGGAAGGTACTGAAAGGGAACGGGAGGTTGCTGTACAGACTTGAGCCCTGTTCTACATGTACACATGAATGCTGGAAGCTTTACTGCAGCTCTTCTGCATTTGTCAGACTGTGGTATATCTCCTGCATCTCATCAGACTCCATTAGTGTCCTTGTTTCCTACCACCTTGGTTCTAGCTTCTCTTAGCTCTTCTATTTGATTTTCTTTAGCTTGTTTGTCTTGTTGACAGTCTTCCATGTCTATTCCTCAAAACCCCTTTCTTTTAGTTCCCTTATTCTTCAAAAATGTTTCACACTACTATCTGGAAAGAGATTTTAGAAGTAGCTTTTGTAATCACTTTGTGTTGAAAAGTCAGTTGTAAACTGTTTTCACTGGGAAAGAGCAGGTTTTAGAATTGAGTTCTGATTCTGATAGACTTTTTTGTTATTTAATACCTTTAAACTCATGTGGAAAGCTGCTGCAAGAGATTAGTGGAAGAACAGAGCAGTTCTTGTATAAGCTCTGTCTGGTGTTGGTAACCTCTTCATGATGAACCAGTTAGGTTTTGAGACTTCTTGAGCCATGCTAATTCTGCCCTCATAATGTGATTTGCCTCTTGACTGTTACATGGTTGGTATCTAGTATTCAAATCTGGTGTACTACCCTATCTTTTTTCTAGTGTTGAAAATAATTCTCAATGGCACAGTGTGTGACTGTCACAGCATGAATTTTATTCTTTAATTTTAAAATCCTCTGACATAAATGTTTAAATTTCTCATTTTCTTCCATTATGTCTGTCTTTTTTTCTGATGGAGTGGAGAATGTAAAGACTAACTTGACTTTGAATCAGCTCTGTATTTCTTACAGGCAAACCCAAAAATCATTTTTCATTATTGCAGAGTCCTTGGTGAGCCCATTTGATGGGATATAATAACTCAGATTTTAGAACTGTGCTTGGTTCTTGCAGTTTTGTAGTTGACTTTGGCACTGTCTGGAATTTGTACTGTAAATGGGCTTGCTAGGAAATACTGTTGCTTCATCTTCCAGAAAAATGGCATAAACATGTTTGTAATGGCAAAATGGAGTTTAGCAGTTTATCTGTGCTTACCTTGATCTGGAATATAGGTGTCCTTGCAGTGACACATTCGATACATGAAATACAAATCACTGTAGTCACTACTGAACTCTTAACTGAATTCAGATCCCTCCATAAAAGTAAAGGTCAATGCAGTATGTAGCTGAATGAGTGTGCTTTAGAACCAACACTATATGTGTGTCAGGAACATAAGTTGTCAGGAGTTCGCTTGCATTTGGTTATATTGACATGAATATATAATCAATAATAAGTCCATAACATATTTATATGGTATTTTTACAAGCATTAGAAGATTCTTTAGTTTTGTTTGAGAAGTCTGAAATAAAGTACTATTTTGCTGGTAAGGTACTTTTTTATCAACAATTAAGTGTGGCAAACTCTGGTAATTGTAGAAATTAACTTACAGCAAAAATAGAAGACATCTGCATCTTTGTCTGGATTGTTAGAATTCAAAGTAATACTGCAAAGACTAAATAAACTGGTTTATTTTTTTCTTAGTATAGTATTATCTACATGAAAGTATTCTGGAATACATGTTTGAATTATTTTTTTAAGTGGATTTCATTCTTTTAAGCTCCTGGATGGGCATTCCTATGCAGAATTAAAACATTCTAATTGTTTACTAGTCTAAATTCTAACAGGACAAAAATCTTAATGTATTGAAGCCTCTTTAATCTTAAATACCCATACAGATTTAGTGCAGATAAACTAATTTTAAGATATTAACATCAGAGCAAATTCTTTGAAAATATTTGGCTTCTGGATAAGGAACCAGTTGGGAAACTTGAGAATTTAGTTCATTTTTTTTCATGTGGGGTTTTTAATTTCTGATGGACTCTGCATTGTCAAACTTCAGCCACATAAAATGCGTGCATTAGATTTCATGATATGGGTGGCTGTACTTAAATCCCTTATATAGCTTGTTTATTTCATAGGCAAATGAGTTCTTATCACAGATTATCCTTTTGTGTCCTCCCACCTGCATTTCCAGGTGTATGTAAAACATGGTGGGATAATGCCTTGGAGCTTGATATTTTTGTATTGCAGGTGCACTTGCAGCAGGGTTTAGAAATTTCTAGCCCAAGAAATTTGTGATGATTTAAATGACATGATGACCTATGAATTGATCTCAAATAATTATTTCACAATGAGATTTGCAGTTTTTAGAGAGGGAGACTTTTATGTTATTAGCAACTCTCAAGCAGATCAACAAAAATTGTCACGGTGGCACTTGGAACTGCTAACTTCCGCCACCCTTTCCTGCCCTTCCCCTATGGCATTGCTGGGCCACTTGAGACTGACTTTGTAAACTAGGATATTTTTTCAATCACATCAGGTGTCAGACTGATTTTGTGGCTGGACAGTTGTGCTAACACAACACAGCATATCTTCTAACAGGCAGAAATTTCAACTATTTCTGGCAGTGGAGATTTATGCAAATAGGAAAGACTGGATGATGAACTTCTTCCATAGTTCCCCATTCCTAAACTTCTGTGTTACAAGCATGGTTTTTGACCTGTATTTATTTATTCTCTGTTTATTCCTGAATTCTTTCTGAACATGTGCATCCTGAACATGGAAAAGGGGGGAGCAGAAGTTTGTTTTTCAAAAGACATTCCAAAGATGCCAGTGTAGCATTAGCACAAGGGCTAATTCAGTTTTCCCTCATCTGCTCATGCTTTCCATTTTCTAATTTGCATGGCCTTTCTAGGTGGATTTACTTTCTGCTCTGTACGTGACATTTGTTAGAGGCCAGTCTGCATTCATACTGTGCCCATCTTCCTTTCTTTTGGCTATATGTGTTACAATAAATCTCTTCTCATAAATCTGACTCTTTTTCCCTTTTTACTTGCATGTTAATTATTTGAAGTTGTTTTTTGCCTCATTCCCACTGACACAATTGTTCTGTCTTATTCCTCAATAGCTCTGCTAGGCCCTAGAAAAGACATAGTCTCGTTGGCCATAGTCTGGTTTGGCACAGAGAATGGTTATCCTGTGTCTTCCTTACCAAGTACATCAAGTAGCTTTCATGAAAGATGTGGCTATGAATCATTACAGAGTTAGTCCTGTGTTGTAGCAGCATAGAGAAACTGAAGCACTGTAGCTCTTGGTTGCATTTGTGCTTACTCTGTGTTCATTGTTGTGACTACTGTTACTGTGGAGAAAGTCAATTGGAAATCATGGGGTTGTTAATGTAGTAGATAAAAGTAAAATCAGTGTCTGCTTGCACTAATGCCTTTGAAAGTTCAACTTCTCAAGAACATTCTAAAACAGTTTTGCAGTGTTATCTTTTTAATTCCCACTTTTTTGAATAGATCCTTACCATGATTCTGTTTTTGTGACTGAAAAACCTGTGCAGCTGACAGCATTTGTAACCCATAGCTTAAATAATAAAAAAAAGTTTGTTACACTTGACTGAAGCTGTGGATTGGGAATATTATTAATGACCATGGTGATTTCACAATAATTCATAACACAACACTTTTGTACTGCTTCATAGTCTGAAAATAAAGAACACAGTGCCTCTAGAGAGGAGAAAAAAATCCCACACTTGATAGTCCGAAAACTTCTGAAGAGCTAGGGTTATTTCTCACTATAGCAATCTTTGGGACCACCAAGAGAGAAACAGTGGTCACTTGCATTTACTTAGAATGTATCTGCCTGACTACAAGCACATTTAAAATCCTTGCTAACCTTGCTTTGTGACAAGAGAAAATGAAGATTTTTTTGCTGCTGCTAAAATTGCATTGGTGATGATTAATGTAGGAAATGAGTTAATAAGCCACTGCTGCATGCTTTACTCTGCTCTAAAATGGTGTATGTATGTGTTGCATATGTGTATTGTTCCCAGATGCTTAGATAGTGTGGAAATATAAACAAAACCATAGAAAAACTTCACTGCTGAAACCACCCACTACCATAAAATCTTAACATTATGGTTTGGCGGTGACAATGGAGCAGTTGTGTTGTCAGCAAATCTCACAAGTGGATGCTCTATTTATGTCATTAAATATGGGTCTATGAGCCTGAATTTAGGCACTAACTTAAAAATAAGCCTAAACAACTGGAGGGTGGGATAGCTAGCTTAAATTTAACAAGACTTTGTTGCTGAGTTATATGTTTGCACTCTTGCTCGTTGCAGCAGCAGCGTAATTCAGTAATTTCTGAAGCATTCCTGTCTTAAAAGGGGCAGGTGTGCCAAGGAAAAATTTCATGGTAGTGTTTTGCTAACACAACTTCAATTTATCTGGGAAGGAACTGGTGTAATGCTCTATGTTATGGAAATATACCAGTGGACAAACTGGTAGTAAATACATTATAGAAAGTCTGTGTATGTGTTTAACTCCCTGACACACATGTGCATACACGTGTGTGTAGAATTTCCTGCTGACTTCCATGTGCTACTAATACCTTGTAAACTAGCTCACTGAAAACTGCTTTTGCTATGCTGATGGTGTAGGCATATATCAACAAGAGCTCTGTAGTCTAGGGTTATAAATTTAACTTCTTGCATGTTGGGGTTTTCTTTAGAATGGCTTGTTTCTCTCACTTTAAATGCAATGATTTGTGACTTGTGTTTCTCATCTTTCCTGTCTGTCTGACTCTTATGTTTGTGCTTTCCACTTCACAGGCATGCAGTATGGTGGATATGTTAATAATCAAGCTAGCTCTGCACCAGCTACCTTGTCATCAAGTTCAGATGATGAGGAAGAGGATGAGGAGGATGAGGAAGCAGGTTGGCTTTAGCTTTACACCAGTCTCTTGTTCTCTTCCTACTCAAGTTTCATTCCATATTTCCATGCCCTGAAACTTTTTTTCCTGTGAGGCAAAACATCACTTTGCTTCATCACGTATCAACTTAACTAGAAATTTTCCATTTGCTATTAAAATAGTAAACAGAAAGATGTTCAGCAGTGGTCAGCAAAAAGCCTTTTTTTAGTTTGTCATCTATCAAGTGGTATGTATCTGACAAATTAATATTCACAAGACCTCCATATTTTTTATATTTTGATTTGCACTTGGTTTTAAACTTTTCACTGGAGATGACTGGAACTTAGCATTTCCAGTAATTGCTTATCTGAAGCAGCAAGTGCCATTTTGTCATTGAATTCCACAGTTTACTTTGTCTTTCATTTTACATACAGAAAACTCTTGTAGTAGTAAAAGTTACTAACTGTGCCTTTTAAGGATAATGAATTAATCTGTGCTGCTTTTTTTTCCCCCTCCTAAGGGATCAGAGGTCAGACATAGGTTCAGCTTTAACCTGTTTACCTACAGCAAATGTACAAATTCTGTTCAATTTTTGGCCTTTCTCTTTTAATAAACTGTCCCAGTTGTTAACATGCTTGATTGCAAGGAATTCTGCATGTATTTTGTCAGAATGGCCTGGTTTTGTGTGTTTGGTGTTGCTCATCAACTTAGTTTATTGAAAAGTAACTTTTATTCTTCAAACTTAAAGAAAAAGCTTTATAATTTATACTATATAGGAGTGGCAGCAGTGCAAAAAGCTTTTGGAGGTTAAACATTAGACTTGATAACAGATGAAAATAACAGCACATAACTTGATAAACAGCTCCCATCTGGTTGTGTTGGCTTTGAGTATTAATTTGGGATAGCAAACTTGTGTAACTTTTCACTTAAGATTATAATTCATATTGTAACTAGGCAGAAAAAGAAGTAGTAAAACTTAATTATATGGCACAGCCAAAATTAAATCATAAACTCAGATTACTGTGAAAAGAGCTTAGTGGACTCCTAGTGATACCATGAAGAGTGGAGCAATACAAGGATTACATCCAGGTCGTAATTAAGAATGGTGTGATGGGTGGATGTTATTAATTAAATAATAATGATTGTTGAATTATTAGTAGTACAGTAGAAGAAAATAGTTTTTGTTTTGCCAAGGAAGAAAGCACTTTGAGCTGAAGACACTTATTATTCTAGCCAGCGGACAGTAGTTGGAGGGTGCAGTTGTATCAGTAGAAGTGATGATATTACCCTGATCCCTTGTGGAGCACAAGTATTGGGATAATTTGGCCATCTTCTGTTCTTTGTTCTTTGCTGTTCAAGGTTATTGGCTCAGTTTCTTTACTTTCTTAGCCGTTGCATGGTAACATGCTTGATCTTTGAACAGATTTGAATATTGGTATTAAATCAAACATAGTAGCAGTTGAATAACTCTTCAGATCTAAGGATACTTCCTAACTTTGGATACCAGGTGGATTTTTGTCCTAGTGCTGTGAGTAATTAGAATTTCCCAGTTACAAACAGTTCCACTTTGGGATCTAAAGTTTTCTTAGGCTCTTGCAATGTAGTAGCTGTTGGAACTCTGCTTCCTAAAGAGTAGGGTAAAGTAGCCAGGAGAGTGTTTGGGTTTTTTATTTCAGGGCAGCTTAGTCAGTTTTCTGCAGAAAATAATTATCCTTGCCTAATCTCATGCCAAGGTTTCTGTCAAATGATTTGTCACATCTTTTGGGTTTTGGGTTGTTTTTTTCCCAAATTTATCTTCTGCAGAAAGGCAAAGGGTCACCCAAGCTTAATATGTAGGCTACCTAATTAATAATAAGTATCCTATGTTATGCCCTGTTGCCAGGAGTTAATGTAAACTCTAAACAGATTCTGTAGACAGGTCATGCCTGTGGTTTTATGAAAAATAGGTGTTGACATCTGGTTGCTTGCATTTGTGTAGCTTCTCATTTGTTTTGTCACTCTTACCAGTTAGATCTTTAAGTGTGTTGCCAAAGATTCTTGAAAACTCTGAAAGAAAATTTATATAGGTAAAATTATTAGCTAACTATAAAAGCATGTTGTAAGTATTGCTTTAAGCAGTGTTTTCTGATATTCCTTTTTTAGATAGACTTTTTTTGTGTGTTCCTAATCTGGTGGTTATTATGCTAAACTAAACTTTGACAACTGTTGTAGTGTGACTTAAGCATAGAATATTGTTTGGGTTGGGTTTTTAATTTTTTTTAGTTTATTTTTGTAATTGAAGTTCTTAGGGATTTTTTTCATGGAAAATCTGAGATTTCCATGATACTTCTGGACTGCAGGAAACTCTTCAACTCACTGTGTTTAAGTCAACTATTTGTTTTCCAATGGGGAGTAAAAGAGGGCACAACAGAATTCTTAGAGACATTGGGACATGGAAAGGTTCTCAAGAACATTGCAGAAATTGAAAGTTGTTTAGAAGCAAAGACCTGAAGTGAAAGATCTTCAGATAAGTATACTCAGTAACAGGATTGACTTTACTGTGGAGCTTGAGGAGTGTGTAACACTTCTTTTCTGCAGCTCATTGTGTCATTAGCATAGAATCATTTCAGTTGGAAAAGACCTTCAAGATCATCAAGTCCAACCATTAGATAACTCTACTAAGGCAGGTGCTAAACCACATCCCTCAGCACTACATCTCTGTGTTAAACACCTCCAAGGATGGAGATTCAACTCCACTGGAGAGCCTGTGCCAGTGTTCAAGAACCTTTTCAGTCAAGAAGTTTCTTTTAGTATCTAAATAAAACTCCCTGTGGTGCAACTTGAGGCCATTTGCCCTTGTACTGTCACTTGGTACATCTTAGGAAAAGGGCAAGCTTGTTTTATATGGAATACAATTACAGATGGATATAATCTTACAAATACTGCTTACTGTGGGGAAAAAACTCTGAGAATTGATGTCTTCTGTTCACAGCTGTGCTTCAGTCCTTTGGGAGTTTTTCTTGGGTTTTGTTTCGTTTTTACATGAAAAAATAACTTCTGATTAGACAAGAAGAACTTCTTGCAAATTCTTAAATCTTGAGTTTGTTGAACTAGTTAAAAATATCTACCAAAACCAGTTTTGGTAGATATTAACAGATCTTTTTTGGTAGATAGTAACAAATCTTTAAAAGCTGTGTTCCTGATCAGGAACCAAAATAATGAGTGCTCTTCCCCTTCAGGTTCTAGAAGAGAATGGAAGATAAAACTTGTTAGGAAATTAAATTTTGCTGTTATGTTCTTCTGGAAACTTCTGGAAAAATAATGGGAAATTTACTATGAAAAACAATGTGAAAATAGGAAGGTTGTCTGAGTTCCACAGTGCTGCTGTGTTATTTAAAACAGAATCTGTTAGTGCTACAGTTTGAGATAGTTCTCCTGTTTCTCAGCTGAATGTTTTAAAGCCAGTGTGCTCAAAAATAATCTATAGTGTCATGATATTACCATGCTTCTAATGTGTCCCAAATGTTTTGCTTCCAAGTACAAAAGTCTCTTTACTTGGAGATCTCAAATGAAATGGGATACAGTCTTAAATGTCCCACCTCTGAAGTTCTCCCTTAAAACTCAAAGTATTTCGCAATGGACTTGTTAGGGCTGATTCTTCCGAATAGAGCAGTATTGGTGAATCTCCTCTGAGTCTGTTCTGCCACACAAATGTTTTATATATATATATATATAGATAGATATATATAAATATATAAAACTGTCTTTTTTAATTCTTAAATGTACTTTTTTTTTCTGTCATACTGCTGGCTTGAGGTGTTTTAGGAAGCAGATACATTAATATCCTTGTCCCCTTTTGTTTGGAAACATTCAAGATATATACATAGGATGAACTGAAAAAGAAACATTTGGAGTCTCTCCAGTGCTAACATCTGCCTGTGTGCCCAAGTGCTTCTTCACCTTTTTTGTTAACTCCTGTTCCTTACTTTTACATAGTTACTTTTGGCTGACCCAAAAGTAACTGTTCAGTTTAACCTGAAGCTGAGACCTCTTGTCAATATTGGAAAGAAAACAGAAGCTTTACATGGGAAACAAAACAAGCTTCAAATTATGACAGCACAGAAGTGAGGAAAGAAATACTCAAAGGTGGGAATGGTGCATAATCAATCTGAAGATGATGAGCACATTCTGCTGTTTGCAGATATGAAGTCACAACAGAGTTTTAAAAATTATTTACATAGCTTCAGTTGATATGGCCTAGAGAAAACTTCTAATAGAAAAAGATTTTTTTTTTTAAGAAGCAGCAGCATATTTTGTTGTTTTGTTGCTGGTTTTGAGTCATGTGTATTTGGTCTTAATATCAAGTTAATTGTTTATCTCTTCTTCCTCCTTCTCTTTGCAGTGATAATAGCTTTCAACCCTTAGGGCTGAAGTGGTGTTTTTCCCCAAGGTTTTCTGCAAAAAATTCTGTCACTTACATCTCCAAAATTTGTCTTTTCTGAAGCACCTAACTTGAATTTACTTTCCTCCCCCAGCAATTGATAGTTCCTCTACTACAAGCAGTGCCTCTCCTGTTCTGAACAATTATGATGCCCTAGAAGGAGGTGGCTATCCAGGTAAGCAGTTTATGCATCTTAATTCTGAACTATTTGCTTAAATACTTAAGTATTTATTAGCTATGATTTTTTTTTCCCATTTCTGTTACTGTTTATTGGCAGTTAACAAATGGGTGACATGAAATGTCTCTGAAGGGAGTGGCAACCATGTCAGAGAGAACATAAGGCTTTTTGCTTTGGGTTATACTGGATGCCTGGTTGAGTTGACATCGGTAGCTGAGAACAGTTGACATGCCACTGAAGTTTTGAGAGGCAGTGATACCAGCTTGCAGAGATGCTTGGAACAGCTATTTTCTGGTTTTCTCCATTTAAAGAAAATTTCTGCTCTTCTGCCCTTTTTTTTTCTAAAAATATCAGACATGTCAATTTTGTTGGAGATAAACTTACTAACAGACTACTTCAGTCTTTAAATCTGTAGAGCTGTCCTTTTCAGAGCAGGTGGATGAGGTGCTGTGTGTTAGCAGATACTGCAAATGGTAACTGGGTTGTTATGGAGAACCTTCCCCTTTGGCAATTTTGCATTGCTTTGGCCTCTGAGGATGGCACAGTACTTTGCTTAGTCTGATGAGCTCCTATGTAAACTGAAATCTCTGGGTAGTAAAAAGCCACAGTTGCTGTCCACATTGTGTCTACCTCGTGCAATAAGGGTAGCAGAAGCATGAACACAGGATTACAAATTCTAATTTCTCATCTAATAACTAACCATTTGGGGTCTAATGAAGGCCTATTTCAAAAATAACTAGTTCCTTCTCTCTCCTTTAAAGAGTAACAGGATCAATTTTAAATTTCTTACATTTTTTATTGGTTTTGGTTATATTTTTAGCAACTTTCATTTCTTTTGGAGCATCCATGCTAAGTGTGTTTTTGTTGAGTGGTTGGTTTCTTTGCATGCCACTTGTCCTGGTTGTTCTGGATTTTACCAAGCTTAAATTCTTCTGAAACTTAACTCATATTTTTATACATTTCTAAAGAGTAGTTTCATCTCTTCACAATTGTTTTTCTGTGAATTTAGGTCTATTGTTTTATTAATTTGGCCTTGGAAAAAAAAAGTGGGACTGGGCTGTGCTGGAAGAGAGACTTCCATTATCTCAAAAGCATTTAGAGAATGGTTCTCTCGCCTTACCCTCATGTTTTGAAAGCATTCATTAGTCTGCGGTGACATTCTCATGTATACCCCCTTCATCAGCAATTTTTCTTGCTAATTTGGTCACATGAGAAACAACTTGATGGATAGTACAGAATTATAAATTAAGTGTTGTTTGTTAAGCATTTAGGATTTTACATTTAAATTAAGAAGGAAATAGTAAGCACATTTAATTCCTGTGGGATTTCTCTTGTCTTTCCAGAGACACGCTCTGTGACCAGCAGCCCAGTTCCTGCTGCATCAGCTCCCCAAACATCCAAAGCTTCTAAGCCCTTTGGTTATGGATATCCAGCACTGCAGCCTGGGTACCAAAATGCAGCACCACCTGCACCAGTACAGACCAGTAATTCAGGACATAGTCCTGGGTTTCAGCACTATCCACAGGTTTGTGTTGTTAATTAAAGAGGTACTTCATGAAACAACTCCATGGGAAAAGTATTTTCTGCGTGTTGCCTTTCTTTTTTTATTTTTAATTTTGATAATTTATGTTTTCTGAGGCAAAAAAATGTTAATTTCCATGTCATAGCTCTGGATTTCAACCTATGAGAAGATTTTTGAATTAAGATTTTAAGTGTGTCTCCTAATAGGTGTAGCAAGTTTGTTTCATAAAATGTTAGCAGAATCTACAGCTCAAAGGTTTGGTGTTTCAAGAAGCTGTACTTTGACAGGAAACCATAAAATGGCACAATGAAGCACTTGATCAGAGCTATGGGCTATGATCTCAAGCATTAAATTGTCCTATGAGCAAGGCCTGGCAGAGCAATGTAGAAAATAAAATGTGCTGATTTACAAATTCCCCCCTCTTAAATAATTAAGGCCCAACTGGCAAATGGTGTTATAGATGATCCAGATTCCTTACTTATCTATTAGTGTGTGTAGCAGGGACAGGGATGTGATTGTTCCCATGTACTAAGCATGGATAAGGCTACACCTTGAGTACTGGGTTTAGTTTTGGGGCTTTCATTGTAACAAAGATGTTGAAGTGCTGGAGTGTGTCTAGAGAAGGGCAGTGAAGCTGGTGAAGTGCCTGGAGTACAGGTCTTGTGAAGAGCTGTGGAAGAAACTGGGGTTGTTGAACCTTGGGAAAAGTAGGCTAAGGGAAGACCTCCTTACTCTCTACAGCTCTCTGAAAGGGAGTTGGATCCAGATGGGTGTTGATCTCATCTCCTTAGTAACAAGTGACAGGATGAGAGAACCAGGGGAGGTTTCAGTTAGATACTAGAAGAAACTTGACTGGAAGAGTTCTTTGACACTGGCACACACTCCCCAGGGAGGTCATTGAATCCCATCCCTTAAAGTGTTTAAAAGACACAGAGATGTAGTGCTGAAGGGCATAGTTTGGCACCGATCTTGGTAGAGTTATATAATGGTTGGACTTGCTCTTAAAGGTCTTTTCCAACCAAAATAATTCCATGATTCTTTATAATATCTGGGAATGTTGTCACTGGTTTGAAGGCTATGTAAAATAGGATCCAGAGGAAACATTTCATTATTTCAAACTTTATGTTGAAGGATTTGCCTTCATCTTCACAATAACAACTATGTGAGGAGTTAGGCTGTTTTCAGATCTACACAGTAAAAGGTAAAAAAACAAGCAATTCCACATTGCAGCAAGTTGAATTGCAGTTGCACATGTGGAATAGTCTTCAGAATAGGAGCACTAAAACATCTTGTACTGTGAAATCTTCAATCCTTAGGCCTTTTCAAAACTCAGCTGGGTAAGGCTATGAGCAACCTGATCTAACTGAAGTTAGCCTTGCTTGAGTGGGAGTTTGGACCACCAAACCTCAGAGTTACGTTTTCTCCTCTACCTTGGTGTTTTCATTTGGTTTAATATAAAAATAAACACTAAATTTGAAGAGGGCACTATATTTGAGGACACTAGAGGACAATATCTTTGAAGAGGCCAAGACCCATGAGCCTCTCTGGTCACTTGTTGCTTGAAGTGTGACTTATGATGTTGATTTGTCTCATGAATTGAAGCTTGGAGAAAATGATCTTAAAGGTATTTTCCAACTTAAAAAAGGAATCTGTGATTCTGTGAATTTGTCTTAGCATTTTGTAATTTCTAATATACAACTCTTCTTTGTTTAGATTTGTTGTTGCTAACTATTGCAGTTCTGTTTTGGGTTTTTTAATACCCGTCTCGAAGAATTTGGATTACAGAAAGATTTAAGGTGGTTATCTAAGTGTGATTGTATGCCCATTTGCAATGCTCTTCCTTTTTTCAGCAATATCCAGGTGTGAACCAGCTGTCCTCTTCCTTAGGAGGATTAAGTCTGCAGCATTCTCAGCAGCCAGAAAGCCTGAGACCAGTAAACCTTACACAAGATAGAAATATTTTGCCTGTATCATCAGTTCCAGCACCTGTGCCTAACTTGAATTCTGATCTTAGGAAATTAAACTGCAGTCCAGAGTAAGTGTCTAGACCAGCATCCTCATGTCTTTCAGAGGCTAATCTCACATTTTTCAGAGACCAATAATGTTAGTATTTTACCTATTTTCCAACTAATCATTATCTGAAGTGTCAGAAAATGTCTAAACTGAATACTGACTTTAAATCTCTATAATGAGCTAATATAATCCCTTTCACTTGGAAATAAGCTTAATCCTCTGTGTCCATGCTCAAACGTTGAAACTGTCCTGCCATCAGAATATATTTTATGCCGTGCAAGTTTAGCTCACTTAAAATGTTGAGAAACCTCCTTAATCTATGCCTAGTTCTATCCATCTAAAACCAGTAGTTTTTAATAAACATCTCTGTGTTATGCAGCACATTTCATAGAGTATTTTTGTAATGTTACATAGGATTTTTTCCAGAAAATTATCATGATCATGCCTAAATACACCGAATAAACTGTGAGTATATTTTACTGTGGTCATTCTACAATCATGATGTATTTCTTTCTTCTCTAACAATAAGTAGTATTGTCTGCTATCCCAAGTCAAATGCACTGTGGTGCAGTGGAAATTATGCTCCCACAACGATCTTGTTTTTAATTCTAAAAGAGATTTTATTTATTACCCCAAATGAGCTTAGCTTACTGCTCTAGTGACAATGCATGGTCTCGTCAGAAAAACTGGATAACTGGGTCTCTTGAAATCATTCTGAGGTGTGGAATGCTTTGGACAATGCTGTTCTTGCTTTGGGTTTTTTTAGTGTGCTTTATTTATCTGTAAGTCTCTTCTTCACTTTGCATACACAGAAGAAGAGATTTTGTCTCTTTCAGTATTTGAGAACCTTTTTGCTTGTTATATAAATACTACTTTGAGAACTAGGAAATAGTGTGTTCCTTGCTTAGTTCCTTCTCCCCAAAAGATCTTTATAATGCATAAAAAATCAATTTACGGTGAGGGTTGTACCTAAAGCAGTTTCATCTTTTTATTGCAAGGTCAATTGCATTGCCAAACTAGTAAATTGGGGAGCTAGTGAGTACTATTTATTGAAGGCTTTTTAATCTCTGATGCATTAAATTCTGTTAAAAAGATCAGCTTTGTCAAACAAGAGATTTCTTAAATTTCAAACTCTTTAAAGTCATATGTTAACATCATATTTGCAACATCTTTTAGAACTTCAACAAAAGGTTTCCCATTTCCTTTCAGCTCATTTCGATGTACGCTGACAAATATTCCACAGACACAGGCATTGTTAAACAAAGCCAAGCTTCCTTTGGGTTTGTTGCTGCATCCCTTCAGAGACCTAACGGTAAATTGGCTGACATTTATTTGTTAGTGTATGTATGGAATATATGCATTTTCATTGAAACAGTAAGATATAATGAACTGTAAGTTCTGAATAATGAAAATGAAGGGACATTGTAGCCAGGTGGGGGGTGGCCTCTTCTCCCAGGCAACCAGCAATAGAACAAGGGGACACAGTCTCAAGTTGTACTGGGGAAAGTCTAGGCTGGATGTTAGGAGGAAGTTGTTCACAGAGACAGTGATTGGCATTGGAATGGGCTGCCCAGGGAGGTGGTGGAGTCACAGTCCCTGGAGGTCTTCAAGAAAAGACTGGATGAGGCACTTGGTGCCATGGTCTAGTTGACTGGATAGGGCTGGGTGCTAGGTTGGACTGGCTGATCTTGGAGGTCTCTTCCAACCTGGTTGATTCTATGATTCTATGAAAATACAATGAACTCTGAGTCCAAGTAGCAAAAAATTGTTTGCCACATAGAGAGGAAGAGTGGGGAGAAAGCTTTGCAGTTGCTGCTTCATTGAAATTCATAAGAGAAAAGTTTTGGGCAAATTCTTCAAACTTACATTTTTAGACATCTCAGCAAGGCTATGAGCAAAGTAGACATCACCATTGTTTTCTTTCCACAGCCTGTAATCTAGTTCTTCTCACCAAAACATTCTAGCCTGCTTCACACTAGCACACATGTCATGTGCTGTCAGTAGAAAGTAAGCACAATGTAAAACCGAGGGTTGTGTTCTTAACTGCTAATCAGCTCCTCTCCATCTGATCTATTTGTTATGATGTGAAAATAAAAGTGATGAGTGGTGTTCCTCAGGGATCAGTAGTGGGACTGGTGCTGTTTATCATCTTTGTTGGTGACATGAACAGTGGGATTGATACAGCCTAAGCAAGTTTGCTGACAACACCAACCTGTGTGGTACAGTCGACATACTGGAGAGAAGGGATGCCATACAGAGGGACCTGGACAGGCAAGTCAGTGCCAGGCTCATGAATTCCAACGGAGCCAAGTGCAAATTCTCACATGTGGGTTGGGGTAATCCCAAACACAAATACAGGCTGGGTAGAGAATGGATAAAGAGCATCCCTGAGGAGAAGGACTTGGGGTTGCTGTTAACGAGAAGCTCATGATGAGCTGGCAGTGTGTGCTTGGAGCCCAGAATGCCAACTGTATCCTGAGCTGCAGCAAAAGAAATGTGACCAGTAGGTCAAGGGAGAGTGATTCTCCCCTTCTACTCTGCCCTGGTAAAAAACCACCTGGAGTACTGTGTCCAGCTCTGGAGCCCTCGATGCAAGAAGGACATGAAACTTAAAGCAGATCTGGAGGAGGGCCACAAAGATGGTCAGAGAACTGGAGCATCTCTCTTTACAGAGACAGGCTGAGAGAATTAGGGTTCATCATCCTGGGAAAGAGAAAGCTACCTGAAGGGGAGACTGTAGCCAGGTGGGGGTTGGTCTCTTTTCCCAGGCAACCAGCTATAGAACAAGGGGACACAGTCTCAAGTTGTGCCAGGGGAAGTCTAGGCTGGATGTTAGGAGGAAGTTGTTGGCAGAGAGAGTGACTGGCATTGGAATGGGCTGCCCAGGGAGGTGGTGCAGTCACCGTCCCTGGAGGTGTTCAAGCAAAGCCTGGCTGAGGCACTTAGTGCCATGGTCTAGTTGAGTGGATAGCACTGGCTGCTAGGTTGGTCTGGCTGATCTTGGCGGTCTCTTCCAAACTGGTTGATTGTTATGATTCAGTCACTCAGAGTTGTCCTGTCTTTTGTAATTCCTCATAACATAGCAGCTGTGTTACTGTAACTGTGTAATTGAAAGTAATTTTATTGAAATTATTATTACATCTTTGATTTGTGAGATTAGATTAAGACAACTAGATATTATTTCTCCTGATTTTAAAGGGGAGGATTTTTTTACCAAGCATCATAATTGTATAAAAATAAAGTAAAAGATACAGGGAAAGATGACAGATCTAATGTTGGATACATTTTTTTTTCCCTGAAAGTTATTATGGACCTTTGTCACATTTCATTTTTTCTTTTCAGCAATTACCAGTAATAACATCAAGCACTATAGTGAGGTGCAGATCCTGCAGGACATACATCAACCCTTTTGTTTCTTTCATTGATCAAAGGAGGTGGAAATGCAATCTCTGCTACAGAGTTAATGATGGTAAGCTTTCATTGCAGGAGCTGCTTGCATTACTACAGTCTCTATCAAGTATTTGCGTTACATCAGTCTGTAGAGTAAAATGTCTTAGATTAAAATGATAGTGTTCTTAAGATATGTATCAAAATCTCTGGATCACAAGTCAGATGAGCTGTGTGTTTTCTGAAGCAAAAGTTTGTTTTTTTGTTTTCTGGGAGAAAAAAAATGTAACCATATTATCTTGATTACTTGTATAATGAAATCAGCTCATTGCACTGACTGCTGTTGCAATATGCAAACACAGCAGGATGACAATACTCTCTGTAGTTCAGACCAGAGATTTATGAAAGACCATGCAGATTGAAGCTTCTTGTTGTGAAATGTTTTGTTTGCCTTGGTGGTTTATGGTTGGGGAAGTATTGCTGTTTAAACCTTCTCTTGTTTCCAGTTATTCAACTTTGATGTTGCTTAGAATAGTTGAAATGTTCCTTTGCTCTATGTGTTCTTAATGCAAATTATTTTCTGTTAGTGATAATGGAAATATGCCTGCATTATTTTTCCTATAGTTGCCATAATGGCTTTTATTTGCAGACAAATGTACAGACACTACTTGTGGGGGGAAAAAAGGAACCTCTGTTTTGTTTTTGTTTTGTTGTGTTTTAATAGTTCCTGAAGAATTTATGTATAATCCTCTGACGCGATCTTATGGAGAGCCTCACAAAAGGCCAGAGGTCCAAAATTCTACTGTGGAATTCATTGCTTCCTCTGACTACATGGTAAATAACACCTCAAAAGCAATGGCATGTGAATATAAATACATTTGAGATTAATGTTGAATACTGCTTCAGTGGTGTACATTAATTTTCCTGTGAAGATCCTTATAATACTGAAAATCCTTAAAATTCATACTTACCTAAAGTTTTGGTAAATGTAGCTATTCAGAGACTTGTACCAGTTACAGGCATTTGTAATGTCTGTAGTTCAATGTGTTGTAGCCTAGCTTGAGTCTTATGCAGTGTGGCTTCTGAGTTTCTCCCTCATTTTGAAGAGGTTATGAAAGACCAGTATTGAAATCACAGAATGTTAGAGATTGGAAGAGACTTCAAAAGATCCAACCCCCCTACCAGAGCAGCATCTCCTATATCACATCACACAGGAATATGTCCATGCAGGTTTTGAGTATCTCCAGATAGAATACGGGTTCAAATGTGAAGTTAGTAGTTACAAACAGTTCTAACTGGGAGTCAGCCTACAGTGGTGGGAATAAGGCCCTGTTCATAATGACATAATTAACAACAGCAAAAATAAATTGTTCTGTTGTCTTTGAATTGAAACACTGTGGCCAAGACTTTTGGCAGTGAGTAAGTGCAGCTTGTTAGATGGTTGGGAAGATGATAGAGGTGAAATATTTTAACCTAGCTTAATGAACTTCATTGTCCACATACTGAAAGAACAGTGTTTTGTTTAAGAATGAATTTCCTGTCTGGCATCAGAGTCATGTTTGAGCCAACTGTTGGGAGAGACTGAAATATCCAATTTCTGTTCTGAAATACAAAATCATATTGCAAATTGGAATTACTAGCCACAGAGTATTGTGTTTGTCTATCCACATGACTCTTGGTAAATCAGTTTTTTTTTTTATTGCATGTCTATGCCTTGCATTTTTTCTTAAGTGCTCTCTTTACCCAATTCCCTTGCTACTGACTATTCGTTTTTAACATTTCTTTAAATACGATTTTTGAACTTTAATTTTATGTCTTTACTTTGTAGCTTCGTCCTCCTCAGCCTGCGGTATATTTATTTGTTTTAGATGTGTCTCATAATGCAGTGGA
Organism: Pogoniulus pusillus; assembly: GCF_015220805.1. Lineage (NCBI taxonomy): Eukaryota > Metazoa > Chordata > Aves > Piciformes > Lybiidae > Pogoniulus > Pogoniulus pusillus. The sequence goes on from NC_087272.1 coordinate 9,349,350, forward strand.
GGCTGGATATTTGACAATAGTCTGCCAGTCATTGCTGGAAAACCTAGACAAGTAAGAATATCAATAATGTTTGCAAAATAGTTGATGTATTATTATGAACAGTACTAACCTACAGTTTTACAGGGCACTTGCACATACCGCTGAATCATTCTGTCCCTGAAGGACAAAAAGTGTGTTGTCTGAGACTCTGAAATCTGTTTTGAAAAATAAAACAATAATCATAGAATCATAGAATCAACCAGGTTGGAAGAGACCTCCAAGATCATCCAGTCCAACCTAGCACCCAGCCCTATCCAGTCAACTAGACCATGGCACTAAGTGCCTCATCCAGTCTTTTCTTGAAGACCCCCAGGGACGGTGCCTCCACCACCTCCCTGGGCAGCCCATTCCAATGGGAAATCACTCTCTCTGTGAAGAACTTCTTCCTAATATCCAGCCTATACCTACCCTGGCACAACTTGAGACTGTGTCCCCTTGTTCTAATCAAAACACCCAACTCATAAAGCCAAACCAAGTGCAGGAAATTGGCTGCAACTTGTGCTGAAATGGCTGAAACTACTGCCGTGAGACTGCCTGGGTGAATTGTAATGTCAGCTAGTGGATTTTTAAGTCACTCTTACCTGTGCCACTTTCTCTCTCCTCATTTCTGCACTAGAACATCATGTATGTGGTTGTCAGTGCCAGTTTTTTGAGTGAAGGCTAATAAACTGCATTGTGTCCATAACTTGAAAATGGATTTGCATCCTGTGGAGGCCTCACTCTGAAAGCTGTTGCCTAAAGGATTTTTCTTAGGAAAACTTGATTTTAATTTCTGATCAAGACATCTACATGTTCATTAAAACTTTTTACATGTGTTTATCGATTTAGTCTTTGTTCAGGTCTCAATAGATGCTTTGTCAACAGATTCTCAGAAGCATGCTGAATTGCATTAGGAAAACTCATAAAATCCTATGCCAAATCAGTGACTCCAGTTAATTTATATTCCCAGCTAGCAAAACCAGTATTTGCCTCTGTTGCTTTTGCTTGCCATCACTGTTTTCAACATTTGCCCTTTTTTTGTGTGTGTTTTATCCATAATCATTGTTTAGTTTTTCTTTCTGTATTTTGTTGCATGGAAGCATGGTCCAGATGAGAAATAAATTGTGTTGTAGAGGTATTGGATTTTGGTTTAGAGCTCTAAGTACTCTTGTTAACTACATTAGTAAATGGGGAATTTGAGCTGTGGAAGAACAGAAGGTTCTTTTTTCTGCTGTAGAGCTAACTGAGAAGGCTGCCTTCTTTCCTGTGTCAATGTAACGTTTAAATGAAACTGTGCCCTCCCTCAGAACAAAACATCAATACATTAGTGAGTGCTTATCTGTAACAGTCTAGTGAATTGTATCATTATACCAGCTTTTCAGAATTTCCTGTGGAAATCCTGCTTGTATTCAAGTTTTGGACTTCCTTTCTTTCCTTCTCCCTTCACCCCTGTATACCTGAGCTGAACTTCTGTCAACATCAGCAGTAGCTCTTTCTGTGTGTGTGTATGTGTCTTGAGAGAGAAATCTAGGACTTAATAATTTTGTTTTTAATGCTTCAGGCTTCCAGGAGACTCGAGAACAAGAATAGGGTTCATAACATTTGACAGCACTGTTCAGTTCTACAACTTGCAGGAAGGTTTATCCCAGCCTCAGATGCTGATTGTCTCAGATATTGATGGTAAGTTATAAGAAAATTGAAACTAAATTTTTGAGAAGCTACTTTCTTCTTTTTTTTTCCCTCAGAAGAGTTAGTAGACTATCTCAAATGTTCTATTACTAGGTCAATTTTGTTGAATGTATAGGAGATGTATTTTCAAAGTATCTTAGACAAACTAGAGTGTAGGTGGTATTTAAAAAGTCAGACTCAGATGCTAATTTTGCTTTGAATAAAGCAAGCTTTGTATAGACTGCGTTCTTCTCTTGAGTACAGTCTAGATTATTTCATGGTATGTATAGCAGTAGGCAGTGAAAGGTTTTATTCTACTTTAATGTTATTTTTGTCATTAATAAAATGCTTTTTTTTTTCTGTTCTCCCTACAGATATTTTCCTACCCACACCAGATAGTTTACTTGTAAATCTCCATGAAAGCAAAGAGGTATGATAGCTCAAAATACATCACTAAATAAAAGAATTACTTAGCAAAATAGAGTTCTTTTTCAACTTTGAATTCAAACCTCTTTTCAGAATACATAATTCCAGTACTCCTTTTTAATTACAGAAATATTGCATGTAGTTTGATTTATGCATCATAGCTTTTAAGATTATGATTTTGTTTTCCTCAGCATGTTGAAATGAAGCTGTAAAATAGTTGGCACTAATTGTCCCACTTGAGTTATGACAATAAAGCTTTCTAGGAACAGCAGAATTATCTCAGACTTGCAAAAATCTCTTCAATCTCCATCTTTCCTGCAGCTGATCAAAGATCTCTTGAATGCATTACCAAATATGTTCACCAATACAAGAGAAACTCACAGTGCATTGGGCCCTGCTCTTCAGGCTGCATTTAAACTCATGTCCCCGACGGGTGGTCGAATATCTGTATTTCAAACTCAGCTGCCATCTTTGGGAGCAGGACTTTTGCACTCCAGAGAAGATCCCAATCAAAGGTCAAGCACAAAGGTATAAAAACTCTTTTTAATATTAATCTCATAGGGACTGATGATATTTTTCTGACTTGTATAGATCTGCAGGTTAACTCGAGTCTTTTATATAACATCACCAGATTTTTACCACTCCATTTCTGTGTTTGCACATTTAAGGTCACTAGTTCATACACGTGTGTATTACTGCTTCAAAGTGCTCATGCTGTCCCTATGCCTTTTGGTCCGTGGCTTTTCTTTGCAAGCAGAAGAAGCTGCAGGTCTCAGACTCAGTTAATGCTAGCCTGGATTTTGAACCAAAGCATGGATATATTAATTTGTAGACCTAAAACATGATTTCTTATTCTTTTATTACCTTGTTTAGAGTATCCAGGAAGTATTAAGTACTTGCAAGAATGTTTTATTGATATGAGGATATAAACTTTCTTGCAAGTGGAGTCTTAAATATAAATATAAACTGTAAATAAAGCATAAGGAGAACAGTTTCTCAGCTGTAAATTACTGCTTAAAGGAATCTTCCTTATGATATTCTGCTACTGAATACTATGCATGAAGTCTTAAGTGAGCACAATCATTGTCTTAATACTTTTCTTTCCTGTATGATTTTTTCACCAAAGGTGGTCCAGCATCTTGGTCCAGCAACGGATTTTTATAAGAAGTTGGCACTGGACTGCTCAGGCCAGCAGACTGCTGTGGACTTATTTCTTTTAAGTTCTCAATATTCTGATCTAGCTTCACTGGGTAAGGAGTACCTAATTTTATGCATTCGCTCTTTCCACGCTGTTCTCTTCAGAAGCACAAGCTACTCAAGAGTTCTTAAATCTCTTTGCACTTGTGTAAATGCAGCTCATGTTGCAAAGGGATTGACTTTGAAGTTGATAGAATTAAAGAACTGGATTGATGGTATCAGACAATTTATTCTGGGATTTCACAGTTTTAATAAAAGACTTTCCTGCTGAAGAGCAGGAAACATTCACATGGCAATGAATTAAAGTTTAATCACAGGGGGTCTCACCTTCAGCATTAAACCAGGATTGGTCTCTACACACACTCGTTTAATGGTGTAGAGACAAAACTATTTCTGCATGTGCTGCTGTCCTAGCTGCCACGGATAACATGCTTATTGAAGCATATTGTTGGATCATTATGTAGTGAGGGGACTCATCACTGTCCTCAGTGGCCCGAGTCTGAGCCAGTTCTCTGTCTTACAGATATGGGTCATATCAAGAAAAAGATTAATGTAGATGTGACTTGCAAAAGGCTGAACACAACTTTTGTCCTGACTGCCTTTTACCTCTGAACTGTATCTTTTCCTCCTTTACAGCTTGTATGTCCAAGTATTCTGCTGGATGCATCTATTACTATCCATCTTTCCATCATAGCCATAATCCTGCTCAGGCTGAAAAATTGCAAAAAGACCTTAAAAGATACCTTACAAGAAAAATTGGATTTGAAGCAGTGATGCGCATAAGATGTACAAAAGGTTTGTTTTCAGTACCACTTTTCATGGCAAAATTAGCATTAGACGTGTTGACTACCATTTGGAATGTGCTCAGGCTTCAGGAACATTACAATCTCACTGAAGATGCATAGAGTTGTCTGGTCTGTGTGTGTTATGTTAGCTCACTTTGAGTTGATGTATACTTTAAGGGTGTACGTAATTCAGTTTGAAGTGTCCAAAATGGAGTGCTGTGAAGTCATGCTGAAACACCTCTTGATTAATATTCTGTGCAATAGTCAGAGAGCTATTTTTGCTGTTTTGTTAAACGTAGCTTCAGGAGTGTGTGGTTGAATTATTGGTAGGAGTTTTTTCATGATGTTTTAACCTCACCCTGGATTATTTCATCTGCTTTCAGGCCTTTCAATACACACTTTTCACGGGAATTTCTTTGTACGATCTACTGACTTATTGTCCCTTGCCAATGTCAACCCTGATGCTGGATTTGCAGTACAAATGTCCATCGAGGAAAGTCTGACTGACACATCTTTGGTTTGTTTCCAAACAGCTCTCCTGTATACCTCCAGCAAAGGTAAATAAACTGAAATTAATTGGCCACTGGGCTTTTTGTTTGTTTTTCTAACGTAATCTTTATATAACTAGTTCCACAGCCTTTTGTTACTCTCTATACCCTGAGAGAATCTTGCTAAACTACTGAGCCTATTTGGCAGTTACTGACTTACTTAAATTCTTGTAAATTCTGGTTTTTTGGGGGGAAATGTCCTTTATTTCCATCTTAGAGATCATCCAGCAAGATTCTTTTACTTTAAAGGCATGCTGCTGGCACAGGTGATAGAACATTTGTCACATGCTTTGACCTGAATCACAGACCGATGATGGATTAGAGTGGGTTGCTGGTACGTTGGGTGGGCATAAAGAGGAGCAGCCACTTTGTAACATAGAAGATGCCATAAAATTTGGAAATAATGTACTTCATTTGTAGGATCAAGCCACTTACTGTGGATGTTAGAAGCTAGTTTGTGTTAGGAACTTGTGGTGATTAAGTTGAATTCTTGAGAGTGATGCATGATTTCAACAGGTTAGGAGACAAGAATGGGAGAGAGCAGTTTCCTAACTGATGTTTGTACAGAATGAGTGCATCTTAGATGAGAGGAGACATAAATTCAGGCATTACAGTCTATATCTTTAGGAGATGCTGCATAATGATTTCTACTTCTATTAGGTGAACGTCGAATTCGAGTGCACACACTTTGCCTGCCTGTAGTAAGTTCTCTGGCTGATGTGTATGCAGGAGCGGATGTACAAGCAGTTGTATGCCTCTTAGCAAACATGGGTGAGTACAGGCCAGGCAGATTGGATTATCTTGTTGGATGTTCTTTTGACAGCTGTTTCAATGAACTAATCAATGAAACTTGAGTGTTGCAGAAAAAGGTTGGAATGGAGCATGCTGAACCCTGAGAACAGAAAAGATGACAAAATCCAAGTTACATCGAACTATGAACTGAAATATTCCGTAGTCTGAGTGTTTAGTTGACTTCCAGCCTTTTAAAAGGAGCCTTAAATTGTTCTCTGGAGTTAGTTAAAGGATCACAACACACTGAGATCAAAACTCAATTTTGTGTTATCATGGTTGCTATCTCCAACATTAGCATACTACAATTGCTTAGAGTGAGTCAGTTCAGTGAGTTGCTTGAGAGTAAAAGGAACTTCAGACAAAAATTAATCCAAGATGTGAAATACTTTTCTGTGCTTCTATGCTGTTGTTGCTGAGTTTAGGATTCTTAATTAGTCCCTACTTGTGTGTCATAAGTAGCTGTTTGACTCATTTCTGCCATTGTGTGTATGGCCGTGTGTGGGCTGTTGTGTATTAGTAGTCAAATAAGTTAGAAGAAATTATGAGACAGTTTCAAGGCTTTGCTCGACAGGGTGCTGGGCCGGTTCGTGTAAACTAGATTCTTAGCCTGAAAGGTTGGACTAGATGATCATCGAAGTAATTTTCAACCTGATAACCTGTGAATCTATAAAAAAAAAACCCAAAGTTACTTCTGTACCTGGTCTTAAATATACATTCAGTCCAGCAGATGGCTGCCTCCAACCAAAGGAGCTGTGGCCCTTTCTCAGCAGAGGTAGATGACGCTTCACTTACACTAATCAGAATTATGCCGCTGAAATAAGGGGGAAAAAATTCTGATGGGGAGGAAAAAAATAGTACTGCAGCTCTGAGGTGGGACAGCAAAGAGTTTTATTGATAGCTAAGTTGTTTATATAAGGTTTGAGATAGGATTTATATTTAGTCTCAAGCATATACCAGAACTTTGAACACTTTATTTAATTCTCCAAAAGTAGGAACCAGGAAGTGGAGATCAGTCACACTGTATTTTTTTAGGCATCATGACAGTGAATTTCTTTATGGGCACATGTGTGGGCATCATGACAGTGAGCTTCTGTTAAGAGCACATGTGTGGGTTTAAAAAAAAAAAGAAATCATAATGTATCACCCAAAAGCACAACTAATATCTTGGAAATTCCAGGGAATGAGTGACAACCAACTCTGGTAACTTCTTGTTTCCTTCTAAACCAACAGCTGTGGATCGCTCAGTATCATCTAGTCTTGCAGATGCAAGAGATGCCTTAGTTAATGCTGTGGTAGACTCTCTGGCAGCATACATGTCAACAGCCTCAAATCTGCAGCAATCCATGCTGATAGCACCAAATTCCCTCAAGCTGTTTCCACTGTATATTTTGGCCCTTCTCAAACAGGTATGTGTAATCCAGCAGATTGATGTTTGTTGGTTCGTTCTTTAGCTCTAGGTAATGCAACGTCTTCAAAATGGGAGCAGCTAGGTTTAGATTAGGCATTAGGAAAAATTAAGATTTCCCAAAGAAATCATAGAGGCTCCAGTCTCAGAAATGTTCAAAGCCAGGTTGCTTGGGGCCTTGAGCAACCTGGTCTGCTAGGAGGTGTCCTTGCCATAGCAGAGGTTTGGAACTAAGTGATCTTTATGGTCTCTTCCAACCAAAACCATTCTGTGATAATTAACATGAATAAACCTTTATGTAAATTGATTGTAAGTAATCCAATCAGGACTTAATTATTTGACTTAGTGATTACTTCAGTCTCTAATATACTGATTAATTCTTTGGTACTTGTATAAGTAGTGCAGTTGGCAGGGAAATGCCAGACCATTTCTTGTTAAAAGGATCCATGTAAAAGAAAGAAGAATGGCTGAGGAAAAGAAGTTGGTTAGGGTTGTGGGATTTTTATTACTTTTGTTAGTAATAAAAAAGCCTGGGATGTAGAGGAATCAAAACCAAAATGTTTGTAGAAGGAAGGACATGGAACTGATGGTGCAGATCCAGAAGACCAGGAAGATGATCAGGGGGCTGGAACACTTCTGCTATGAGGATGGGCTGAGGGAGCTAATGTTGTTCAGTCTGGGGGAGAGGAGGCTTCGGGGAGACCTAATAGCAGCCTTCCAAGTACCTGAAGGGGGCTACAAGAAGGCTGGAAAGGAATTGTTTATGAAGGCCTGAAGTGATAGGATGAGGAGCAATGATTTGAAATTAGAGAAGGGCAGGTTTAGATTGGATGTTAGGAACAGATTTTGCACCATAAGAGTGGTAGAACACTGCAACAGGTTGCCCAGAGAGATAGTTGAGGCCCTGGAGATATTCAAGGTCAGGCTCAGCAAGGCTCTGGGCAACCTGATCTAGTAGAGGATGTCCCTGCTGACTGCAGCAGGGTTGGACTGTGTGACCTTTGGAGGTCCCTTCCAACCCAAACCATTTGATGAGTCTGTGAACTTTGACTACAAGAACAGTCTGTGTTGAATCAAAATACGGTGCTTTCTTGATTGTCTTGCTTCTCACAGTGATCCTTTATTGGTTGCTTCTAAAGACAATCTGAAAAAATCCACTAGGAACAAGAGTTAAAGAATAAATTTTATGTTGCAATAGCCCAGTTCCTGCTGTAAAACATGGAAGTGTATTTCTCTTCTACAACTTGTGCTTAACGTTTGTAATGAATATAAAATCAGATTTAATCTTATCCACAGAGGTATCTTTAATTCAGCTAGGTTCATGTCTTCCTGTGATACCATGCCTCAGTGAGCTTCGTAAGGTCAATAACATTTATCAAGAATGAAAATGAGAAATTCTGGCCCAATCATAACAATTTTACACATATTTGTGGGAAATATATTCTTTTCTTTTGTTCTTCATCAGTAAGTAGCAAGAATGGTATGTGTCTTAAGATACATTCTGTTGAAGTTGATTTTAAGTTCCTGTTGTATCCCACTAAGATTTACAAAAGCTTTGTTGTCTTTCCTTAACACTTTCAAATAATCTGGAATGCATAGATTAGATGTAGTATAAAATAGAGGATCAATTTAAGTATTTCTACAACTAACTGAAAGGAAGATGAAGAGAGATGGGTGGTGGTTTCTACTCCCCAGTAGCAGGTGATAGGAAGAGAGAAAAAAGGCCTCAAATTGCACCACGGGAGATTTAGGTTGGGCATGAAATGGAATTTCTTGATCAAAAGGGTTCTCCAAGGCTTGAACAGGCTACTACAGGGAGGCGGCTGAGTCTCCACCCCAGGAGGTGGCTGAGTCTCCACCCCTGGGAGTGTTTTCAGAGAGATAGAGATGCAATGCTGAGGGGCAATGGTTTAGCACCAGGCTTGGTAGAGTTGGATAATGGTTGGACTCAATGATCTTGAAGGTCTTTTCCAAGCAAAAGGGTTCTATCAGTCAGAGTAACAACACTGTTCTCTTACAGAAAGCATTTCGAACAGGCACGAGTACACGCTTGGATGATCGCGTCTATGCAATGTGCCAGATGAAGAGCCAGCCTCTTGTCCATTTGATGAAAATGATACATCCCAACTTATACAGAATAGACAAATTGATTGATGAGGTATTGCACAAACCCTGTTTGATAACATTTTTTTGTTTTATTGGTCTGTTAAACCTAACGTTGAGCTAGATAATGTTGGACTCAACGGTCTTAAAGGCCTTTCCCAAAGAAAACAATGCTATGGTCTTAGGAACGCTTCTGGAATTCTGGCATCTATAGCATGAGAAATGTTACATTGCACATGAACTTGTGCTGTTCTTTTTTAGTTAATAAACTAGTCATTAGGTTAAGTGACAATCTACAGCTCTCTGATGTATGTAATCACTTTAGGCTAAACGTGGTGTTTTGTTTTATGAGACTCCTCAAAAGGTTGCTAGACATTAACAATGGTTTCTCTTGTGTTATTTTACCTTGAAAAGATAGGAAAAGGATTTGTTTCTACTCCAATGTTTTGGGTTTTGTTACAGAGTACAATACATGTAAATGACAGAGTCGTTCCTCAGCCACCTCTTCAGAAGTTGTCTGCAGAGAAGCTGACAAGAGAAGGAGCTTTTCTTATGGATTGTGGTTCAGTAAGTTACTGATTTCACACATTCTTGTTTGGGTGTTTTTGTGGTGTTTTGTTGTGTTCAAAATAAAGCCATTCATGATGTATTAATAAAAGCAGTCAACCCTGAACAGTAACAGTGTGGTGAGTTAGCGTTCCAGACAGCCTGGCAGTAGTTTGAACTCCAGTGAAAGGCTTTCATGATTTCCTCAGAGTACCTGTGAGATTACATTAAGGCTTCAGAGGTTAGTTTTTTCCCATACTTAACTGATCAGAACATGCCAAGAGGTATGTTGTTTCTTCATGATGTGTGGTTTTGGGTTTTTTTCCCTGTAAATAATGGATTTTTTGTTTTCCAGATCTTCTCTTAGTGGTTAGAGAGAATGTAAAACATACAAGGGACATACTCATTGGTGTGGGAACCATCTAAGTACAAATAGAAGTGGGTTTGTGATTTGTGGCTTGTGTGACATAAGGATTGGAAGAGTGCACTTGCAGGGAGTGAACAATATCTATAGATACAGTTCAAGGCATTTGTAGGTACACACTTAACTGGATAAATCATTATACTACTCAGGGCAGTCTAGGAAGTGCTAAAGCACTTGTATGAACTTCCACTTGTGTGAGGTCAGGAGCTCCAAGTGAATGTCACACTTGCTTCTGTTTCCAGATACCTGGCGTAATTACTCTAACTTGTTTTGATAACTGATCCTGCTCTGGGAGGGCATTTGCACTCAGAACTCCAGATATCTTTTCCACCTTCTACCATTCTGTCATGCTTTACTATGACTTGCTTAGACTGGGATTTCAGTGCATAGTAACTGGCACAGTGGTGTGATTTCATACTATTTCAGTTTTTCATTTCAGGAGGTAGCATGGGAAGTTACTCCATTGATTGTCCCAATATTGATGTGTCCTGGATCCTCCCTTTACATTCTATTTACTTGGATTTTTTATGATTTAATCCAAATGCTACCAATAGATTAATAAGTAAACCTAACAAATAATGACTAGAGAGATGTACATCTGTGTATATATACATATTTGGGTGTGCATATATAGAAGGTGTATGTACATAAGAATGATACCTGAATTGCAGCTGGAGTTCTCAAGAGATTCATTTGCGTGCAAGCTATTTTTTTGGTGTTACTCCAATTACATCATCTCTTGTCTTTTCCACTAAAATGTATGCAAGGACTTTCCTAAAACCAATTCTGACATCTCCCAGGTTTTCTACATTTGGATTGGAAAAAACTGTGATAACAACTTCATCAAAGATGTCCTTGGATACCCAAATTATGCATCAGTGCCGCAGAAAATGGTAGGCGTTTTAATGAGCTATTCTCGATAGTGCCTGCATTTGGAACCTATATTTAAGCTATTTCTTCTGCATTTTCAGGTTTTAATTATGTAACTCTGAATGAGGTATTTTTTTATTGGGTGCCTTTTAACCCCTTGCCAGCTTCCTAAAAGACAGAAAGTGTCAAATGCTTTCAAGGAAAGAATGTAAACGTAAATTTCAACATTGATGGAATGCCAAAAATCATACTCTGTGGTGTTACTGGTGTCCAGAAAAGTGCAACAAAGCTGGTGAAAGGCCTGGAGCACAAACCCTATGAGGAGAGGCTGAGGGAGCTGGGGTTGTTTAGCCTGGAGAAGAGGAGGCTCAGGGGGGACCACACTGCTCTCTACAACTGCCTGAAGGGACATTGTAGCCAGGTGGGAGGGTGGCCTCTTCTGCCAGGCAACCAGCAACAGAACAAGGGGACACAGTCTCAAGTTGTGCCGGGGAAAGTATAGGCTGGGTGTTAGGAGGAAGTTGTTGTCAGAGAGAGTGATTGGCATTGGAATGGGCTGCCCAGGGAAGTGGTGGAATCGCCATCCCCGCAGGTCTTCAAGCAAAGCCTGGCTGAGGCACTTAGTGCCATGGTCTAGTTGACTGGACAGGGCCGGGTACTAGGTTGGACTGGATGATCTTGGAGGTCTCTTCCAACCTGGTTGATTCTGTGATATTTTTGTGGAAATATGTGAGCTCACAAGAATAGGATGAAATTTGATACCATGAATACAAAACTGATCTATTCAGACATGTTAACTCTTTAGATGAGTTCTTTAACTAATATGGTTTTCAGAAGCTTTGTGTTCTCCTGGTGTAAGATACCAAGTCTGTGATATGATGTGATAGGCCTGAAAGTAAAGGCCAAGAGTTAAGTTTTGCTTAGCTTCCAAGTCTTGATTTAATGTTAAAAAGAAACATCAAAGACCCCTGCATGTGTGTTTTCATAGAGAGATTTTTGTTATAACCTGTGTCCATAGTCTGTCTCCTGCCTGAAATGGAGCAGCAGTAATAAAGAATACCCCTCTTCTCTAGGTAGTGATTCCAAAATGTCAACAAATGGTGTGTAAGAATGGACCCTTTTAAGACACCAGGAAATGTCATAATCAAATGGTTGTATTCAGATAGTACCAAAGATGTGTTAGCCCTTGTGGAAGCACATAGGAATGCATTTTCTGCTTGTAAAGCTTACCTAGTATGAAGAGAAAAAATAAGTGGCAAGTGATAATTATAAGAACAGATTTAAGAGTGGTGAGGTTTAAGACTCCTATAAAACTGGATTGCTTGTTCAGAGCTTTTATTTTGCTTGTATTAGTTTAAAACTGTCACCTTTGATCAGCTGGTGTACATATTGACAGTTTTGGGGAAGAACTTGGATAAAGGAAGCATGATAACAACTTTTTTCCCCAATGGCTATATTGCAGCAAGGTCTTTTTTAAATTGTTTTTTTTTCCAGCTCATTACCTAACCAAATAGTCCAGTCTAAATTTGTTTTAAATTAGCTTTACAGTTCGGGTTTCACTTCATGTTTTGTTCATTTTCTCAGTAATGCAAAATGCAGCATGTGCAGACTTGATTGACAGAGCGAGAGAGGGGCAAGGAAACTGGGAAAGCAGCATTTTGATGACCTTTTTAAATGAGCTTGATGTGAAGTTTTATTTGCACTTCTAAGGCTGAAGTTAAAGATGTACTGCTTCCTACAGAACAGATAGTACTTACTTTTGGAAAAATGTGTGTATGTAATCCAGGGTTGGAAATTTGTTAATGGAAATTGTGGTTTGGGCCATATTATGACTATCAGCATCTGTGCTTTTAAAAGAGTTTTGATAAAAGATGATGACTTCTTTCAATTCCCTCCAACCAGACACAACTTCCTGAGGTAGATGCACTTCCTTCAGAAAGAACACGGTCCTTTATATCTTGGCTTAGAGACAGTAGACCTTTAAGTCCAGTTCTTCAAGTAATAAAGTAAGTATTTATGTTGGGATAATGAGTAATTATTGACAACTTGTATTTACAATTTCTGGTTGACACAGATGGAAGTAAGAATATGTGTCCCAGAAGCAACAGATTTGTATCTTTGGAGTAGATGTAGTACTGTTATCTAAAACCTTTCAGCAGTGAAGGTCATAGTTGAATCTAATGTGTGAATTCAGTTACTACTAGTTTTGTTGGTAGGAATTGGTTGCATATTTTTATGTTAAGAATATACTAAAGCAGTGAGTGCCCTCATCAGTGTTGTTAACCAGGTTAATTTCTGGTTTATGTTTTACAACTTAGATATACCTCTGTGTGTATATATCCATCCAGTAAGGTTAATCTGTAGATGATTTAATAATTGTATTTATTAGTTACTGAGCTCCATACAGCAGATGAGGAAGTTCTGGAGCCTTTTCAAGCCATGACCCTCTTCTATAATTCATGACCTTACTCTATTCTGCAAAATGTTTATGCCTCAGTTTGTGGTTTGTTTGTCTTCTCTAGACTACTCAGTTTACTGAGCTGGGTGAGAGATTGTATTTTAGAGATCATGATGACATAGTCAGATAAATGATTTTTAAACACAAGACTGACTGAAGCTCTTCCACTGTTTGCATTGTGGCTGCTGATTGAATTGCGAGCAGTGCTGAGAGACCATGATAAACAGCAGAGCTTTTGTGTTGTGCTGCGCTTCACCACTACAAAACGCTGTGCCCCAGCAAATATTTGCTTTGTCTCAGCAAGCTTTTATCAGGACAGAAATATTTAGATATTAGGCCCTTGACCTTTTTTCCTTCTCAGTTCTGTTGCTAAGTAAGAAAAAACTTGGGGCGGGATTGAGCTTACATGTAGCCAGAGCTGTAGATTTTCCTTTATCAGATTTCAGTTTAAATCTTTCAGAATGCCTTGCCACCAGCCTGTCTTAAGTTCTAAAACAAAATAATTGTTGTTTCCTTTGTTTCTGCAAGATACTTGAAATGCTACTTCACCTACTTTTCAACTGTGAAAAGATGCTGTTCCGTTGTTTGTTTATGCTGTTCTTTGAGAGTATGTTACAAACTTCAGCTTACTTCCTGAGCTTGAGATAATTTGCAATCATTGTATCTTTGAACTGAATCTGGACTCCAAAGGGCAATAAGCAATTTATGAGAATTTATGCCTTTGCCTGATTTTATGGTGGGTATTGTTGTTTGGACTAAAATACCTTCCCTTCTTCTTTCAGAGATGAGAACCCTGCCAAAACAGATTTTTTTCAGCATTTAATTGAGGATCGGACAGAAGCAGCATTCTCATATTATGAATTCTTACTTAATATTCAACAGCAGATTTGTAAGTGAACAAGGAATAAGTAGAAGAAAACTCCTGAGTGCAAAGAGAAGCGTGGGCCAAAAGAAGCGTACAGCAAGTGATGAAAGTGGATGCCTGTTCTTCACAATCTACAGTGACCAGCACTGTTGTGGAAGCTTTAGAGCTAAAGATGTATAAGTTTCCAAAAGAATTTTGCAGATTTACTTCAGTCTAAAAGTGCTAGGAGTGATGAAGATGTTTCACTAGTAAACTTTGAATTGGTTTATACATGTTTCCAGTTAACACAGCGGTATGGTGCTCTGTTCATTGCAAGCTGGTGAATTTATGTAGCTATGTGAGATGATATTTCTTGATGAAATGTACAATTAGGTCAAGCCTTTTTTCTTACATTGACTATAGTTTCCCTTCCAGATCCAAATTCTTAACAGAGGTGGCCAAGGGCAGCGATGTATGTTGGTTGTTTATATGAATTTCTTTTTAAAAGGAACAATTCATACTTACTAAAGACTTCAGCAAATTCCCTGTGAAAGTTGTAGAGTTTCAGTAAAGTACATGAATTGTAGAAATAAGATATATAATGTACATAAGCATTACATTTGTAAAGAAAATGTAAAAAATGTAACAAAAAAAACCCCAACAAAACCGTTTAGCTCAGTCTGCAGAATTGTTGAGTGCTCAATGATGAATTGTTTTGTCCCAGGCTAGGCGATTTAAAACATGCTAAAGAAAAGTATCCGTGTAGAAAGAACACAGCTGCTGCTTCTGTTAATTTTAGGTGAATTTATTTATGATTGGCTTACTGATTAAAAATATTTTGCTCTATCATGTGGGTCCTTTATATTTATGCAAGTATAATCTTTTTGCAGCTAAACTCTTACTGAACTGAAGAGAAGGTGTTTATCCCTTTATTTCACAGACCTCTGGAAGGGAGGAGAAAACACTGCATAGTCTGAAGTGAGCTTTTGATAGTTTCTAATCCCCTTATTATGTATTATCCTCTAAAGAAGGCATATCTGTTAACCTTGTCTTATGTTTTGTAAACTGTTGTAGTCTTGGTCCAGGTTTCTGTAAACTGTGTTGTCTGCGTGGGCAAAGATTTGATTTCTGCTGTGATCAAAACAAAAAAAAAGGGGGGGGGAATGTAAAAATTAATTCCTTACATCAATGAACGTAAAGGCTTTAAAATGTCACCATTCAAAATGCAATCACACTGTTGCATCTTTCTGGAGCTGTGTTCTTGCTAATGTTTTCATAACTCTATGGCTTGGACTTTTTGATATATTTATCCCAGATTTTTAAATTGGGTTAAGTTAGGATGACTTTGGGGTTTTGCTTTGTTTGTTTCTTAGAGGCACATTAGAACTAATTCATGAAGCACAATCACTCATACCTACTCTTCTGAACTTATTTGTTTGGATTAATGAAATGTGACTACAACAGAATAATTACAAAAAGAGGTAAATGGTTATTAATATGATTGTTTTCTTTTAAAGTAGTCTTGAAAATGCTAACATTTTATTTTAACTACCATAGCCCCTGAATCAAATAGTCAAGGGAAAAAAATATACTAGCTATGGTTTGCAAATGCTTTAAAAGCTCTACAAATTATATTCTGCAAGTGGTGTTACTCTGCACGTTAGCACAACCTTATTGCTTGGAGAAGGTATCTTCTAAGTTATATTTGTGTGCTGTCCTTAACTAAATGTGTTTTAAGTTACCCAAAGATTACTGAAGAGAAACTTTTCATTTAGTAAATTAATTTATCGTGTAATAAATGTCTGAGGTGATGCTGAATGTTGTCCCTAAATCAGACCTCCAGGATTTTAGTACTTGTTGGTAGATTAATTTGCACTGGGTGAAAGCTAAGTGCTGCTGAAGAGTGTAATTGCAAAGATGACATGGGCAAGGTCCAGTTTTAAATGCCTCATGGGAGACGATTCTGATGTGTGAGCTGGGTATTGAATATATGGGAACATACTATGCCATGATTAATTGCAACATAATGTGTAAAACCATTACTGAAAGCTTTATTCTTCTATGGTTTTGTATGTAAGGATTATGAGAACACCTCTTGAGAGCTATTTGTTCAGTAAAATTATGACATGGCACGGAGAATCTGGTTATTTTTGTACTAATTACAGAGCACATCTCTGTTCTGACTGATCTTTGGTTTAAATTTTGAAAAGACAGTCTTGTGCCCTCACTGCAAGAAAGACATTGAGGTGTTGGAGCAGGTCCAGAGATGAGCAACAAAGCTGGGGAATAGTCTAGAGAACGGTTCTGGTGAGGAACAGCTGGGGGAACTGGGGTTGTTTAATGTGGAGGAAAGGAGGCTGAGGAGAGACCTTGCTCTGTAATCGGACCATAGCTATTGGTCTCTCTCTGGTAACAAGAGGAGATGGCCTCAGATTGCCCCAGAGGAGGTTTCAGTTGGATATTAGAAGAAACCTCTTGAGTGAGACGGTTCTCAAACACTGGAACAGGCTCCCCAGGGAGATGGTTGAATCCCCATCCCTTGGAGGTGTTTCCAAGAGGCAAAGATGTGGTGTTGGGGGACATGGTTTGGCACCAGCCTTGGTAGAGTTAGATAATGGTTGGACTCGATCTTAAAGGTCTTTTGCAACTGAAACTATTCTACAGAAGTATCTTGAATTTGAAACATCTCTGGATTTAGTGTATCACTTTCACCATTTTGAACAACAGAATAGCTGCAGGCATGGCAGAAGTGTGCACACCAATAAGATTAATCTCTACTAATCCTGGAAGCTGAATTTTGTTCAAATCACCTTCAAAACTGCCTAACAGAAATGTGCCTATTCCATTAAAAATGTAAGATTTGCTGGGGAAGCTGCTTCCAAGCCTCAGCTAACTATGTCTTTGGGGGATCAGTTCAAATCCTAAGAATTCTGAATATTGACAATGCACATTTTTTTCCATGTCTTGGTTCTAAAAGCAGTATCTCATACTTCTTACCAAGTGGCTAAATGTCAGTAGTTCACTTGACAGCTCTTACACTGGTAATGACACATGATGCAGCTTCCACAGAGCTTCATCCTTTGTTTTCTTCTTAAGCTTATTAGAAAACAAGGTAAGCTTGGTGTTGGAACAACTTGATGGTTGGAGTAACCACCTGATGCTGACAGTGGAAGCTGATAGAAGCTTGAAGAGAGAAGATTTAGACTGCATATTAGAAAGAAATTCTTTACAGGGTGGTGAGGTGCTGGAATGGGTTACCCAGGGAGGTTTTGGAAGCTCCCTCCTTGGAGATGTTCAAGGCCTGTTTGGATGAAGGCTTGAGCAGCCTGGTCTAGTGCGAAGTGTCCCTGCTCATGGTAGCAGATCGGAATTAGATGATCTTTAAGGTCTGTTCCAACACAAACCACCCTATGAATCTCTGAAATAACCTTATTTGTTAATGTAGAGTTTCATGGCCATGGAGAAAAGATGACTGGTGTAGGTGATTTTGGTTTGGTTTTCTGTTTGTTTTGTCAGACACTTTGTCATTACAGTGGTTTTAAAAAGCCAAAATCTGTCATTAGCCTCCTGATTCTCGGGATTATTCTTTAGTACCTTTACATATGGAGTCTTAACATCTTAGAGAGCAAATAAATTTTAAGAATTATATGCAGAATGTTCAAGTTACAGGACAGAAGTGGGTTTATGAGGGAATAATTGCAACTTCAATCAGTAGTTTCTATGAGTAGACATATTAACTCATGCATAACAGTCCTGAAAGATCTTGTTTTGATTTCACTTCTAGAGTATGTTTTGTGTCGTTGCTGCATTCTGATTGTGGGCAGATGCAACTGTGGAAGCTTAGCAGTCACAGCAAGTGTGGATATCTGAGGCTCTAACTGCTGAGGAATTTATGGAATAGCCCAAATATCTGTGGATTTCTATGTCAAAAATTAACTTCAGCAGCTTATTTTGTGCAAAAGGAGTTCTTTGTATTTCAATGCATATTAAATATTTTCTATAATTCTTTCTCACTTTAGTCTGATTAAACAAAAGGATGGAGGTGTGTCTACATACACCACTTACTGCTTCCCAAGCAGGTAGCATCTGAAAGCTCTTTCAGAATCACAAGGGGTAAGTTCTAACCAGAAGAATGTAATTGGTAATGCCTGTGAGGCCCAGATAATTCCAAGATGTGGCCCAACAGGGTTTTTGTTCAGTTGCTTGGTTAGGAATGCTCTAAAAAAGAGAGAGTGGGCAGACTGTAGTGGTTCATTGATGTCATTTCTTTACCTGTCAGTTCCTAGAAGAACTCCACATAGGAGGTTCCATGTAAATATAAGGAAAATCTTTTCTGCTGTGAGGATGACACAACATTGGAGCAGGCTGCCCAGGTTGTGCAGTCTCTCTTTCTGGAGACATTCAGAACCCACCTGGATGTTATCCTGTGTGACATGCTCTAGGTGATCTTTCTCTGGCAGGGTGGTTGGACTGGATAGTCTTTTGACGTCCCAACTCCTCCTGTTCTGTGATTCTAGCAGCCTCACATGCCTTGACTTAAACTGCCATCATGATGTGCTCAAATGCAGGAATCTGGAACACGTGGTTACAGCCATTGAAAATACCTGGCATTTGAAGTTCTTCTTGAGAACATTTTGGTTTTCCTCACAAGCTACTGATGATAACCTTTTCATGAAAAATCCAAAGACACCCTATTTGTTTGTAGCAAGAGAATTCTCACATGATTAGTGCATTGTGACAGAAGGTTATTACAAGAGCAATGAAAATTCAAATAACCATGTGCGTTTCTAGGTATTTCTTCAATTTATGTTCCAGTCCTGAATTCTGAGTGATTTCTACCTCAGGGCCTTTGATGTCTTTCCCTTTACAACTCTGATAGCCAGAAAATATCAACTACTTCACAGAATTTTCTCTTTTCCTTTGAAGGTCTTTAGCAAAAGCAGTGGAGCTGCCTAATTAGGAGGATCAATCATGCACAAGATTGCAGCAGTTGCACACTTGTACAGAAGATAAATAGAGGAGGTGGCAGAACTGGAAATATTTCAGAACTAGTTTGGGGGAAAAATGGAGGAGAATTAGTTTTTAAACACATCTTTCTTGCACCTGCTTATCGTTTTCTGGGTTATATTTTCTTACAGCTAAGTATTCATGTTTTAATTTGTTCGTCTATTGGGTTTTGTTGGAGGGGGCATTCAGATGTTAGGAGAATCATAGAATCAACCAGGTTGGAAGAGACCTCCAAGATCAGCCAGGCCAACCTAGCACCCAGCCCTAGACAGTCAACTAGACCATGGCACTAAGTGCCTCAGACAGGCTTTGCTTGAACACCTCCAGGGACGGTGATTCCACCACCTCCCTGGGCAGCCCATTCCAATGCCAATCACTCTTCTCTGGCAAGAACTTCCGCCTAACATCCAGCCTAGACGTGCCCTGGCACAACTTGTGACTGTGTCCCCTTGTTCTGTTGCTGGTTGTCTGGGAAAAGAGACCAACCCCCACCTGGCTACAGCCTCCCTTCAGGTAGTTGTAGACAGCAATGAGGTCCCCCTGAGCCTCCTCCAGGCTAAACACCCCCAGCTCCCTCAGCCTCTCCTCAGAGGGTTTGTGTTCCAGGCCCCTCACCAGCTTTGTCACCCTTCTCTGGACACGTTCCAGCACCTCAGCATCTCTCTTGAATTGAAGGGCCCAGAACTGGAGACAGGCCTCAAGATGTGGCCTGACCAGTGCTGAGTACAGGGGAAGAATAACCTCCCTCGTCCTACTGGCCACACTGCTCCTGATACAGGCCAGGATGCCATTGGCTCTCTTGGCCACCTGGGCACACTGCTGGCTCATCTTGAGGCAACGGCAAGCAAAGATCTCCAATTACACCCTTAATCATGTTACCATTAAAAAGAAGTGTCATCTTTAAAAAGGGAAAGAGTGTTGGAGGGATGTCCTGTTTGGCTCCAGGGAGTTTAGTGTTTCTTGTGTTTGTCAACATGAGCAGAATCTCTGCTTATGCGACATTGAGGCTTTGTGGTATTCTTGAATGAAGTGTTTAGTGGCATGAGAAGCCTCGAGCATGAGGAAGAGTTGGTGCTAATTAACAGTCTCAGCAATCTGCCAGCCATGAGTAATGTTATTTGTATAAATTGTTTGAAAAGGGATTGTAAAAATTAACAAAATATTTCAGTGTTACAAGAGGAAGAAGATGGAGGAAAAGTGGAAAAAATCCCATTTAGGAAAAAGTCTTTTGTCAGTAACTGCTGTTACCGTAGAAGTTCTACAGGCTATAAATCTCAGCTTTCTGAATGTTATTCAGAATTACCTGATGGTCTCATGCTGAAGCAAAAGAAGAGTAAAATGTGTAGCATTCAGCTGCAGTGAAGGGATTCCTCTCTTGGCTTGGCAGCTGAACATCCTGCCTTCCTTATTCACAGTAGAGCTCCAGAGCAGCCAGGAGGTAAAGTGGAACTGGAATCCCTGGAACGTGTGCTGGGTGTCTTCAGCCTGATGAGCATGTTGGTTGGTGCTCTGCCTATCCAGATGTTCAACCTTAGCAATTCCTGGTGCTGTGGCTGTGTTTCTAAGTGCCTTATATCTTTACTCAAAACAGAAGCTGTTTATTTCCAAACTTCCCCTTTTCCTCACCCCATCCAGAAGGTCATTTCTAATTAACAAAAGTGCTTTATTTGCACAAAGCCTTTCTGCCTTCTGGTATCTTTTGGAAATTGAGTGGAAAATGTTTCTGTAACCACAACTGGCCTCTCTAGCAGTGAGCATAGATTGGTTCTGCTGAGGAATGCAACATGAGGGCGCTGTCTGCTGCTCCCATCTGTGTCAAGCTGCACCTAGAGCATGGAGCCTCATTGCCTTTCAGGCTGCTTCAACATCCTGTCTCATTTCAGAGTGACTGGTACTGGTGGATGGTCTGAGGTGAAACGTAAGAAATCCCTGGTGGGCAGATTGTCCTTCCCAGCTGTGTGTTTCTACCCAACCTGTTCAGAGATACAGCTGAAACCTTGCTGCTGTTTTTTCTAATCAAAGTAAGTGTTGTTGAGTAGATTGAATAATTTAATCTAATGAAAAGTTTTGCAACATAATCACGTGTGAAGATGAATGTAAGTATTCTTCTTCTGTCTGAGAGTTGCCAGACACCCCTTGGATTCATGGAGAACATGAGGCTACAGAGAAGGGTAGAGAGAATTTTGTAATCTCCTGTTCTGGGGAGAAGAGAAGGTAACAAACTGCTCTGTACCCATCTTTCTTTGATATGCTGTTATGTCCTCTTCTTGCTTTCTAAGGCTTTCAGGTTCTTGGTATTCTTGGGTTTTGATGGTCTTCTGTCTTCCCACACCACCTGCTAGGACTACACTTGAGGGCAGGGTGTCTGGTACTTTGCAAGGTACTGCAAATGGTGTTGCATGAACTGATTTACATGAAGGTGGGTGTCACCAGGCTTTTTCTGCTCTCTTTGTCACCCTAAGTTTGTTAGTGAACTCTGTTAACAGTAATACCTGAATCTTCAAATGAGAGTGTGTGATAAAAACCGCTCTGTTATATGGCTTCCTGGAGAAGTTAAAAGCGAAACAGAAACAACTTGTTATTTGTCTTCCCTCATCAGCAGCAATTTCCTAAGGTGGCAGGGAGAGTCTTTCAGTTCCTTGCTTCAGAGTTTAATGCATGCCTTAAAAAACAAGCAAAGAAACAAAACTGGAATTAACCCAAGTCTTGTAGAAACTGTGCATCATGGGAGGAAAGTTCTAGGTGCAGGACTTAGTGAAACAACAGTTAGGGTGCCTAGGAATGTCCTTCAGCTTTAACTTGTGAATTTTACATGAGTGAACTATAAAATGGCTTAGAATCCAGCCTTTTCTCCCAACAGGTTGGCAGTCTGAACCTGAAATGCTTAACGAGGCAGACAACGCATCACTTTAAAGGGAGTAAGAACTATTACCCAAACAAAAAGTGTTACTACACAGCCCTTGCACAAACATGCTTTGGAGAGCAGGTGAATCAAGTGTGATTTCCAGGAAAGGGAGTGGGGCTAGAGTGCATTTTCCAAAACATTTAGGGATAAAAATAAATTTGGGGATGCTCCCTAAATATTTGCATAAAATTGGATGGCAGAATTTTTAGAATGGATGTTTGAGAGTCACAGTTTGTACTAAGCTCTGATGTTTGTAAATGACCCTAATGCAACGGGTCTAAGTTGCAGCAAAAGAGGTTCTGCCTCAACACAAGGGGGAACTTCTTCATTGTAAGGGTCACAGAGCACTGGCACAGGCTCCCCAGGGAGGTCGTGGAGTCTCCTTCTCTGGAGACTTTCAAGGCCTGTCTGGATGTGTTCCTCTGTGATCTGTGTTAGTATTGTCCTGCTCTGGCAGGGAAGTTCCACTCTGATTCTGTCCTGTGTATTTGAGTGAAGGGTGTCAAGCATTGCATAGCTATTGCTAACTCAATTACTAGCATGGAGTAGTTACACAGGTTTCACTGAGGACTCCTGACCACAAAGACTGCACTATGCTATGCTCTGAGCAGTCATTGTTTCCTGTTCCACAAGGATGACATGAAATTTACATATCCTCACACTTAAAAGCCATGAGACAGTCAGAGGTGTAGTGTGGGTTCTTCAGACTGCCTGAATGAGAAAAACACTTGGGTAAATAAGGGGTCCTCAGCTCTTCTGAACACTGCAGGTACCAAGTTAAGGCCTTGAGCTCTGTCTCTGTGGCAGACTGATGGAGAGGGTTGAAACACCTCTCCTACTGAAAAAGAATTGGGGCTGTTCAGCCTGGAGGAGAGAGGGCTCCAGGGAGACCTTGTGACTACATTTCAGTATCTGAAGAGGACCTGCAGGAAAGCTGGGTAAGGACTGTGCTGATAGGGTGAGGGACAATGGTTTGAAACTGGAGCAGGATAGATTTAGGTTGGACATCAGGAGGAAGTTCTTCACAATGAGTGTGGTGAAACACTGCAACAAGTTGCCTAGGGATGTGTTTGAGGCCTTGTCCCTGAAGATGTTCAAAATCAGACTTGATGTGGCCCTGAGCAGCCTGATCTAGTTGGAGGTGCCCCTGCTTTCTACAGGGGGCTTGGACAAGATGACCTTTGAAGAGTCCCTTAAAACCTGGTGGAATGCATGAAAAGCCTGAAACTGGTAGGATGCTCTATCCAGTGCAGGTAGTGCATCAAGGGAACAGAGAACAGCTGAACATTTCCATCATGCCACTGCTCTGTGATGACAGATTGTACTGCCTTGAGCAGGAGCCAGACTTGGAATGGCTGTGGAATTAGGAAACCCTACACGAGAGATCACTGCCTGTATTTCCCTGGCGTCTTGGTCGGTCAAATGTCAGGCTGCAGCCTTTCCCTCTTGGGCTGGATCTTTTGTCATTTGAACCTTTTTGGGCCATACTCTGTGCACTGATTTCCTGCCCAGTGTTAGCCATATTTGAGTGTGCAATCCTGACTTGAATAATAACTTACTGCTCGACTTACATGGTTGTTTTGGAGGACTCTTCTGCCTGCCAAATGACCCTTGTGTCATTCCTGTATGAAGTTCCTAAAGATGAAAATTATTTATTTCAGGATTTATGCTTGCAGTGCACCAAAGAGAAATCTACAAGTGGGAGAAAGCATACAAGGAAGTCCAAGCCAACAAAGAGCCATTAAAAAGTCTTGGAAGAGGGAGGAAAAATTATGACTGTGGGTGGTGCAAGCACCTTGTAACTGCAGCTCAGGTCTGTGTTCTACCAACTTAATGCTCCAGAGCAATTTAGACAAGCTGGCAACACTGTAAATTAGTGTGTAATTGATCACCCTTTGCCTAGTATAAGCACTTCTCATTCCTTGAGTAAGAATTTCTCTCTGTAACTGTAGTCCAGGTCTTTTCCCATGTGGTGCCATGCCTCTGAGCCATCTATTTAGGAAATCTTACAGGTGTAATCCACTGCTCTAGAGAAAATAGAGAGCTTCTGTCTATGCTCTATGCAAGCTGGTTAGAGATCTCCTAGAGATCTCATTAAGATTAGGTATCAGGAAAAAATTATTTACTGAAGGAGTGGTCAGGCATTGGAACAGGCTGTCCAGGGAAGTGGTGGAGTTACCATCCCTGAAGTTGTTCAATAAATGTGTAGACATGGCACTTTTCAGGACATGGGTTAGCGGGCATGGTGGTGGTGGTTTAATGGTTGGACTCAGTATACTTATAGTCATTAAGGCTGGAAAAGACCTCTAATTCAATGATTCATCTCTCTCTTCCTTTACTTAAGCAAGAGAATTACTAGGTTAGTACTGGCAGAGCTCTCCTTCTTCCTGTTTGAAGAGAGATTTTTACACTTTGCTTACTGTGTCCCTGGTGAAAAAAAACAACCTGATTTCACATTGAATGTCCAGAGTGCTATTACCATGTCTAGAAAGAGCAAAAGAACTTCATATGTGCCTCCTTTCACAAAAACACAGGAATTTGGGGTTCATCCTTGTGACTTTTGGGAAAATCCAGGGTGTTTATTGATGGTTTGTAATGGCCTTACTGCAAGAAAAGCTAGAGATCTTAGGTCACTTTTGCTGCTGAAGATGAGAGATTTTACAGCAGCTTCTCATCACCAGATGTGAGATAAATCTCTCAGTAGATAGATGGAGTTTGGAAGATGTATGACATCTTCCAAATGAGTCATGAATTTTATTCCATTCCATTGTATTTTCTGTTGTGAAGTGTAGGATGCAACTGTTACAAGAAAAACCTTTGGCTGTTGTCTTTCAAGTAAGATACTTTGTAGAATTTTGATGCGGGGGGTTGCTGAAGGTGGGAGGAGAAAATCCTGGTTATGAAGGGGAGGACAGCGGAGAACCTGCGTTAGCAGGAGAGCTTCAAGCTGTCTGCTGTAGGTTTGGTATTGTACAGATGGGGACTCATGTCATCAGGGCTTTTTTCTGCTCTTTCTTACCCTCCACCCCTGGAAGGGTGCCTGTGAACAAATGAGAAAGCACTGCGATGAATGAAACGAGACAGAGGATGAGGAGAAGGGCTCTGGCATCCCTGTAATAACAACTGACATTACACTGAACCTATCTGTTTCCTTTATGATAGAAGCATCATCCTGTAACTGGGGTGCTGTTTAATGTTGTGATTGTGCTCTGATAGCTGACTAATGAAGTTGTTGACTCTCAAACTAGGTTGTGTGCTTTCCCCTTTGGAATGGATTTGTAACACGATGCGCAGCACCTTCAGGCACGTTCTCTCTGTGGTGATGGAAGAGATCTCTGCTCTTGCAGTTACATGCTTCTGACAATCCAGTTGGTGAGACACGTTTGGAGTTACTGTGCTCTTCCAGAGCTTGGTATTTTGCCCAGTGAAATAGTTATTAATTCAGAAGGTTGCCTGTGTCCTTCTGTTCTACCTTAAGGCTTGTTTCAGGTGGGTTTTATTTAATCATGACAAAGACTTGAATGCCCTGAAATATATGAAAGAGACCCTCTGCCATTTGGAAACACTCTGGCCTCTTACTTCTTCTTAGTGTCACACTTCCCTAGAACTCTCTGGGTTTATTTTAGTAAAGACTCTCTTGCTTAAATAATAGCCCCGAGAATATGCCTTGAAACATATTTGACTTCTGTAATTATCTGCTCGATTTCTTAGCCATTTTCTTGCTGGAACAACAAGGATTTTGGTGGTTCATACTGAGCGTGGAAATGTGTTGATGGGCATGGACATCCTGTGGGGCAAGGAAATCTCAAGTGTTTGACAAGTGAGCCTTTTCAGTTTCTTGTAAAACAAACTCCAAGGGTGCTCTGTGCTTTGCTGGTCCCTTCTGTGGTTGTTTCACTGAAACAGAGGGGTAGCAATAATCTTGTTCCTCAAAAAGGGCAATTTTGGTTAGCTTAATCACACTTGTCCTGCCGTGATGGCAGCATGATCTTGAACATCAGCAGCAGCTTTAATTCATGACACCCCTAGAACTGGTTTAGGTGGAAAAGACCTTTAGGATCTTTGACTCCAACCATTATCTTGCCTTGCCAAGTCTAGTGCTTAAACCATGTTCCTCAGCACCCCACCTCTGTGCCTTTTGAACACTTCAAAGGACGGGGATTCATCCACCTCCCTCGGGAGCATGTTCCAGGCTTTGAGAACCCTTTCCTTGAAGGAGTTCTAACAGACAACTGAAATGTCCTCTGGTGCATCTTGAGGCCATTTCTTCTCACCCTATCACTTGTTAGTTGAGAGATCATCACCCCCATGCCTCCAATCTCCTTTTAGAGAGCGGTAGGGAACAAGGTCTCCCCTCAGCCTCTTTTTCTCCGAGCTAAACATCCCTGTTCCCTCTTCACTTTCCAGACCCTTCACCAGTTCCGCTGCCCTTCTCTGGCCCCCTCCAGCGCTCTATCAGTACTGAAGTCTCTCTATCAGTTGCAAGAGGAGGGAGGCGGGAGCACACACACGGACGGGACCCCACCGCTGCCTCAGGGCCGGAGGCTTGCGCCCAGCTGTGGCCCGCGGCGCGCCACTCGCTGTGGGCACGACGCTCAGCCGGGCGGCGGCCCCCGCCTGGCCCGGGGATCGCCCTGTCAAACAGGACGGGGGGAGCGGCCCAGCCCCTCCTCGGAGGCTGGCGGGGCAGGGAAGAGGAAAAAACACGCACAAACCACCCCGGCCGCCGGAGGAGACGCCCTCCGCCGGGGCTCGCCCACGCCCGGCGTGGCAGGCAGCGCCGCCCGCCCCAGCCCAGCCGAGCGCGCCCGGAGGCGTCCCGCTTCCCGCCGCTGCAGGAGAGGCGCCAGGACCATGCTAGCGGCGCTAGGGCGGGCGGTGCGGAGCGGCTGCCCGCCGGGCAGACGGCATTCCTCAGTGCTGCTGGGCGGCCGAGCAGCGCGGGGCAGGTGGGATGACTGTCCGCCGCCCGCAGCGCCTCAGGTAAGGCGGGAAGCGGGGCAAAGGGCGAGGGTCAAGGCGACAGGAGGCACAGCTCTTTCCCGCGGCTGCTGGATCCAAGCCTGCCGTTCCCCAGCGACGGCCAGGGGTCCCGGGGCCGCCTTGAGGCGTGGCGGGGCTCGGCGATGGCGGCGCCGAGGGTTGAAACTTGAAGGGAAGTTCAGCGGCGGAGCGCGTTCCGCTGGCCGGGCTGAGCCGGGTTTGTTCCGGGGATCTACTGAGGGCTGACCCTCCCCGGGGCGGGGTGGGGCTGGAGAAGGGACTGGCTGCGGGCCGGGGCCCCTGGGTCGCTGCCTGGCGTGAGGCAGGGGTGGCCGGCGGGAGCCGCGGTCTGGGGACAGCCGCAGTCCCCGGCGTAAGTGCCGGGTCGCTGCGGATCCGTTCGTACAACTTGGGGAGTTGTTTTTTTTCGGTGGTTGTGTTGCTTTTCCGAGCCCGGGCCGGCTGGAGAGTAGTTGGTGAGTTGCAGGCTGCTGCGGCATGGTAAGAGAGGCAGCAGGGAAGGCAAGCTTCTCTTAAGGGCTTTCCTGGCACTGCCTGTGCCAACAATGAGGTCCATCTGCCGCCCAATTTTTTCTTGTCTTTAACAAGTCTCAGAGAACCTTGGACTAGGAAGAATGAAGGAAAACATCAAGCAGTAGAATTGTTCCGGTTGGAAAAGACTTTGAGGTCATGGAGTCCAACCCTTATCTTACTCTGCCAAGTCTGGCGCTAAACCGTGTCCCTCAGCAGCACCTCCAGAGATGGGGATGCGACCCTGTGCCAGTCTTTGAGAGCCCTTTCAGGGAAGAAGTCACATGAAAGCACAGTGGCTTTAGGCATCTGCTAGGACACAGGACAATACAGATACAGAGGCCTGAGTGCCTGCCTGCTAGGAGAGGAGACAATTTAATCCCTGGTCACTGTTGTTAATAACAGTGTTTATGCTGTGATGAAACACAATAAAATCCTGCCCCTGTGTCCAGGCCCAGTCCATAGGAAGGAAGTCAGTGGTGTGCCATGTGGTGACATCGCCCAGGGTGCCCTGGCTCTTCTTAATGAGCAGCTTTGACCGCCAGAGTCTTGAAACGTGTGATGTCAGTTGGACTCCAGCAGTTGTTCAAGGTGATCTCTGGACTTCTTGCTAAGAATTTTTGCACAAGCTATTCGAGAGCCCTTTTCCAAAGTCCCATGGGATTAGTTCACCCTGCCTCAAGTGAGTGGCCTTTTGTTTTGCTTTGTCACGCGTGTATGAGGACATTTAAGAAGAGAATTTAAGATAAATATTGGCTTAGCCTCTTTAATCTGCTAAGGTTCAAATGGGGTGTGCTGAAAACATCTTGTGCCTCACTGACTGTATGCTGTCATTCAGCACACACTGGTATTGTATATTCAGTTTGTCACCTCTCACTTCTCTAGCATACTGCTTTGCAGACAAGCTTCGTGCTTGTTCTGAGGCTCTAAAATGAGACTGAAAGCTGACAAAGCTTCAAGAAGAGGAGGAGGAGGAAAAGCTCTTGCTTTGGCAGTCCTGCCATTATAAGAAAGAGCAGAAAAATGATCGTCCCTGTTACTTTGTGGGGTGGAACACGGCGATGACATGACTCAGGAGTTCAGTTCTTGCACCAGATAGATTGAAGAGAGGGATGTTGTGATGTTGAGGAAAACGGTGATTGGGAAAAGTCTTTAATGCAAGATTTGACTTATTTCTGAAGTGGAAATTTTGCTGTTCTGTATTGCCAGTTCTGCTTCTTGCTGTTGCTGTTTGAGTTCAGTATTTTGCCTCTAGCTCTGGGAGGAAAGGTTAGAGGGCCACAAAGATGATGAGGGCACTGAAGCATTTGTCTGACAAGGAGAAGCCAAGACACTTGCAACTCTTCAGCTCTGGGGAAAAGCATGCCGAGAGGGGATATTATCAATGCTTGTAAATACCTAAAGGGTGGGGGTCAAGAGGATGAGGCTGGGCTCATTCACTGACAGAACAAGGGACGATGGATAAAAACTAGAACAAAGGAGGTTTCACTTAAACATAAGAAAAGATGCCTTTATTGTGATGGTGATAGAGCACTGCCCAGAAGGATGGTGGAGTTGTCTTCTCTGAAGACTTTCAAAACCCACCTGCATGCATTGCCATGCAACCTGCACTAAGTGACCCTGCTTTAGATCATCTCTGGAGGTCGCTTCCAACCTCTACCATTCTGTGACTCTGAGTGGCTGAGGAAAGCAGATCTCGATCAAATGTTGCTTTCATGTTTGGTGCTGTGGCAGGGCATGTTCTTGAGTTTGTTTTGTGCTATATTAGATGAGGGAGGTATTTTCTGAGCCATGACTACAGGTTTCAATTTATAAGGCTGGAGGTGAGATATTTCAGTGGAGTGGTAGTGCAGGGTTGTAGTGTGTGTACTCAGTCATCACATACTTCAAGGCTTTCAAGTGTTCCTTTGTTAGTGGGCAGGTGTGTAAGCATGAGAACCCTTATTGTGTGGACACGAAAACCCCTTTACTGCAATGGATAATCTGCTGTAATTTTTCTGTACAGCCTGGGAGTGCTCTCCTAAAGAGCTGCATCCTTAATTGTTAGTTTCTCATCTCCTCATTTAGACCAGATCCACAGCTCTTCAGATGGCTTTGATTAGCTGCTTTGCCTTCTGAGCCACGCTTGAACAAATTCCTCTTCATTTGGTGAAGTTAAGGTTTTTGTTATTGTGTGCCTTTTGAGATTTAAGTGTGAGCTGTTCAAACTACATGAATCATGTTCTATGGTGTGCTTTGGCCAGGCTGTCTTATTACACAGAGTTTTTCTTCCTGGAAGGGGACAGTTCATTTTGCTGGAGTCCCGGATTTGTAATGCTGCCATCATTTTGCACATGGTGAAACCTGAGGGTTGCCAGCTCTTTCCCTCCCTCTTCACTTGCATGTTTTAACTCCTGTGGCTAGTACTGAGGGAAATATCCTGCTTGCACTTGCTCTTCACGAGGAAGAGCTCTCCTCACTGTATTGCAGAGAACAGATGTGTTAACACAGAACCAAAGCTTGTAATTGATGATGGTTTTATAGCTTCATAAATACTGAGGTGACTGGATTTAATTTTAGATGATCATAGTTAGTTTCTCTGTAGTGTTGAATCCAACTGATCTGAAATTGGGTTTTTATGGCCATTTGTATACATGACACTCAACATTGGTCAGGCCACACCTTGAGTACTGTGTCCAGTTCTGGGCCCCTCAATTCCAGAGAGATGCTGAGGTGCTGGAACGTGTCCAGAGAAGGGTGACAAGGCTGGTGAAAGGCCTGGAGCACAAACCCTCTGAGGAGAGGCTGAGGGAGCTGGGGTTGTTTAGTCTGGAAAAGAGGAGGCTCAGGGGGGACCTCATTGCTGTCTACAACTACCTGAAGGGAGGCTGTAGCCAGGTGGGGGTTTGTATCTACTCCCAGGCAACCACCAATAGAACGAGGGGACACAGTCTCAAGTTGTGCCAGGGAAAGTGTAGGCTGGATGTTAGGAGGAAGTTGTTGGCAGAGAGAGTGATTGGCATTGGAATGGGCTGCCCAGGGAGGTGGTGGAGTCACCATCCCTGGAGATGTTCAAGAAAAGTCTGGCTGAGGCACTTAGTGCCATGGTCTAGTTGATTGGCTAGGGCTGGGTGCTCGGTTGGGCTGGCTGATCTTGGAGGTCTCTTCCAACCTGTTTGATTCTATGATTCTGTACTTTGGAGATCTGTACCGGCATGCCTGCATCACTTGGATCAGGCAGCAACTGTGTAAAGAGAAGCCTGGGTTGCACAATTTATGTACACTTAAAACTGGATTTCTTTGCAGTAGCATAGCTCCTTTCTAGCTGAAACTATTTCTGTCCTGTATGAAGGTGCTGAAGTGGTGACATTTCTCCTACAAATGCCAGGGCTTGCTTTGAACAAGTGTGAGGGAAGGAATTAAAATGGAAAAACTTTCGTTTTGTCCAACATTCGAGTTTAACATCATTAATTCAGAGCTTGTTCCATTTTTATGTGCAAAGGTCTCTTAAAATCATGCCTTGGGAATACGTTGGTGAGGGGAAAGAGTGTGTGTAAGCTAGCAAGATCAAATTGCAAAGGCTTCTGTGAAAAAAACGTTCCAAATTTATTTTCTTCCTTGATTAGGATATCACATATGCTTGTTGCTGAGGGGAATTAACTTCCTACTTGCAAATTGCAGCCAGTAGGAGAGTCACTGGTTTTGTTTATCTGCAGAGAGCAAAGTAGAAAGGGGTTTGCTTTGGGTTTGTTTTTGTTGGGGTTTTTTTTGGTCAATTCCCAGCATCATCCATATCTGTCAAAAATGTTTCTTGTAATGCTTTGAGCTGATAAGTTGTAGACTAACCACTTCTTGGGGCTGGCTTGAACTTTTTTCCTGTTCTTTTAGTTAATTTTTATAGCTCCTCTTCTTACTCCCAAATTAGACCCAGCATTCTACCTACCCCATTAGTCTTCCAGCTCAGGGGTGGCCTCATTGCTGTCTACAACTACCTGAATGGACATTGTAGCCACGTGGGGGGTGGCCTCTTCTCCCAGGCAACCACCAATAGAACAAGGGGACACAGTCTCAAGATGTGCCAGGGGAAGTCTAGGCTGGATGTTAGGAGGAAGTTCTTCCCAGAGAGAGTGATTGGCATTGGAATAGGCTGCCCAGGGAGGTGGTGGAGGCACCGTCCCAGGAGGTGTTGAAGAAAAGCCTGGCTGAGGCACTTAGTGCCGTGGTCTAGTTGACTGGCTAGGGCTGGGTGCTAGGTTGGCCTGGCTGATTGTGGAGGTCTCTTCCAACCTGGCTGATTCTATGATTCTATGAGTCTGTTTTCCCATTCTTCCCTTCGCTTTGAACAGTCTTGCACAACAAAAGTTAGCTTGTTGAGCCAAGTCTTGTTACCTAAATAGCAACCTGTGCTTTTCCTGGCACGTGTCAACGAAAGCACACAACCCGCTAAACTGTTTGTTTATGGCACTGCTATTTACTCTTCACTCTTACAAATGCTGATTTCCAAGTGCCTTATGAAAGCCATTTAGAAATTCTCTGCCTTGCTGGAGAAAATGTGCCTGTCTCAGCAAGTTGGGTTATTTGCTTTTGGTACTGTGTGCCAGAATAACAGGATGGTGTTGGGAATGGCTGCTCTCCACAGGCTGTTGGCTCTTCTTATCTGGCAGCTGGGAGATGGCAGTGTTTTCTCAGATAAATACACTTTTGGGGAGAGATGTGGTACATAGCACAGAAATTTGTCATCCTTTGTCCTTCTGCACATAGTATCACAGAATAGTTTAGGTTGGAAGAAACCTTAAAGATCACATAGTTCCAGTCCCTCCCCCCTGCCATGGACAGTATTAACATCTTCCAGTAGATCAAGTTGCTCAAAGCCCTGTCCAGCCTTCCATGGAGGGGGCTTCCACAGCTTCTCTGGACAACCTGTTTCAATGTCTCACCACCTCCACAGCAAAGAATTTCTTCCTAATCTAATTCTAACTTTTTTTCAGTTGAAAACCATTGCCTACTGCTATACTCCCTGGCAAAGGGCCCCTCTCCAGCTCTCCTGTAGGCCCCCTTAAATACTGAAAGGCTGTGCTTGTAGCCTTCTCTTCTCCACACTGAACAACCCTGACTTTCTCAGTCTGTGTTCATAGAAGTGGTCCTCCAGCCCCCTGTTGATCTTCATGGCCCTCCTCTGGACCCACTCAAGCAGGTCCATGCCATTCTTGTGTTGGGGACTCCAGTACTGGATACAGCTCTTCAAATGAAGTCTCACCAGAGAAGAGTAGAGAGGTGGACTTCCCTCCTTGAACCTGCTGACCATGCTTATTTTAATGGAGCCCAGGGCACAGTTGGCTTTCGGGGCTGGCTTTCTCATTTTTTTTATCCACCAACACTCCCAAGACCTGCTTCGCAGAGCTGCTCTCAGTCCACTCACTGCTCTTCCATGTGCTGTTGCCTGTGCATGTAAAATTACCTGCATTTCCTTGGAGCTTTAGGAAACTTTTAGTAACCAGTCTCAATGTTTTGAAACTGCTACCAGTAGTGTAACTTCCCAAAATAGTTGGTGGTTGTTTCTTTGTTCCAGCAGGGCAGATGACAGAAAAGCAGCAAACTGAGATGAGTGGATTAGAGCAATTTTCCTTACATGGAATATTAGGATGTTTTTCTGCCTACTCTAAGTATTAGTAAGTTGTGTGTCTTTGGTGTTTGTGTGATTTGGACAATTCCTAAGAGAGGATCAAAAAGCACCTCCTGTAATACTGGAGAGATCACAGTCCAGCTCTTCAGGATCCCAGGATTAAAGAATTAGGAGCTTTTGTGTGCTGTGTGGAGCTGTAGAAGATACAAAGAAACTCTAAAACTGAAATGTTGTCTCCTATATGATACATGAGTAAGAGGCTGTGCTTCCAAAACGTTAGTAAGGACATTACTTCAAGTATGTGCAAATAAGCTTTCCATAAAGGAAAACAGAACTCTGCATAACTTCCTGCCAATAGCTGCAGTAACATTAAGTGACTTATTGATTTAGAATGAGGATTGGATTAGTTATACCATGAAGTGATCCCTGTACTAGTTGCCCTCTTGTTAATAGATGACAGAGAATGATGCTGTGATTTCATTTGAAGTAGATGCTGTGGTGATACAGACAGTGCTCTAAGTGTGAGTAATTTGTTGTTGTTGTTCATAAGATGAATATCTAAGTCTGGCACTGGGCAAAGTTTTTATTCTCAGGTTCTGTCTATCTGTTAAAAGACTGATACTGAACCTCTAGAGGATGTCTGAGAAAATTGCTTTGCAAGTGTCTTAGGTGCTCTGAAGCTTTAACACAGATCACTGAAGTGATCGTAATGCTGTTTACAAGCCTAGTGCATGTTGTAAGACTGTGAGTCCTTTCTGGTGGTGTTTTGGGGTTTGTTTTTTTCTTTTTACATTTCTTATGTTTTAAAATCCTGTCTTAAAGCATACAGGGATTAAAAAAAAAAAACACCCTAGACCTTATTTTAGAGCTAATATTAATCTTAGTTTCAGAAGGAAAGAGGAACAATTCGGTTTTGCTTTGTTAGGTTGTTTGTTTGTGTGTGTGTGTGTGGTCTTTTTTCTTGTGGTGTGGATTTCACCTTCTGAAGTCCTTCTTGCACAGTAAGGGCCTTGGAGAAGCAGCAAACAGTATGCCTCTTCTCAAGATCAAATCAAACATTAAAATCTTGTTTTTTTTTTCTCCACACTCTCTTGGGGATATGAACTGAAGGAAAAGAAATGGAATAGTTGGGCTTGAAGCAGGCTTGCTTTCTTTAGGGTGATCTTCACCCTGATGGCATACCTGCAAGTCAGAAGCAAAGATGATCTTCTTATTGGGCTGCTCATTGGCAGAGGGGTTCCTACAACCATGTGAGAAGGGAGGATGTGAAATTCCTCTGAGACCAGTCACTTCTGGTCTCTGTTATAATATCATGTTAATAAAATGTCTTTTAAGGACTTTGTGACACCACCTCTTGCTTCAGATTAGTTTCTCTTTTGCTCTTTTCCAGAAGGATGAAAGGGAGAGACAGGTTGCCTGTGTTGCTACCTTACCTTCTGTCTTGCTGTCAAGATACCACCTTGGTGTGGTGGGCTAGGAACTGTCCTCCCTACTATTGAAGTTTACCAGACAAGCTCAGGTGGTTTGGAAGTAAGATGAAGCTATAGTTACAGCGAAGCAGAATTCACAAGCATATATACACAATATATTTACAAGTATTTACAATCATATACAAATTAAAAGTAATACAGAAATCATGGGTGAAGAAAAAACTGCCCAGAAGGGCTCAAAGCTGCCCCCTCTTTCTACCTCTCCATCTCCATTCCCAGCCAGAAACCAAAACAACCAGTCAACAAAGCTCACTTGTTATTTATTAGTGGAGAGATGCTAGAGTGAAGAGGAAATAAACATGGAAACATTCCAGGACAGAGAGTGGGACAAATTGTTGGCATTTTGGCTTTTTATGCCCCTTGTCAAACCAGTGAATAATACAGACTTCATTATTTTCTTTATACAATCAGTGATCTAATTTCTAACTTCTGGTACAGCATATGAGGTATTTGTGGTGTGATCATGGTGAGAAGAGATGGCTTGTGGGGGGAATGCTTGACCTAGAGTCCATGGTCCAAAAGTGTTGGTTAAGTGCAGCTGTAGACTCTGAAGGTCAGATCCATCACTAGTAAAATGAATCCCTCATGCAATCATAGAATCAATCAGATTGGAAGAGACCTCCAAGATCATCCACTCCATCCTAGCACCCAGCCCTGTCTAATCAACTAGACCATGGCACTAAGTGCCTCATCCAGGCTTTGCTTGAACACCTCCAGAGACGGTGCCTCCACCACCTCCCTGGGCAGCCCATTCCAATGCCAATCACTCTCTCTGGCAAGAACTTCCTCCTAACATCCAGCCTATACCTCATTTTAGCTTGACTCTGTTTACTGTAACAAAACAGCCAAAGAAAAGAATGAAAGTTTAAAATGAGCATTGGTCAGATGATTGCCTCCTAAATGTGGTAGCTTTTGTAATCTGCAAACTAATTCATTTCCATCCAAGGGGGAGCTGACTGGGTTAAGTGGCCTTACTACTCTCTGCAGAAGTGTCTGGTGTCAGCAGTAGGTGGGTGGATAAAGAAATAGCTTTCTACTTGTGTGATAATGACTGGCAGAGCACAACCTCCCCTTGCTGGTGAGGAAGCATTCAGTACTGCCTCAGATTGAGATGGAAAATGAGATGTTTATTGTAAAAAATGGAAAATACATACCTTTTAAAAGGTGCATTTATCATCACAAGCACAGGAAGTGCATTCCCAGAAGGACAGAAAAAATGAGTCCATTATAGACAGGCAAGATATAATTTACCTTTTTTTTTTTTAACTTCAGATAAACAATTTTGAAGCAGTTGTCTTCACGTTTAGTGTCTGGTCATTGTAGAGCAAAATGACTTCAGGCTTCACATTCTAGTCAGATGGAGAGGAATAAATAATCTTCTTTTAAAAAAGTGTTTTGTTTGTCTGTAAAGTAGGCAGAGTTTTTATCTTCCCAGTATCTCCCTGTTGGTATTTAAAAGTACAGTAAGAGACTATAAAGTTGAGTTAAAGACTACAAAAACATCTTTGAATGTCTTATGTGTTTGAATCATAGAATCATAGACAACCAGGTTGGAAGAGACCTCCAAGATCATCCAGTCCAACCTAGCACCCAGCCCTGTCCAGTCAACTATACCATGGCACTAACTGCCTCATCTTGAACACCTCCAGGGACAGTGACTCCACCACCTCCTTGGGCAGCCCATTCCAATGCCAATCATATCTGAAGGGACATTGTAGCCAGGTGGGGGGTGGCCTCTTCTCCCAGGCAACCACCAATAGAACAAGGGGACACAGTCTCAAGATGTGCCAGGGGAAGTCTAGGCTGGATGTTAGGAGGAAGTTGTTGCCAGAGAGAGTGATTGGCATTGGAATGGGCTGCCCAGGGAGGTGGTGGAGTCACTGTCCCTGGAGGTGTTCAAGCAAAGCCTGGCTGAGGCACTTAGTGCCATGGTCTAGTTGACTGGCTAGGGCTGGGTGCTAGGTTGGCCTGGCTGATCTTGCAGGTCTCTTCCAACCTGGCTGATTCTATGATTCTCTGTGAGGAACTTCCTCCTAACATCCAGCCTATACTTCCCCCGGCACAACATGAGACTGTGTCCCCACAGCAATTAGTGCTCTTGAGCAATCTGTTTGCTGCTGCTGCTGCCAGAGGGGAGAATGAGTGTGTCTCTTCTGCTTTCCTCTTTTGATTTGGCTGCTGGATTGCCCTAAACTATATTTAAACAGAAAAACTGGTTCAAGTCCTTGGAGGTTTTTTGTAAGGAGCCTTTGTGGTCAGTAACCAAAAGTCAGTATTGAACCCTGTGGTGTATCTATGTTAGCTGGGACTTTGTTTTTAGTTTATCTGTTCCTTTTTAATCTTACATGCTGCTGGTGATATTCTGGATTCTTATTGGCACCTTCCTGAAGTCTGCTTTTGAATGAGTCCTGAAACATGCCATGTAAGTGGTGTCACATTACTTGTGTTTATGGTACACCTTTTGGCAGTTTATTTGCTGTTTTGGAGTAAGTTTTTGAAGTGATAATGTGTTCCCTGTAATATCCCCAAGTGCAAGCCTTGCTGAAAGTGCAAAGCAATGAGACTTTGAAGGTTCTGAGGCTTTTGTCCTCAGCTGACCTGGGAGATGGCCTGCTG
Source organism: Pogoniulus pusillus (assembly GCF_015220805.1). Classification (NCBI taxonomy): domain Eukaryota; kingdom Metazoa; phylum Chordata; class Aves; order Piciformes; family Lybiidae; genus Pogoniulus; species Pogoniulus pusillus. Next base: position 9,386,568 of record NC_087272.1, read on the forward strand.
CAGGCCGAGTTGTAACTCATTTAAACCATAATAAGAATCTTGAGACAGGATTCCTACCAGAATGAACACATACTGGCACCTCACCAGTATCTTTCATCTTTCAGGCACTTCTGACTGGTACAGCTTCTTAGCTGCAGTGGCTTTCAGTCCAAAGCAGTTCATTCTAAGGCAGATAACACTGGACTGGAGGCTACTTACAATTTAAGCTGCAGACACTGAAATGCCTGCATTTAGGTTTCTACCCCTTTTATTCTCATTTTAAGTAGATTGTGAGAGCATTCTTCAGTATTCTTTATTGTAGTAATCTTCTAAACATTGTATCTCCAAAACCATGAAGTTTGGCATGTTGTGGGATATGAACTACAGATCATATTTAGCTCTGTGTGCTTTAGTCAGAAGACAAAGGTGTACACTCCGTGCTGTAGCTTTTCTGGTGTAATAAAATCAGGTGTGATTAGAAGATCATAGTCTGAAGGTTGATGTTTCAGGCTTGGTCTTGCAATACCCTGTGGCTCTAAGTATACTGGAAATGTGACTGAACTGGAGTAATTGAAAGAGACATCAAATAGCCCAGGCCCTAAAACTGAATTGTAGCTGTTAAATTATGTATAATCCCTGTAGTCCCATCCCTACGCTGTCCTTTGTGGCAGTGGAAGTGTAAAGTGAGCATATTTTGCTATAGATCACACCCTGATGTGACTTTAATTTGGGCAAGCCATCAGAGTGGTGCTCCAGCATTTCATAACACCATGGTCTAGTTGATTGGCTAGGGCTGGGTGCTAGGTTGGACTGGATGATCTTGGAGGTCTCTTCCAACCTGGTTGATTCTATGATTAAATGAATGCTGCATGTGCTGCTGTAATTTGTTTTCTTTTAAGTTGATTGCCTCTCCTTCTGCCATGGCTGTGCTGCTTTTCTGGTGAAGAGGGATGCAACTGTCTTTGGGGATTCTTCTGAGCCAGCAGGTGAAAGGTGTAATTTCATTGGCATTGAAACAGACAAACAGTTTTGGGTTGTTGGGAGGCAAGATCCTATAACCATGAACTCTACCACTGTCAATTGTAGCACAACCGTGGCATTAACTATCAGCAGTTAATAGTTTTCCTGTCTATTACAAAAGCTTTTGTGCAGGTTATGAATATTCATAACTAGGGCTGGGTGCTGGGTTGGACTGCATGATCTTGGAGGTCTCTTCCAACCTGGTTGATTCTATGATTCTAATGTAAAAATTAGCTGCTTGAAGTTACAGAAGATAGGTGCTATCAAAAGTTAGTAACAGGCCAAAACAGAAGTGCTGATTATTCATGTGGTGCTTGAAACGTGTGAACTGGAATTCAAACCCCTAAACACTCCTGTTGGGGCTTTGTGGTATTCCTAATAGTTTCTAGAGTTTGGATGGGGCTCTGCAATGGTGGATCAGCCTGTTAGGTAGTCCCATGGCTCAAGGATTTGGGATTTAAGAAATCTACACAGCACCCTGTGGCAGCAGTCAAATGAGTGAGATCCACTGGACAATTTGCTGGGTCAGAGGTTAGTGCATGCTCCTATGGCACAGGTTAATCTTATCTGCCTACATGCAAGAGGAAAACCCATGGATTTCCATGACAGAGATGTGAAATGCTCTGCATACACAAGCACCACAAAGTTTTGGGAGTGGCTGTCATAAAAAACAGTCGACCAGCAGCTATTCCTAGATCTGGAGCTGACAGAGGAGCCACCTTCTCTGCTGTTTTGTTTAATTTGTAGCCAAATTCAAAATTGGGATGGCAGGTCACGTGTTGTGTTTAAATTAGGGGGTTGCTGGTTCAAAGTGACTCCCTTGCTGCTGGTAGGAGTTCATAGAATCAGAGAATGGTTTCACACAGGATCACAGGATCTTAGGGATTGGGAGGGACCTTTGGAGACCGTTGAGCCCCAACCTCCCTGCCAGAGTAGGACCATAATCTAGCACAGGTCACACAGGAATGCATACAGATGGTTCTTGAAAGTCTCCAGAGGAGGAGACTCCACAATGTCTCTGGGGAGCCTGTTCAGTTGGAAAAGACCTTTAAACTCATTGAGTCCAACCATTACCTAACTCTACTAAGGCTGCTGATAAACCATGTCCCTTAGCACCACTTCTCTGCCTCTTTTGAACATCTCCAGGGATGAGGATTCAACCTTCTCCCTGGGGAGCCTGTTGCAGTCCCAAGAACACTTTCAGTGAGGAAGTTTCTTCTAATGTCCAACCTGAACCTTCCCTCATGCAACTTGAGGCCATTTTCTGGTGTGTGTCATTTTAAATGACAAAAAAACATTCCCCAGAGGTATCTCTCTTGGAGTTACTGACACCACATGTGGTGTTGGCTCATTGGCTCTAATTCCTGCTGCAGGAGCCTTGGTGCTCTTTCACTTGAGTGGTCACTGTCAGGCTCAGCCCAAAGCCCGCAAAGTGTGAAGATTGTGCTGCTGCTGTGCTGATTTCTCAGCCAGTATTGGGCTGTGATGTGTTTCTTAGTGTTCTCAAAGGGTCCACATCAGGGAGAAGCTGCAGTTGGAGGAACTTGTTTTGTTTGTCTTCCTGCTTCCATGCTTTGTCTCTGTGTTTCCCCTTGATGAAAGCAGAAAAACCCAGTGTTTGAGCTCTGGAAAATGTGGTTGAACCCTAACAACAAACACATAGAGGGAGGGCAATGTTGAACAGCAATGCTTGTTTAAAGGCAATGGGTGAAAGCACAAAGTTGATGAACTCTTGCTTTTAGCCTGAACTCTCAATACTTGGTGGGCAGTTTGGCAGTTTGTTTGCATGTTACTGGTTCGTTGTAGCATTCACTGCTTAGTGTAACATGCACTGTGGCATTTATATCCCCTCATCAGTGCAAAACTATTCTCTTTAAGTTGTTGTTTAATAGTGTTAATTAACGACTCTGTTTAAATGAGAGTAGTCTGTGTGTTGCTTCGGAGACTTCAGCTGCTCTGGCAGATGGTATTTAACTGAACTTCAATCATCTTCTTCTGAGAGTGAAAGAAAGATATGGGGGAAACAACCTACAGAGATTCATCAGTCTCTTTATACTCTGTGTAAACAGAAAACAAGTGAGGAAGGAGGGTTTTCAGTGCATGTATTAATCTGTATCAAATCCTTGCTTTTGGAACTGGCACACTGAAAAAGCATATTGCAGTAAAATATGGTGTTGTCAAAGAGATTGTGGCTCTATTTTCCCTTGTGCTTTCTTCCAGGGCGATATGTTGCCAACAAGATGTGAGTCTCTATTGCTCACTTGTTGTTGCTCAGGTAGTCTTTCTCATTTGCTGTTCCTCACTTTAACCAACTATCACTGAAAAAAAAAATATCAGGCACTAGTTTGACCTCCAGTGTGATGGTTTGGGTGTTCCCTGCCCCCCCTCACTTTAGAAATCACCCAAACCAGACTCAGACAGCTCTGGAAATATGAATGAAGCTTATATGTACAGCTGGCACAATATACAAGCAGATATTTACAGTGTATACAGTTATAGACAGAAATATACAAAGTAAAAAGGTAATACAGAAACACAGCAGCCCTCCCAGAAACCTGAGTCCCCAGGAGGGGCTCCCAACCATCTCTTCACCTTCCCCCTACCCCTCTCAACCTTACCCCAGTCCCAAGGAAGAATGGAGGTTCAGGCAGAGGTTAGGAAGCAAAGTGGGTTAGCCCAAAAGGGAGGGTGAGGTTAGAGAGATGCAGCTCAGCCAGCAGCCCCAGCGAGAGTGATGCCGAGTGTCTTATCTAATGTTTTTATTTCTTGTTCCTATACATCTCAGCAAGCCTATGAGGGAAGTAGACATCAGCATTGTTTTCCTTTTACAGCCTGTAATCTAGTTCTTCTCACCAGAACATTCTAGCCTGCTTCAAACTAGCACATTCAGGAAAACTCAGTAATTACTGAATCCTAAAGGTGTTTGTTATAAGCTCCTGCAGCTTCTCCAAGCTGCAGTTTACTGAAGAAGATGCAATTTTTCTAACGTGAGAAAGATTTCCCAGAAACCTTTTCCTGTGTATTTGTAGGGATCTCAGCTCAACTCCTGCTGTCTTTCTTCCCCACAACAAGGCAACAGACAGTCTGGGAGCGTGACTGATCCCATTTTCTCCATTCTACTAAGGAGGATGGAGAGCCCTGGGTGTCTGCATCTCATATTGCAGATGGTCTCAGATGCCGATTGGGCTCTGTGGGCATGATTATGCTTTTCCCTGCAGCTCTTTCTGAGTGGGCTGTTATATCCAGAAAAGATGTCCATATGGAGAGACTAGCTGGGATCCTGGAACCAGAAAGCCCTTCTGTAATGTGCAGTGTGCATCTAGCATGCACCTTCTCAGCGGGTCGGGAAGAGAGCAGTGGTGCCAGGACTTGTTTCAGGCTCATGCTTCAGGATGCAGCTTTCTATCTCATGCTTCAGGATGCAGCTTCCTATTTGAGTATCACAGATAACACAAAACAAAAAATTAGTTTAACCAAAGTAAGTTCTAGGGTAGAGAAACTGTAGAGATACTTTTCACTCTGTATTCCTGGCAATGAATGTGTTCTGTGTCTGTTTCAGTCACTTGGCAGCATCCAGGTCCTTGAATATTTCTTTTGTGCATGTATAATTTGTTGCCCTTTTTTTTTTTTTGGTGATTTTTTTTTTTGTTTGTTTGGAGGTTTTATGTTGACTTTTAGTTGTGGTTAGGTGTTTGTTTTTTTTCCCTTTGGAGGTTTTGTTTGGTTTTGAATGTTTTAAATTCTCAGAAACATCAGGCACTTGTTTTCTAAACAGAATGTTGTAGTTCGGTGTACTTGCCTCCACTGGGATTTGAACCTTTGAGATGGATTTGAACCTTTGAGATGGGTTTGAATAGTGGCTTGTTTTTTTCCCAAGCTTGTCCATAGTTAAGAGGATAACATATTTTATGAGAGTCTTTAGTCTTACTGAAATTCTTGTCCTGTAAACAAGCAAGTATAGAAGATAGAAGGATTTGGAGCCTGTACATGCCTGTGAGTAGCTAATGGATATGCTTTGCTGTCTAGGATTGGACCTCTTTTTAACTTCTTTTTTTCTACTTGGTCAGCATTACTGACCTAAGTTAAAGATTAACTTGGCTGAATGTGAAGTGTCTTATTTCAGAAAGGTTATGTGTTTCTGCTCCAAAATCATGTTCCAAACAAAGGAAGTCTAATTGCTGCCGTGATAATGTTTCAGGTATTTTCTGTCAGAGTATTTTTTTGGTTTCTAAGACTGAAAATACTTTTGACTTCAGTGTTTGACCTCTCCTACATAATAAAGGAGCCACTTAACTTATGCTTCCATGATTTTAGACAAAGCAGCCTGAGCAGGCATTGTTTTGCTAGTAGAATGCTTGAATTAATAAAGGTGTACCAGTTGGAGCCCTGCTTGTGTTGATATAGCTTCAGCAGCAGCAGGAATTCTACCTTTAGGAAACCTGTAACACATGGGAAATTTTCCAGCCAGAGTCCTAGAGTCCTTGGTGAAAGCCAAGAAATTTGTGTTAATCCTAGTTTAAGATGTTTTGAGGAAAAAACAGTCAGTGTCATTATTTACCTGTATGGTATATGTGAGTAGTTCTGTACTGATGAGAGGCTTTGTTGGTATAACGATACTACAAATCTCTTCCATGGGCACTTTGACAAACAGAAGGCAATATTTATACCCACAGTTTAACAGCAGTTATTAGTCAGCTATTTTCTGTTTGCTTTCAAAGTTCTAAGCTTAAAGTGTTTAGATTAGCATGCTATTATAATACCAATATACTTAGACATTTAATTCAGGGTAGAGTATTTAAGATAATAAGAAACGTGAAGGAATGTAAGGAGTGATGCTCTGATAAACATACAGTCAAGTCTCAATACCTAGCTTTGTCACTAGATTTTGCTGTTGGTTGATCATTTTCACTATTACAGATGATAGTTTTGGTAATTAACAGAGAAGAATTGTGGATTTCTTCTTATTAGGCTCTTCAGAGCCAGTATTGGGACTCCCACAGATAACAAAGACGTAGGATATGTGTTTCCTGATAATAGCTGTATCAGTGAGTTCTTTTTGATGTTGGCAATGCTTTAGCAGGGCTAATGTGACAACATCTGAAAAATACATAACTTGCATCTTTAAGATCTTAATTATAGTGAAGCAAGAGCTAAATGCTGTGTTGAGCCAGCTGGACAGTACTGGCTTGTATCTAGTGATGCTGTGAATCAAGGTGAACAGCTTGTCAAGCATAACATGTCAAACTGCCTTTTTCTTTGCTGAAGCAGAAGTGAAGCATGCTGGCAGGTACTTAGTGGAAGCCAGAGGTGCTGTATGTCAAGGGATTGAGATGCTGCCAGCCAGTTAATTGATGATATCTTACCTATAAGCGAGGCAGTGACACTGTTTTTGTTCTGTAGCTCAGTGGGAGTCAGGAGCTGGGACCTGACGTCTCAACACACTGGGACACCAGCCCTGTGCCAGCCTGGTCTTCTACATTAGCCATAGCACACCTTTGTGCACCAGCACAACAGCATGGGATGTTGGTCTTTGTTTTGCAGAAAGAACAGAGGCCAAACTGGAAGCTGCTTTTTCTTGCCCACTGCTAAATGTAATGATCTGTTTTGTTGCTGGTAATGCTGAAGTAAGTGTAGCTCATGCCAATAAATGCTTGCAGAGTGAGTTCTGTGCTCCCAATGGAATACAGAGGTGAAACAGCTGGTGTAATGATGAGATCTGCTTGCTATGTATCTGAAGTTATATTTGGGAGTGCTGTCCTGGTGTTACTCTTCTAATAGTGCTGGTGACAGTTGAGTTGGAGTTACAGAAATAAATTATGGTCTAAATTCTCATTAAAAAAAACATTTCTTCTGTGCAGATGTCCTGACTTTTGCTACAAATCAGAGTTACAAGGAAAAGCTGTTTTGTTCTGTCTTTGCAATGGCACCTAAAAGACATAAAAAGAAGTTGCAATGTTGCTGATACCCACAGGTGTGTCCAGAGCTACACTTCAGATTGGCCCTTTGTCTTTGATGCCTCTGTAACATTTTAATCAACATGAATGTACTTGTTTTTCTTATCAAATAGACTTACAGGTGGGACCCACTAACTCCAGCTTGTGAATATCTGAGGTTGTGTGCCTGTTCTTTTCTGTGAGCTGCTTCAGTGATCCCCTTCCAGCTTTGGAAGGCATAGGAAATGTCCTGTAAATATGAGGAGGAATTTTTTCTCTGTGTGGGTGATAGGACACTGGAACAGGCTGCTCAGGGGAGCAGTGGAGTGTCCTTCTCTGGAGATATTCAGAACCCACCTGGACACGTTCCTGTGTGATCTGGTATAGGTGATTCTGCTCTGGCAGGGGGGTTGGACTGGATGAGCTTTTGAGGTCCCTTCCAGCCCCTGACATTCTATGATTTGGATGCTGACAGGAGGAGCAGAGCTATAGGATTCAGCTGACTGTCTTTCTCCTAGGGATGTCTGTACATGCTGGATACTGCAAGTAGAATTTTAATGGTCTCAAGACATAAGGAAAGAGGAAAAGAAGAGGGAGAAGTGTTAGTTTTAACACAAGCCACCCCCTCCTTCAGACTCCTCAGGGAAGTAAATGCCTTAGTGCTGGTGTGGAGCTGTGAGCACTGACTTTCTGCCTGGAACAGATAGTGACAAGGATTTTTGCATCCTCAGAAGGGTGCAATACATTTGGGCTACTCTGCTTGCTGCTGACCTTTCCCTGTAGCTAGTGGGGCCTGGAATTCGCTGATGGGTTTTTCCATGTCTTCCCTTCCCCACCCTAGTCAATACCAAGCCAGAAAACAGTTGATTCACAGCTGTAAAATGCCATCCCCTCTGTCCCCTCCAAATAATGTTAGAGACTAAGAGTCATTTTCTCCCTCTGCTAATAGCTGAGGGAAGACCAAGCTTTTCTAATTGGTGAAGCAACAAGTGATCATAAAGCAACAAGTGCAGAAAAACATTCAAATGATTCCTTATCTGAGCAGATAAGAAGAGTGACTGAAGTTCATTTCATATTAAATGCTGTTGTAATCTATGAGTAGGATGCTTTCACCTCCTGAAGGAAGGATATGCTTACATTGCTAAACATGATACTCCATCAGCCTCAGACTACAGGAGAAGATGAAAACAGGATGCTGGAGTGAAGTTAAGGAGAAGCAAACTGAGAGATATGTTTACCAGAAGCAAACTGCTCCTAGGGACTCCTTTTTCTCCGACCATCAGCATAATAAGGTAGTAAACCATGCAGAGATCGTAGCGCTCTGGAGAAATGGCTGCAACAGGTTCTGCTTCTTGAGCAAGCACAATCAATGTCTGGTTCCTTTTTGAAAAAGAAACCAGAAAATATCAAGTTTTTGTTGAGAGTGACTGGAAAGCAAAATTTCTGCTTGAGCTGTGGAGCCTGTGTGGCACAGCTTAAGGGAGTGTTCTGCCTCTGAGTTTACTTTGGGAGTATAAAGATGGGTACTGGCTGTAATAGGGTGACTCTTAAAGTGGACATGGATTTAGTAGGTTGGTGGGATTGGATTTTGCTGTTCATCAGCTGCAAGTTCAGTATCTGATCTTAGAATTGTGAAATGGTGTGGGTAGTTTCAATGCCTCTACCGTGGGTAGGGACACCTCACACTAGACCGGCTTGCACAAGACCCCATCCAGCCTGGCTTTGAAGACTTTTGGGGTTGGAGCCTCCACAATTTATCTGGGCAAACTGTTCCAGTGCCTTTACCACCCTGGTGGGAAAAAAACTTCTCTTCCTTTAGCCTGCTGTTTTTAAAGGAAGGAGATTTCAAGCCTGTGGTCCTGACAGTGGATGACCTGCTTGGTGGATGTGGGGAGGCCTGTGGATGTGGTCTATCTGGACTTCAGCAAGGCCTTTGACACTGTCCCCCACAGCAAACTGCTGGCTAAGCTGTCAGCCCACGGCTTGGATGGCAACACTCTGTGCTGGGTTAGGAACTGGCTGGAGGGCTGGACCCAGAGAGTGGTGGTGAATGGTGCCACATCCAGCTGGCAGCCAGTCACTAGTGGTGTCCCTCAGGGATCAGTGCTGGGCCCTATCCTCTTTAACATCTTCATAGATGATCTGCATGAGGGCATGGAGTCAGTCATCAGCAAGTTTGCAGATGACACCAAGCTGGGGGTAGATGTGACTGGGTTGGAGGGCAGAAAGGCTCTGCAGTGGGACCTTGACCACCTGGACAGATGGGCAGAGTCCAATGGGATGGGGTTCAATAGCTCGAAGTGCAGGGTGCTGCACTTTGGCCACAACAACCCCATGCAGAGATACAGGCTGGGGTTGGAGTGGCTGGAGAGCAGCCAGACAGAGAGGGATCTGGGGGTGCTGATTGATACCCGCCTGAACATGAGCCAGCAGTGTGCCCAGGTGGCCAAGAGAGCCAGTGGCATCCTGGCCTGCATCAGGAATGGTGTGGTCAGCAGGAGCAGGGAGGTCATTCTGCCCCTGCACTCTGCACTGGTTAGACCACACCTTGAGTACTGTGTTCAGTTCTGGGCCCCCCAGTTTAGGAGGGACATTGAGATGCTTGAGCGTGTCCAGAGAAGGGCGACGAGGCTGGTGAGAGGCCTCGAGCACAGCCCTACGAGGAGAGGCTGAGGGAGCTGGGGTTGGTTAGCCTGGAGAAGAGGAGGCTCAGGGGAGACCTTATTGCTGTCTACAACTACCTGAAGGGTGGTTGTGGCCAGGAGGAGGTTGCTCTCTTCTCTCAGGTGGCCAGCACCAGAACAAGAGGACACAGCCTCAGGCTGCGCCAGGGGAGATTTAGGCTTGAGGTGAGGAGAAAGTTCTTCACTGAGAGAGTCATTGGACACCGGAATGGGCTGCCCGGGGAGGTGGTGGAGTCGACATCCCTGGGGCTGTTCAAGGCAGGATTGGATGTGGCACCTGGTGCCATGGTCTGGCCTTGAGCTCTGTGGTAAAGGGTTGGACTTGATGATCTGTGAGGTCTCTTCCAAACTTGGTGATACTGTGATACTGTGACAGTAATTTGTGCTAGTGTTGTATCAGTGAGTGGAGTGATTACACAAGGCCTATCTTCTTACTATAAATTGCCATTGCAGGCATGGTCTAGAGTTTGATGACTTGATTTCATGCTTTCCTCCTCCACAGCCCCATTGGTTGTCACTCTGTTTTCTCCCTTTGGACTGAAATTCTTTATGCTCCTACAGAGGTCCAGATTCCATGTGACATGGAAGAGGAAGAGCAGCAACAGCAGCATGGCAGTGCCTCCTGTGTTTTAACACAGCTGCCAACATCACCATGCATCTGCTGCTGCTGAAGATAGAGACCATGCTTATGTGTACCTTAGGTTTTCGTCATGCAGAATTGAAGGTGAAGTTCCATAGTGGTCAGTATGTGTTTTTTCCAGGCCTTACTATTGCACTGATGCTGAAAAGTTTGATAGAAGAACTATACAATCCTCTTCTGTCCCAGTGAAATCCGGTGGTATAGATGCTGAGGCAGAATCTGAAAGGTATTGGAGGAGCAACATAAAAGTGACAGGCTTTAGAGAGGATTGGCATAAGACTTATTTTGTAAGTTTTGTTACAGTAAGGTAAACCAGCAATAGAACAAGGGGACACAGTCTCAAGTTGTGGCAGTGGAGGCATAGGCTGGGTGTTAGGAGGAAGTTCTTGCCAGAGAGACTGATTGGCATTGGGATGGGCTGCCCAGGGAAGTGGTGGAGTCACCATCCCTGGAGGTGTTCAGGAAAAGCCTGGCTGAGGCACTTAGTGCCATGGTCTAGTTGACTGGCTAGGGCTGGATGCTAGGTTGGACTGGATGATCTTGCAGGTCTCTTCCAACCTGATTGATTCTGTGTTTCTATGATATTCCATTTTACTAGGCACTGTCTCAGTGCTAGTCAGAAGATTGCTAGACAAAAGGAAAAGAGCAAATATAAAGCCTTCATCATGCTCCTCTCTTCTGGGAGGAAACCACAGAATTTTGGCACTCCTGAAAAAATGTTTTAGTGATGAGGATACTTTCCCACCACTAGAGTGGTGGGAAAGATCAGTGCAATGTTGTGTTACCTGTGCGTGAGGAATTCTTTCAGGGGACAAGAGAATATTAGTGCTGCTATGCCAGTACCTGAAATACTACATTAGGCTTCAGTGCTCCTATTCTCATAAATGTATTGATCACTGAAGGGAACTCAAAAGCAGTGTAAATGGACAGAAGCTGTACAGATTAATTTATGAGGGAAAAAAATGAAGTATTAAATATGCATGACTTTCTGAAGCACTGACTACAGGGGGTCATAAATCTTAACAGGAATGAGAAGTACAAGCACAGCAAAAAAGAAGAGAGCTCTGTGTATAGTCAGGGGTAAGTTGTGAAATGAAAGCTTGGAGTATCCTGTGTGTGACCTCTTGAGAGTGCAGTGATCTGAGCTATTAAATACCTTCCTTTGGGAGAGGACAGGAATTCATTACTTGATGCACATAGACGTACACAAAACAAAAATCTAATAAATATGTAGTAAGAAAAATCCTGGCTCTTTAGGGTATGGAGCCTGGCTTCATCCTGTGGCATTGGCATAGTCCAATGCCATGAGTTTTAACAAGTCAAAGCGTTGGGTTCTGCATTTTGGCCACAACAACCCCATGCAGCACTACAGGCTGGGGACAGAGTGGCTGGAGAGCAGCCAGGCAGAGATGGACCTGGGGATATTGCTTGACAGCTGAACATGAGCCAGCAGTGTGCCCAGGTGGCCCAGAAGGCCAACAGCATCCTGCCCTGTATCAGGAACAGTGTGGCCAGCAGGATCAGGGAGATTATTCTGCCCCTGTACTCGGTGCTGGTTAGGCCACACCTTGAGCACTGTGTCCAGTTCTGGGCCCCTCAATTCAAGAGAGATGCTGAGGTGCTGGAATGTGTCCAGAGAAGGGCACCAAGGCTGGTGAGGGGGCTGGAGCACAGCCCTGTGAGGAGCAGCTGGGGGAGCTGGGATTGTTGAGCCTGGAGAAGAGGAGGCTCAAGGGAGACCTTACTGCTGTTTATAACTACCTGAAAGGAGATTGTAGCTAAGTGGGGGTTGGTCTCTTCTCCCAGGCACCCAATGACAGAACAAGGGGACACAGTCTCAAACTGTGCCAGGGCAGGTTTAGGCTGGAAGTTAGGAAGAAGTTCTTCACAGCAAGAGTGATTGACGTTGGAATGGGCTGCCTGGGGAGGTGGTGGAGTCACCATCTCTGGAGGTGTTTAAAGGAGGCTCGATGAGGCATTTAGTGCCATGGTTTAGTTAATTAGAAAGGTTAGGTAATAGGTTGGACTTGATGATCTCAAAGGTACTTTCCAACCTGTTTAATTCTGTGATTGGTCTGGTGACATTAGCTGTCAGCTTTATTTGCATCTAGCTTGAAGGACACAACAGAATGAGAGTTAACTGTGCTGTCTTCTGGATGTATAAACCTGACAGACTCCTCACTCTCTTCTCATCCTCGAACAGCAGGTTGAGGGCAGGAGAGTGTCACAGTCCTTTTGCATCTCTCAAATGCACAAGACAACATGCTCTAAATTAAACTATTTAATGAGTTTATTAGGAAAGAAAACAAATGAACGTGTCAAGCAAGCTCAGCCTCCTCTCTACTGCCTAATCTAAACGTGAGTTGACTAATCCATCACTTCCTGAGGGTTGTGACTCCTAAATTCTCTAGTCTGTAACTTGTGCACCTGTGAACAAAGGTTACTTTGAAGAGTGTGACAGTGTTCATCCTTCCTCCTCTCACATGGTATGGGTGTCCCTGTGTCACACTGAGAAGCAGGAAAGTTCCTCTGCTGCTGGGTGTGCTTCAAAAGCTTGTTAGGGAAGCTCAGGAAATTGGGCCTGTACCATTTCCACAGATTAGTGGATTCAGAACAAAATGCCAGGCAATTGAAATGCAAGGATGATGGCTGCAGGAAAGAGCAAGCTGCAGGTGGTAACAGCCTCCCCATTGTGCCCTGCCAATGCATTGCTCTCCCTCTGACCTAATGGTGTTGCTCCCAGCATCTGTCAGGTCTTGGCACAGGCTCCAGGTTAGTCAAAATCGGAGCAGAAGCTGAGTGAACATGCACAGAGAGACTTTTTTAGACCTGATAGTCAGGCTGAAGCTAAGAGCAATAACTCCTCTCCCTTTGCCAGGAATCATTCTTAGACCTTTGTGCTTTTCCTTGGAGCTCTCCTTTGAGAATGTACTGGTTACACTTTCTGCTGATTGCAGTCCCTGAAGTGTACAGGCATGATTAAAATCTACCTGCAATGGCTCAAGGTCTGAAGTTGCCATAATCTGCCATGTCCTGCACTTGTTTCTTCTGCTTGTTGCAGCTATTCACTGTGGTTAGCTCCATAAGTGAAGGCTGTGAAATCAGATCTCCTAAAACCAAGTTGCACAGTGTCTTTCATATGTTATCATTCCTTCCTGGTCATCCCTAAGGGATCTGCCCATTTATAGTTGAGTTAGGGGAATGCTGAGTGAGCTAGACTGTTGTCTGGACCATGGTGGCCAACTGCACCAGTCCCTGGTTTCAGTGTTTTTCCTATGCCCTCAAAATACAAGTAAAAGAGAAAAAAAACCCAGTCTTTTGATTGAAGAACAGATAACTAGATAAAAATAAGTGCTGCTTAAAGAAGTAGGATTTAGCCATCAGAGATTTTCAATTTTGAAGTTGTAGATGGATAGTTTAAAATGTAGTGTTTGGCTTGATACGGTGTTGTGGGGAGAGAAAATTGCAACCAGGATGTAAGGGTTTCTTCTGCTGAGTGCTAGAAGAGGGAGGCCCACAGTACCCTTTTATATATGATGCAGAGATGATACTTTAATAGACAGGCTTGGTTCTTTACTCCACCACAAGCTTTACTTTTGGCAAGTGCACCCATTTCTGGAGCCCCCATTACAAGAAGGATGTGGACATGCTGGAGCATGTCCAGAGAAGGGCCACTGGGATGATCAGAGGGCTGCAGCAGCTCTCCTATGAGGACAGACTGAGAGAGTTGGGGCTGTTCAGTGTGGAGAAGAGGAGGCTCTCAGGTATCTCCAGTATCTGAAAGGGGCCTACAAAAAAGCTGGGGAGGGACTTTTTAAGCTATCAGGGAGTGACAGGACCAGGGGGAATGTAGCAAAGCTGGAGGTGGGTAGGTTCAGGCTGGATGTGAGGAGGAAGTTCTTCAGCATGAGAGTGGTGAGAGCCTGGAATGGGTTGTCCAGGGAGGTGGTTGAGGCCCCATCCCTGGAGATGTTTAAGGCCAGGCTGGATGAGGCTGTGGGCAGACTGATCTAGGGTAGGGTGTCCCTGGGCATGGCAGGGGGGTTGGAGCTAGATGATCCTTGTGGTCCCTTCTAACCCTGACTGATTCTGTGATTCTGAGTCACTGAAAACAAAGTATTTTTTCTATTTGGCTAAAGAAGCAATTGCACTTCCCTGCCTGCAGCAGTTATTTGAGAATCAGAGACAGAGATGCTTAATAATAGTATGAAGAAAAAGATATAATCACATTAAGTGCTCTAAAAGATAAGAACGTTTGCTGCCTCCAACCTTTCCTTCTTTTCCAAAACATTTTTTTTCAGCCAGGTCTTTTGGCAGGCTTGCTGCTTTGTTGTTGAGCTGCCAGTGCTGACAGCTGTTATCTTCTGGGTTGAGGTGCTCTTTTACTATCTGTGCCTGAACACCCAGCAGCTGAAAACCAAGCACTGGGAAGCATTAAGATGCCAAGTGTTCATTCTGTTTCATGTTTAGGATGCCAGCTGTGATTACCACGTAGAGTCAAGCTGTTGAAGCAGAGGCATCCTTCAGACAACGTGAAGCAGGGAGCTGCAAAGCACTGTCTTAGGGCATTCTCTTTTTTTGGTGTAATGGTTTGGGGGTTACCCCGCCCCCCCACACTTTTGTATTTGCCCCAGCTAACTCAGACGGACCCTGGGAATATAGATGAAGCAATTTATTTACAGCTAGCAGAATTTACAAGCAGCTATTTACAATATATACAGTTATATACAATTATATACAGAAATATACAAAGGATAAACAATACAAAAGCACAACTCCCCTCCCAGAAACCTGAGTCCCCAGGAGGGGCTCTCAAACCACCCCAACACCTCCCCCCGGCCCTCTCAACCTTACCCCAGTTCTCAGGAAGAAGAGAGGTGCAGCCAAGAGGTTAGGGAGCAAGGTTAGTAGGAGCAGGGTTAATGAGATGTGACCAGGTCTAAGGCAAAAGCAAGAGTGAGAAACAAAATGGAGAAAAAGTCTTTCTTCTTCCCAGAGTTCTCAGCGTGACTGTGAGAGAAGTAGACACAATTGTTTTTCATTTCACTGCCTGTTATCTAGTTCTTCTACCAAAACATTCCAGCTTGCTTCAAACTAGCACAATCCACCCCTTGTCTACTTCGCTCAGAGTATCGCTGAGAATTATCCAATCTAATCTAAACCAATATTTACACTAAAACAATATATACAAGCTCAGTTCACACTTCAATCAGATGTAGGTGATTCAAAAGCTCAGAACAGGGACTCCTAGGTGATGTTGGGTTCGTGCTCACGTACTGTAGATTCTATTGTAGATTCTCTCAGTGTTGGGCGCCGATGTTACCTAGAACAGAAAAACTCCTAACAGCTTAAATTTAAACTCTCTCAGCTAAGGTTAAATTTCTCTGTGGAATACACTGGATTTCACCATTCTCCTGCATTACCCAGTATGTATGACCAGGACCCTCAGCAGAAACCACCCCTCGGACAGGTTTCCCTTCGCCCGAAGGTGAAAATACCCAAACAGTTTTCCCTAACAGATTCTTCTCATGTACAACAGGAACTTTATCACCGTCTACTGTTTGGACCAAATCTGATTGTGCAGGTCCTGCTCTGTTTACTGAACCTCTACTATTTACCAACCAGGTAGCTTGTGCTAAATGTTTGTCCCAGTTTTTCAGAGTTCCACCCCCCATGGCTTTTAGGGTGGTTTTCAGCAAACCGTTGTAGCGCTCAATCTTCCCTGAAGCTGGTGCATAGTAGGGTATGTGATAGATCCATTCAATACCATGCTCTTTGGCCCAGTTTTTCACAAGATTGTTCTTGAAATGAGTACCATTGTCTGACTCAATTCTCTCTGGAGTTCCATGTCTCCACAAGATTTGTCTCTCCAAACCAACAATGGTGTTACGTGCAGTAGCATGTGGAACTGGATAGGTTTCCAACCATCCAGTGCTGGCTTCTACCATCGTCAGCACATACTGCTTGCCAGAACGAGATCGAGGTAAAGTGATGTAGTCAATCTGCCAGGCTTCACCATACTTGTACTTTGACCATCTCTCACCATACCATAAGGGCTTGACTCGCTTAGCCTGCTTAATAGCAGCACAAATGTCACAGTCATAGATGACTTGGGTGATAGCGTCCATGGACAAGTCAATTGACCTATCACGAGCCCATCGGTATGTTCCATCTCTGCCTTGGTGTCCAGATGAGTCATGGGCCCACCGAGCTAAGAACAGCTCACCTCGGTGTTTCCAATCAAGGTCAATGTCAAGTGCAGAGTTGGTATCAACTTGAGCAATCTTAGCAGCTTGGTCTGCCTTCTGGTTATGTTGATGTTCCTCAGTGGCTCTGCTCTTGGGCATGTGTGCATCTACGTGCCGCACCTTCACTGGAGTTCTCTCCAGCCGTGCATCAATGTCCTGCCATAGATCAGCACACCAAATAGGCTTTCCTTTCCTCTGCCAACCATTCTTCTTCCAGTCCTTTAGCCAACCCCATAGAGCATTGGCTACCATCCACGAGTCGGTGTAGAGGTAAAGGATAGGCCAATTCTCACGTTCAGCCACATCAAGAGCAAGTTGAACAGCTTTTACCTCAGCGAACTGACTGGATTCTCCTTCTCCATCTTTCGTTTCGGTAACTCTCCTGGTTGGACTCCAAACTGCTGACTTCCATATTCGCTTGTTCCCAACAAGACGACAGGAACCATCTGTGAACAAAGCATAGTTCTTTTCCTCATCAGAGAGATCACCATAGGGAGGAGCTTCCTCAGCACGAGTTATTTTCTCCTCCGGAGGTTTGGAACAGTCTGTGCCTTCCGGCCAGTTGGTGATCACCTCCACCAGACCAGGTCGGTCAAGATTACCCATTCGTGCTCGTTGGGTTATCAAAGCCATCCATTTAGACCAGGTTGCATCTGTGGCATGATGTGGTGATGAACCTTTGCCCTTGAACATCCAGTTAAGAACTGGCAGTCTAGGAGCTAAAAGCAATTGTGACTCAGTTCCAATCACTTCAGAAGCTGCTTTCACTCCCTCATAGGCTGCTAGAATCTCTTTCTCAGTTGCAGTGTAATTTGCCTCTGAACTTCTGTAACAACGTCCCCAGAAACCAAGTGGACGACCACGTGTCTCATTTGGAGCTCTCTGCCAAAGACTCCAAGTTGGACCATTGTCACTGGCAGCTGTGTACAGAATGTTCTTAATGTCCGGACCAGATCTCACAGGACCCAAGCCCACTGCATGGACTACTTCTCGCTTGATTTGATCAAAGGCTGCTTGTTGTTCAGGTCCCCACTCGAAATTGTTTCTCTTACGAGTCACATCATGCAGAGGTTTGACAATCTGACTGAAACCAGGAATGT
The DNA here is from genome assembly GCF_015220805.1 of Pogoniulus pusillus. Classification (NCBI taxonomy): domain Eukaryota; kingdom Metazoa; phylum Chordata; class Aves; order Piciformes; family Lybiidae; genus Pogoniulus; species Pogoniulus pusillus. Next base: position 9,404,172 of record NC_087272.1, read on the forward strand.
GTAGTCTCCAAAATCCCACCACACCAAGAAAAGAAAGTGTGTCCTTCTTACTGGTGGGAACAGCCATGGTAGAGACTTTGTTGATCACATCCTGAGGAATGTAACGGCGACCATCCTGCCACCGCACTCCCAGAAACTGAATTTCTTTGGCAGGTCCTTTGACCTTGTCTCTCTTAATGGCAAAACCTGCTTGCAACAGAATGTCAATGATTTTGTTACCTTTCTCGAAGACTTCCTCAGCAGTTTGGCCCCACACAATGATGTCGTCGATGTACTGGATGTGCTCTGGAGCTTTACCTTTCTCCAGTGCATTGTGAATGACTGAGTGACAGATGGTTGAGCTGTGTTTCCACCCCTGAGGCAAACGATTGAACTGGTACTGGATTCCTCTCCAGGTGAATGCAAACTGAGGCCTGCACTCCTTTGCTATGGGAATAGAGAAGAAAGCATTAGCAATGTCTATGGTTGCATACCATTTAGCCTCCTTCGATTCCAGCTCGTACTGGAGTTCCAGCATGTCCGGCACAGCTGCACTCATGGGTGGCGTCACCTCGTTGAGGGCACGAAAGTCAACTGTGAGTCTCCAGTCGCCCGTAGGTTTGCGCACAGGCCAGATGGGACTGTTGAAAGGTGAATGAGCTTTCTCAATGACAGCCTGACTCTCCAATTGACGAATCAGCTGATGAATGGGCAACAAAGAGTCACGGTTAGTTCTGTACTGCCTATGATGAACAGTTTGAGTTGCAATTGGCACTTCCAGGTCCTCTATGTCATGATGTCCCACAACTGCAGATTCATCAGAAAGTTCAGGTCTAATGGACAATTTCAATTTATCATCCTCAATCTCTACAGATGCTATTCCAAAAGCCCATTTGTGACCCTTAGCATCTTTGAAACAACCTTGTCTCAAAAAGTCAATTCCCAAAATGCAAGGCGCATCAGGACCAGTTACAATAGTATGTGTCTTCCACTCTTTACCAGTTAAACTGATCTCAGCCTGTATCTTAGTTAACTCTTGAGATCCACCTGTGATTCCAAAGATAGAAATGGACTCTGTCCCCTTACAATTAGATGGCAATAAAGTACACTGAGCACCTGTGTCAACTAAAGCCCTGTATTTCCGAACTCTTGAACTGCCAGGCCACCTAATGAATACATTCCAATAGATTCGGTTCTCTCCACTATCCCTTTCCTCCTCCTGGCTGGAGGCAGGGCACCCCTAATGCTGAACATGGCATGTGGGGTGTACACAATGATTAGTGTTGTTGTGAGAGGAACTGCAACTGTTGGAACAATTGCAGTTGCTCTCGGGAGCTGAAGAAGTGACAGCTACTTTTCGGGCATTGCTGCCTCTGTTTCTGCCACTCTGCAGATCCCTGACTCTCTTTGAAAGAGCTGAAGTAGGTTTACCATCCCATTTGTTCATGTTCTCACCATATGTGTCACGCAGAAGTATCCACAGTGACGCACGTGATTGCTGCTGTCTGGGTGGAATTTGTCTCCTCCTGGGCTGGAATTGCCTTGCAGGAGGTGGGCGTCTGTTCCTGACTGCAGAAACATGCACCCATTCAGATGATGCAGGAATGGTATCCTTTACCAGATTGGAAATTGAGGTTGTAAGGTCCTCCTTCAGTTCTTTCATGCTCTCCTTGATGCCATCTCTAATCTCTGTACCTAGAGTTTTTATGGCAGAGACTAGACCAGAATGTGACAAGCTGTCCTCTATCTGCCTGAGCTGGTCAGTGAATTCACCAACAGTGAAAGATCTTCCATTATCACTCCTTGCTAGAAACTTACTGGCCAAGATGTTAGCATAGGATGAAGGAGCAAGCTTAATCAGCTTCTTCATGAGACCTGTTCCCAAAGGAATATCGTCAGGCTCATGAGTGCCATGATCTCCATAAAGCACTTCCTTCACAGCAAACTCCTTCAGAAGCTTAATTCCCTGCTCAACGGTGTTCCACTTCTTGGCAGCCCATGGCAAATCATCTCGGGAAGGATATCTCATAGCCACAGCCAACAGGAGGCGTGTCCACAAGCTAACCCTACCAAGAGGACTTGCTAGGTGTTTGTCCACTCCACTCTCCTTAGTGAGTGGTCCCAGCTGCTTGGCAGACTTGTCTCCTACCTGCAGAGCATTAGCACCAATGCCACGGCATCTCACTAGCCAGCTTAGGATTGGCTCACCTGATTCCCTTGTGTATTCCTTTCTAACTTCCCTGACCTCTCTGAGTGGATCCTTGGAGCCTTGGATGTCATCTTCCTCCTCTTCCTCCTGTTGTTCTGGTGGTGCCGGGCCTAACACAATCTTCCTCATAGCATTCCTAAACTCATGGGAACCATCCTCTCTCCTGGCAGCTAACCTCACAGCGCTCCTCTCACTTGAGTATTGTTGTCTCAGCACATCTACAAGGTCTCGTAGACTAACTGCCTCCTCTTCCTCCTCTTGCTGCTGATCACCAGAGGTCCCCTGTCTTACATCCTCCTGTGAACCACTCTTTGTCTTAGCTTTTGCCTTAGCAGGTGCCAGAAGGGCCTGAGCAGCAACAGACTTGGATGTGTCTGCTGGAGGATTTGAATCTTTAGGAGTCTGACTTGGAGGGTTTGAATCCTTAGGGGTCTGACCTGGAGCATTTGAATTATTGGAGGTCTGACTTGGAGCATTTGTATCCTTAGGGGTCTGACCTGGAGCTTGTGAGTTCAAATCTGCCTTGCTTTTAACAGGAGGATTTTGGTTCTGGTCTGCTGGCTGGGGGTTCGAATTGGCTGAGCTGGTGTCATTAGGATTTGGACTGACTGGGCTAGCATTACTAGCATTAGTATTAGCATTAGTGGGATTGTTTGCCTGTCCTCCTGGGATGCCTGCCAACCTTGACTTGTTTTCATTTTTGCAAGGAACATTCTGATTTTGGGTACCTGCCTGCCCTCCTGAGGCTCCTGCTAAACTCTGTGGCTTGTTTTGGTTATCCTTATCATTGTTTACGTTAGTGGCGGGAACATTGGCTGTGTTCCCAGCACTTGGAGAAGGAGGGGCAGAGGCTGGCAAGGGGGAAGCCGATGACTGTGTTCCCTTGTTTTGCTGTGAAAGAGACTGCTTCTGAGACACAGAATTTTTCCTAGCTCTTACAGAACCTGGTTTTGAATTTTTCACCAATAATGCCAAAATTAATATGAATATTAAAATCATGAGGCAAATATTAAAAACTGTGAGAAGAAAAACAGTTTTACACGAGCATGTACCTATGCAAACAGTTGGAATTCCTGTCTTAGGCTGAATAACTCTCATTAGAGCCATATTTAAAGCAGAATTTCCATTGATTGTCACATTATTGACCAGAGCTCCTGTAATGTCCTTGGTAATATTCTCAGAGATATTAAAACCAGCATAACCAAGAATAAAATCACCCCAGCTCCAGAACATATCTGAAACCTTAGCTTTAGCCTTATTATAAGCCAGATCAATGAAATAAGCAACAATTTGACCTTTTAACCAACTAAATGCCAAGAAAACAAAACCAGACCAGAGCAATGCACCAACCAAATACAATAGCTGCTTGATTAGCTTCATCTTAATTCCCAGAGCTAATTTCCACTCACTGAAATATCTAGCCCCACGTTGGGAAAGCCAATTAAAAATGTAATGGTTTGGGGGTTACCCCGCCCCCCCACACTTTTGTATTTGCCCCAGCTAACTCAGACGGACCCTGGGAATATAGATGAAGCAATTTATTTACAGCTAGCAGAATTTACAAGCAGCTATTTACAATATATACAGTTATATACAATTATATACAGAAATATACAAAGGATAAACAATACAAAAGCACAACTCCCCTCCCAGAAACCTGAGTCCCCAGGAGGGGCTCTCAAACCACCCCAACACCTCCCCCCGGCCCTCTCAACCTTACCCCAGTTCTCAGGAAGAAGAGAGGTGCAGCCAAGAGGTTAGGGAGCAAGGTTAGTAGGAGCAGGGTTAATGAGATGTGACCAGGTCTAAGGCAAAAGCAAGAGTGAGAAACAAAATGGAGAAAAAGTCTTTCTTCTTCCCAGAGTTCTCAGCGTGACTGTGAGAGAAGTAGACACAATTGTTTTTCATTTCACTGCCTGTTATCTAGTTCTTCTACCAAAACATTCCAGCTTGCTTCAAACTAGCACATTTGGCTGGTGTCAGTCAGCTCCAGCTACAAGCTGGGACTGCTCTGTTAGAGCAGCTTCTTCTTGGACATCTGCTATAGTGAGACAAGAGCATGACATTGTTTCTGCAATAGGAGGTTAACAGTAATGTAAACTGAAGCTCACAGTTTGGTACAAAGAAGCAGCCTCCCATGGAAACACAGGAATCCTTCAGCCCTGTAAAAAATGTTTGCTGTTGTTAATAGTTCAGTTTTCAGAAAGCTTTTATTGATAGAATCTTAGAATGGTTTGGATTGGAAGGGACCTTAAATATCATCTACTTCCGACTGGCTAGGGCTAGGTGCTAGGTTGGACTGGATGATCTTGGAGGTCTCTTCCAACCTGCTTGATTCTATGATCCCACCTCCTGTTCTGATAATGAAATAGGCTGGGAAGAACAGCAACTTTGAGACGACTTTATGGAAACAAGATGAAGATGTGAGGTTTCCAATACTATAGAACCTTAGAGTCAAACGAGACTTTAGGTCTGCTTCTCTTTGTAGGAAGAGAAGAAATAGTTTCAGTGGAACAGTAAGACACAATTCCTGCTGTTCCTCCTAACAATGCACCTGGCATGCATAAGTGTCATGGTGTTGGGCCTGCTTTTATGCTTGCTTGGAAGTCTGCCTGCTTTGAATAGCAAGGATTATCTGTGACTGCTCTGTGCTTCAGAGTAGTCCCCAGAAGACACTTCAGACAGCTGTCAGCTGTGTTTATCCTTCTCCTCAGCACTTCTTGGTGTTGCTTCTTTGCAGTGGGTGAGTCACTGACTATCCTGCTTTTGGGTAGAGGAGGGCGAGGCTCAGTTTCAGCCTGCTTTAACTGTCAGTGTTTGCAGCATCATTTTTATGGCTCGTAAAAGCAGTACAGATGTAAATCCAGACACTTTCTTAGATATCCAGACATCTGCATTCTCAGCTGCCCAGTGGACTCAGATGACAACAGACTCTTAGAGCAAGTCCAGAGGAGGGCCACAAAGATGCTCAGAAGGGTGAAGCACCTCTGCTATGAGGACAGGCCACAAGAATTGGGGCTTTTCAGCCTGGAGAAGAGGAGGCTTTGAGGAGACCTTATAGTAGCCTTCCACTATCTGAAGTGGGCCTACAGGAACCAGCAACAGAACAAGGGGACACAGTCTCAAGTTGTGACAGGGCAGGTCTAGGCTGGATGTGAAGAGGAAGTTCTTGTCAGAGAGAGTGATTGGCATTGGAATGGGCTGCCCAGGGAGGTGGTGGAGTCACCATCCCTGGAGGTGTTCAAGGAAAGCCTGGCTGAGGCACTTAGTGCCATGGTCTAGTTGACTGGCTAGGGCTGGGTGCTAGGACTGGATGATCTTGGAGGTCTCTTCCAACCTGGTTGATTCTATCACTCTAAGGGACAGGACAAGAGGAACTAGGCTGTAGTTATGCCAAGGGGGATTCAGGTTGGATACTAGGAAAATTTTCTGTAATGAAAGAGTCAGGCATTGGAACAGGCTGCCAGAGAGACTGAGGAGTCACCATCCCTGAAGATATTTAACAGACATCTGGATGTGGTGCTAGGGGACATGGTTTAGTGGTAGTGGCTTAGCAGTGGTAGTGGAATTGTGAGCTTTAGGCAAGTGGTTGGACTTGATGACCTCAAAGGTCTCTTCCAGCCTCAGCAGTTCTAAGGTTCTATGATTCTAACACACCTGCAGTTGAACCTACTGCTTTGCTGGAGGAGACCTTTTGGTTATTTTTTCACCTCTGATTTGTGCTGAGAAAGGGGTTAAAAATACTGTGGATTTCTAATAAGCTGCAGGGTTGTAATGTAAGCATTGCAGTGCAGCTCTTCTAGTGCCCTGTGGAGCAGCTGGGAGGAAGTATTCATGGCATGGTCCATACTGAGACAGGAAAGTTGTGTCTCAGGAAAATAAAGAAAATCTGTCATCTTTGTTTTTTCTCTGTAGAAGAGATAAATATGTCCTGAATGCTGCCAAATGTCAGAAGTATCTCTTCCCTGGCTGAAACTGGTACCAGGCAGAGCGGTCTTACAGCAGAATGAGGGATGTGTCTGGTGCAGGGGCTTTAAGTTGGGCTTCTAGAAGATGTTGCTAAATCTGAGCAATGTGCTTTGAAGCTGCACTTTGTATTGAGGATGCTGCTGAATGATCATCTGCCTTGTTTCTAGGACCAATGGACAAAAAATGGAAATCAGTTCAGTGTAAGCAGAGACCAATTACTGAGAAGTTAAGGAGAGGGGAGATGTTTCTGTAGCTCAGATGGGTGCTGATAAGAAGATTGTAGGTGATTGTCAGGACTCATGTCTTCTTTTCCTGCTGATGTGGGATTGCTTAGAAAACCAGCTTGGAAGTTTAACAGCAGGTATTCCCAAAATGGCTTTGGTGACTCATTTTAAAAAGGGAGGTCTGTATACTTACTGTAAACTTGATCTGAATACTGATTCATTTTTGGTAATCTGGTTAGGCAAGAGCTGTAAACTCGGCAGGCTGTGCTAGCACCTGCTTTGTTTGATTCTTTCCCCTTGGGTTTTAAACCTTTTCTTAAGTTGCAGATCGTTACTCCAATTTAATTAATCAAATTAATAGCCTGGCTTGTTTGCCCTGGAGAATCAGATGGGAGCCATCATCATTTAAATGCAGAGAACTTCTATGTGTATTTATTAGAGGCAGAAAAACTTATAGATCAGTATGGACAACATAAATGGCTGTTTATATATACACACACATGTATGAATGTGCCCATACTCCACAATGGCCGACATGATGAGCTTCAACAAGCCCAAATACCACATCTTGCACTTGGGTCACAACAACCCCAAGCAATGCTACAGGCTTGGGGAAGTGTCTGACAGAAAGGGACCTGAGGGCTCTAATCAACAAGCAGCTGAATGTGAGCCAGCAGTGTGCCCAGGTGGCAAAGAAAGCCAATGGCATCCTGGCTTGTTTCAGAAATGCTGTGTCCAGCAGGAGTAGGGAGGGGACTGTCCCCTTGTACTCTGCTCTGGTGAGGCCACACCTTTAGTATTGTGTTCAGGTTTAGGCACGTCACTACAAGAAGGATGTGGAGGTGCTGGAGCAAGTGCAGAGGAGGGCAACAAAGCTGTGGAAAGGGTCTGGAGAATAAATCTGATGAGGATTCCACTTCCCTCAACTATCATATTTCAAACCCCAGGCCTTGGGGCCTTGGTCCAGCCCACACACAGTTTTTGTAACCAGCTTGTTCAGGGTTGTGATTTCCTTTCCATCTTCTGTCTGCTACCCTTGGCTGTGTGGGAGTCGCTGCAAAAAAAACGTTACTCTCCTTGTGCACAGGGACTTGTTACAGGGAGTAGAGGACGTTTGGGTGGCAGTCCTTGTATCTTCCACAGTGTGCCTGGAATGCTTTACCTACAGACTTTCCCAGAGTGTAGGGGATGCTTACTGGACCTGAGTGTGCCTCCTTCACTGTGCTACCAGAGGCTTGCCATGCTGTTAGCTGCAGCATCTTCCCCTCTTCCCCTGAGTTATTGAAATCATTCTAGGCAAAATCTTTAACTATGGGCAAGACCTTAGTATCTTTGGAAATGTTTGTGCTTTCTGTAAGAATGGTTCTGCCCTTGACCTAGAAATTGTGAAGCAAGGGGTTCTCTTCAGATGGACACCTCCGCTGTGACATCACACAGAAGCAGATCACTTTGGCAGGCTGCATGCTGCCTTTGAACAGGTCAGTCTTGCATCCTAAGCTCGCTGAAGCAAGCTCCCTGTGTTTGTGCTACAGGTGTTGCGGTGGAGGTATGGTGAAGCTTGGAGGGGCTGGACACCTTACAGCACGCTGGTGCCATCTGATGGTAAGCTTTCTCAGCAGGTTTTCCCCCTTCCCATCACTGCCAAGCTTTTATTTGTTTTGTGGGAGTGGGGTGAAGTGACATTACTTGCATGTTATACATCTGTATCTACATACCTCCCAGAAATAGAATCATAGACTTGTTTTGGTTGGAAGAGACCTGCAAAATCATCAAGTCCAACCACCATGGCCATTAAACCACTTCCTCAAGTGCCATGTCCACACATTCACTGTATTCATCAAAGACATGTAGAATGTTTTATTTGGCTTTCTTCATTCATCCTCTGATTTTAAAATAGCTTTTAAATTAAATGACAATTTAGGAGATGACATTTTCACTTTGTTTTCTTCTCTTTTTCCCACCCCCCTACCAAAACCAGTAACCATTAATTACAGACATGGTCTTCCTGTGATAACTCTCATGCTGCCCACAAGAAGGGAACGTTGTCAGTTCACTGTTAAGCCAGCACTGACCACTGTAGCAGCATTCCTGCAGGATGTGCAGAGAGAAGATAAAGGAATTGAGAGGGTGGAAGTCTTTACAACAGGTACCTGACATCTCTGTCCTACCTCAGAATGAATACATGCCTTTTCAGAGGAGCTCTCCTGAACCACGAGCTCAGAACTCTGTTAGGTTTAGCATTGTTGTTGTTGGGGAAATTATTGAATGTTTCTAGGGTTTAAATGGTGTTTCAAATGTAGTGTCTAAGCCTGCTTGGAAAGGCTGACTAAAAAAAGCAGAAATGGATATAGAATCATAGCATCAATCAGGTTGGAAGAGACCTCCAAGATCATCCAGGCCAACCTAGCACCCAGCCCTATCCAGGCAACTAGACCATGGCACTAAGTGCCTCAGCCAGGATTTTCTTGAACACTTCCAGGGACAGTGACTCCACCACCTCCCTGGGCAGCCCATTCCAATGCCAATCACTCTCTCTGCCAACAACTTCCTCCTAACATCCAGCCTAGACCTGCCCTGTCACAACTTGAGACTGTGTCCCCTTGTTCTGTTGCTGGTTGTCTGGGAGAAGAGACCAACCCCCACCTGGCTACAACCTCCCTTCAGGTAGTTGTAGACAGCAATGAGGTCCCCCCTGAGCCTCCTCTTCTCCAGGCTAAACAACTCCAGCTCCCTCAGCCTCTCCTCATAGGGTTTGTGTTCCAGGCCTTTCACCAGCCTTGTTGCCCTTCTCTGGACACGTTCCAGCACCTCAACATCTCTCTTGAATTGAGGGCCCCAGAACTGGACACAGTACTCAAGGTGTAGCCTGACCAGTGTTGAGTAAAGCTTCATCCAGTTTCCAGATCGACTGAGCCTAGTCTGGGTGATTTTCCTAAGTGTGGGGGGACAGATAACACTCAAACCATCACACAGGGGAAGATGCCCTTTGTATGTATAGGAAATAAACACCAAGTCAAATGTGTGCCGTGGAGCAGCAGCTGAGTCTTTTGAACAGACACACACAGACACTCCATGCCACAGCAACACTGGTGTGTGGCTCTGAGGGTTCTTGGGCCAAGACACTGCTGAGGAAAGCCTTCAGGCACACACTTGGTGCTGATGTGCTCTTTCTTGCTGTTCAGTGTCAGTTGCCAGGTTTACTAAGTGTATTAATGATGTTTGGAAGGGTGCTCTCAAAAACCCCTAGCACTTTCCCACAGGAAGACCTATCCAGTGTTTAAGATTCTTCATGAAAAATTATTTAGAACTTAAATCTTTCTTCTGCAGATGGTAGCAAGGTATCTGATGCAACCTTGATGGAGGTTTTATTGATGAATGACTTTAAACTTGTTATCAACAACACAGCATACAGTGTGTCACCTCCTGTAAAAGGTAAGAGCAATGCTTAATAACTCATATCTCACTTCACCTAGGGGAAGACGTGGGAGGTCTTAGGAAACTGGAATCTGTCTGGAGAAAGGAATGTCTTAGCTGTTTTTACCATTGGATGGTCTTGCTTTTGGAGGTTGGAGGTGGGGAAAGAATGAAGAAGAGTGGGTTCTTTTCCTTCCAGAAAAGCTGAGTAGTGAGCATGCTACTGAAATGGAAGATATCAAATCCTTGGTGCACAGACTGTTTGTGGCTCTACACTTAGAAGATCACCAGATAAGGAAAGAGAGAGAATTGCTACAGAAACTGGACCATCTGAAAGAAGAGCTGCTGCCTCTAGAACAGGTTGGAAAATAGGGTTGTGGTTTTTGTTTAAACTCAAGGAGTAAGTCCTGTGATAGAAGAAAATGGAGTTGTGAACAGCTGGGGTGTGTCTGTGTGGTAGCTGGGGTGTGTCTGTGTGGTTTGTTTGTTTTGTAGACAAAGGTCACTTCAAGTGTCATTCAAATGATTTTCAGGTCAGTTCTTTTCCCTCCTGCTATGCTTATTCTGTGGCTGGAAACTACACCGCCTGGAGAACGCGGTCATGAACGAGTCTCAGCCTGCCTAGCATTGGGTTTGAAAGTCCTGTTGCACTGTGAGGTCTGAATAGCAAATGTGGAGTAGGAATCATCTGTGGCTTAGGCTAAGGGGTTTTGTATCAGCAGTCATGCAGATTAATGGTTGGCAGAATCCAAGAAGGGAAGGTATTAGTGTTGATCTAGGGCAGGATACACTAATCAGCATAAGGGGAGGAAGCCAGAAAGAGCCTGACAAAGTGGACAGACTTTTCTTTGGCTTCAGATCTGCTTTGTGAGGACCAGCTTCAGAATTAACCAGAGCAGCCTTCAATGGTAAACAGAAGTCCAGTGGACAAAAGTTCCTTGTAGTGGGAAGGGGAGATTACAGGAAGGCTTTCTCAATGCACAACAGCCAGGAGATTTGGTTGCCCTTGGATTTCAGACCTGTTATTTCTCAGCAGGGTAAGTTGGTAAGAGAAGTCACAAAAGATGCTTTAAATTGATCTAGCCCAACAGGAGAAAGCAGGGTTGAGAAGCTTCTCATCAGAGGAGCACTCAACAGGTTTCTGCATTTCTTTTCCTTAGATGAAAGCCCGAATCATGGACAGCGCAGATGCAAAGACTTCCAGGCTTCTTTGGATTGGCTTAGCTCTGATGTCAACGCAAGGGGGAGCGTTGGCATGGCTCACCTGGTGGGTCTATTCGTGGGATATCATGGAGCCAGTCACGTACTTCATCACTTATGGAAGTGCCATGGCTTTCTATGCCTACTTTGTTCTTACTAAGCAGGTACGCCCTCATTTTGTGAATGCCTGGACTACGGTAAAGGAGGAAGCCCAACTCTGAAAATCAGTGCTTGGGCCCTGATGGAAGCACACCTCGAGTATTGTGTTCAGTTTGGGGCACCTCATTTCAAGAAGGATGTGCAGGTGCTGGAGCAAGTGCAGAGGAGGGCAATGAGGCTTGGTAAAGGCCTGGAGAGTAAATCTTAGGAGTGACTGAGGGAGCTGGGGATGATTAGTTTGAAAAAGAGAAAGCTGAGCAGAGACTCTACCACTGCTTACAGCTACCTGAGAGGATGTTGTGGAGAGGCTGCTGCTGGCCTCTTCTTACACGTAAGCAGGGATAGGTTGGTGCTGGTCTCTTCTCACAGGTAAATAGTGATGGAACAAGAGGGAATGGCCTCAGGCTGTGACTGGGTAGGTTTAGACTGGACATTATGAAACATTTTTTCCCAGCAAGAGTGGTCAGGCACTGGAATGAGCTGCCCAGGGAGGGGGTGTAGTCACCAACCCTGGATATGTTTATAAGTCATTTGGATGTGGTATTTGAGGATATGGTGTAAGGGTGAACTTTGTAGAGTAGGGATGTTGGTTGGACTTGATGATCACGGGGGTCTTTTCCAGCTGGAATGTTTCTGTGATTCTGGTTTTGTGAAACACAATTCAGTGAGTAGCCTGGCCATCAGTCAGGGGCTTGTTTGATCCCCAGTGACACTGGATATGAATGTTATGTCATGGAAAATGAAGTCAGGTCCTGTTACAGATGAACTGCAAGCCAGCTGCTGATCGTGACTACATGTGAGATTTTATAACCTGGGGAATGAAAAGTGGTGAAGGAAGTCTCTCTTTTTACAGTTTTGTAGATCCCTTTGAATAGTAAATGGCATCTCACTCAGTGCTGCACAGGGAGAGCAGATAGTGCTGTGCCAGTTTGCAGACATTGCCTAATGGAAGCAAATCACTGACCTTTGATCTGCTGGAATTTATCTATAACATGTGCAGGGTACCAAACATTTTGAAGCCCTGGCTATCAAATTCACCTAATATAGTGCCTGAAAAAGATGCATTGCCTTGCTCTTCACAATCTAGACTTTGAATGAATGGAGTTAGATGTAGGACAGCTGAAATGGAGCAGGAAACAGGCATTGCTTAGAAGAAAAAGTGTTTGTTGAGCAACGAACCTCACAGATCTTAGCTGCACAATAGACTTGTCCTGAAATCCTGTGGGGTTTGGAGAAATGCTGCTTTTTCCTGGTTTAGCTGGGTACTTGACTCCCAAAGTGGAAATCTGGAGGTTGAACTTCCTGTGACACAAAACTTTTTTGTTATGGAGGTATGTGGAAGAGGAACCAACACTTGCTTCCATAACACCAGTGGATCTACAGGCCTTGTGAGATGTTAGTGAAAAGGGGAGATGTCTGTTTTTATGACAAGCTGGCTCTGAATGCAAATTTTACTCCTCTTTACTGATTTTTAAGAACGACTAAGGCATTCCTACTTCAGGGACTGTTTGCAAAGATCAGCAGTGATGAGGGGCAATGGTTTGAAATTAGAGAAGAGCAGATTTGGATTGGATGTTAGGAACAAGTTCTGTGCCGTAAGGGTGCTGGAACACCAGAACAGGCTGCCCAAGGAGGTAGCTGAGTCCCCATCCCTGGAGATATTCAAGATCAGATTTGACAAAGCTGTAAGCAACCTGATCTAGTTGAGGATGCCCCTGCTTACTGCATGGTGGCTGGACTAAATTTAATGTGGTTCAAATCAAATGTTGATTTGACTCTAAACTAAAAAGACTTTCAGCTGACTGAAGAAAACATCCTGAAAAAGATGATCTCACAAAGGCTTTTACTTGCCATACTTGACACAGTAGATGACCTTTGGTGGTCCCTTCCAACCCAAACCATTCTGTCATTTTACTTTTTCTGAGTAGCTAAAGACATTGCTGCTTGGCATTTTTTTAACAACTGCTGATGTTGATGCTTAAGACTTTTGTGGAATCATTGGATGGTTTTGGTTGGAAGGGACCTCCAAAGGTCATCTAGTCCAACCCTCTCTGCAGTAAGCAAAGGCATTCTCAACTAGATCAGACTGCCCAGAGCCTTGTTGAGCCTTACCTTGAATATCCCCAGGGATGGGGCCTCAACTATATCCCTAGCAACCTGTTCCAGTGTTGCACTACTCATATGGTAGTAAGTCTTTGAGAAATAGTAGCTGAACTTTCTCAGATTCCTTGGAAGAAGTCATGAAGATCTCACCATGTCCACATTATACTTGAAAAATCCTTTAAACTCCATAAAAGTTAATCCTTCTGCGTGTCCAAAAGGCACCTAATGTGGGAATGCAAAGTGAGGATGTGGGAATGAAGTGAAGAAGAATAATAACAGATAAATTGTGACCTTGGTTCCCACCAGCTGCTGGCTACCCTATCTCAGAAGGGATAGATAATGGACACCACGTGAATGAGGAAAACAAGGCGTGGTTTATATTGATGGAGTGGGTTGTGCTTGACTAATTATGCTAATGTGTAGGCATGTGCCTTATGCCCTGAGGGATATATTGAGAGCCCAATGATCAATAAAAGTCTCTGGCATAATTCACATTGAATCATCTGGAGCCCATGTGGCTTTGCCTTTGATCACACTGATCTGTGAGGGCTTTGACCACCTGTGCTAGTTTGAAGCAGGCTAGAATGTTTTGGTGAGAAGAACTAGATTACAGGCTGTGAAAGGAAAACAATGGTGATGTCTACATCACTCATAGGCTTGCTGAGATGTATAAAAACCTAAGTCAAAACATAGATAAGACACTTGGCATCACTCTCTCTTGGGCTGCTGGTTGAGCTGCATCTCTCCAACCTCACCCTCCCTTTTGGGCTGATCCACTTTGCTTCCTAACCCCCTGGCTGAACGTCCATTCTTCCTTGGGACTGGAGTAAGGTTGAGAGGGGTAGGGGGAAGGTGAAGGGGTGGTAGAGAGCCCCTCCTGGGGACTCAGGTTTCTGGGAGGGCTGTTGTGTTTCTGTATTACCTTTTACCTTGTCTATTTCTGTCTATAACTCTATATACTGTAATATCTGCTTGTATGTTGTGCCAGCTGTAAATATAAGCTTCATTCATATTTCCAGAGCTGGCTGAGTCTAGTCTGGGTGATTTCTAAAGTGAGGGGGGCGGGGAACACCCAAACCATCACACCACATTCCCGTGGCAAGCTAAACAGGTATTCTGCAACAGCCTAAGACCTGTAAGGATGTGACATCAAAGGTAGCCTCCTAACAGAGCATGTATTGAACTAGATAAATCTTCCTGACACAGGCTGAACTTCTGCTGAAAACTCAATTGTGCAGATCACCTTCTGACCTCATTTTTCTGACTAACCTCAAATAATGTGCCCTGCTTTCTTCCCCAGGACTACATTTACACCGATGCTAAAGACAGGCAGTTCCTCCACTACTTCTATAAGAAATCCAAGAAACAGCATTTTAATGTGGAACGATACAACAAGCTCAAAGGAGACCTAGCAAAGGTATTTAAATACAGTCCTTACTCTGCTTCAGGACTCTTTTCTTTTCTCCAGTAAACTCTGAACTAACAGAAAACTGACCTAAGGGTTTGCTACCTGCATTCAAAACAACGCATTGCTTATCAGCCCATTTTCAGCTGTTCAAACAACCATACAGTGTTTGCCACTGCCCTATAAACTACTCCTTAGGTAAAAGGCTTAGATTTACAGAATATGGGCAACTGGATGGAAAAGGGGGGGTGTGCACCTAGGAAAAACCTTGTTGTCTTCATGGAAAAGTGTAGGAAATCTCTCACTGCTAAACCCTTACTCCACCAGCGCTGTGTGTGTTGCCCTGTAAAAGAAAATTGGAACTACCCCTAATTACAGCTCAAGAGCTTTGGTTCAGGATATCATTTCCTGAGCCACATTTGACAGAAGGATGTTTTTTTCAGTAGCCTGCAAATTCTATAATTGGAATTTCAGGAAAGTGATACTTTGAGGTGTGAGCAAGCGGTGAACTGGCAGGATACTTGCTTCTATCTGGAGACCAGCTGAATGACCTGAGCAGGTCTGTAGATGTTTAGCAGTCTCCACTTAACTAGTTTGGTTTCTTGCGTAAGGTCAATGCCTTCTAAGAAAGGAAAGATACTGATGTGTGAAAAAGGAGGAGAAAACAGAGGGCTACAGAAGGATGATCTCTCTCTTTCTCTCTCTTACACTGGCAGGCAGAAGAATCCCTGAGGCGTCTGCGCCAACCTCTGCACCTGAGGCTTCCAATCGAGGAGATCAGTGACAAGGACTGACTTTGGTTTTGTACATATTGGAACTGCCCTTTGAAAGCTGATGCAATACTTCAATTACTCTAAGGAAACTGGATATTTTTGACCACTATAGTTTTGAAAGTTGCAATAAATACCTGTGAAAATGATCTGGTCACTCAGCAGTGTGGGTTTGGTGGTTGTTTCTCTTAAAGCCTTATGAAGAAGCTGCTGAAGCAAAGTTCTTCATGGCATTTGTTAAATATATCACAGAGTACTAGAGGTTGAAAGTGCCCTCAAAAGATCATCCAGTCCAACCCCACTGCCAGAGCAGGTCACCTAGGCAAGTCAGGCACCTAGGCAGGTTCTGAATGTCTCCAGAGGAGGAGCCTGTTCAGTGGAGGCATACTATGTGCTTCTAAAATGATGGGAGTGTTTCTAGAAGGACTGTCTCTTTGGCCTCAGGTTGTACCACAGGGGGTTTAGGTGGGATATGAGGAGAAACCTCTTCACTGAAAGGCTTCTCAAAGGCTGCAACAGGCTCCACAGAGAGGTGAGTGAGGGTGTTTAAAAGATGTGTAGGTGTCGTGATGAGGGCCATGGTTTAGCAGCAGCCTTGTTAGAGTCAGATAGTGGTTGGACTTGATCTGAAAGCTCTTTTCCAACCAAAGCAGCTCTGTGATTTACTCTAGCACAGCAGTAGCCCATAGAATAATCAACTTCTGCATTGAGTATTGAAGATGTTTTTCCCCTCAATTGACTGTTTCTTTTTCCCTAGCTCTGTGAATTGACTCTGTAGGAGCAACAGCACTGATGGAAGTTAGACTTGCATCACAAGTAAGCTTTTTTTAGTAAATATTGCTGTGACAATCAGGTATCAAATGCATTTAGTATTACATCAATTCTATTTCACTGCTGCATTTTATTGAAAGAAATTATCAAAACAGTAAAATGTACACAACTGAAAAAGCTTCTAAGAGGCCATAGATTTAAGTAGCAGCCAAGACTTAGCACCTACAACTCAGAACATGGTATATGGAAATAGTTGACTAAAACAAAGCAAATAAATTGATTTCATACCCTCAGAAGTGGCTTAAGACACTTTTCTCAGCATGAGGTCTCCATTGTTCCCCAGAGTTAAGCACATATACCAAAAAATGTAAACAATGATAAAAGAAATCCTGACTTCTAGTGAGTATCATGGAAATCACTGATGCTGCAGTAGTAGTGGTCCTGTGGTGACAACTCCTTTTTACATACAGAAATCTCTGTGGCTAAGAGGAGGAAGAGGCTGATCCAACACCAAACCCTGAAATATGAGGGTTCCTAAAATGGCTTAGGTTAGAAAGGACCTTAGAGATCATCTACTCCAACCCCCCTCCCTTGGGCAGGGATGCCTCTTGACTAGACTCAGCTGCTCAAGGCCTTATCCAACCAGGCCTTGAACACTCCAGGGAGAGGGCATCCACAGCCTCCTTGGGCACTCTATTCTAGAGTCTCACCACCCTCATACTGAAGAAGTTCTAAGAGAATCATAGAATGGGTTGGGTTGGGTTGGAAGGGACCTCCAAAGGTCATCATCTAGTCCAACCCCTGTTAGACTTCCCCCATTCTTCCTAAGATCCAGTCTAACTCAGCTTCAAACTCATCCTGCCTCTTATGAAAGAAGTTCCTCTCCAGCCTTCCTGTAGAATCCCTTCAGGTATTGTAAGGCAGTTCTAAGGTGCCCCTGAAGTCTTCTGTTCTCCAGGCTGAATAACCCCAGCTCACTCAGCCTGTCCTCAGAGCAGAGGTGCTCAAGCCCTTGAATCATCTTCATGGCCCTGCTCTGGACTCACTCCAACAGGTTTTGTGTATGTTGTGCTTTGCAGAACTACCTAGAGGTGTCTCAGCAGTCATCAGTGAGCCTGGAAGCTTGAAATGGTTTTGGTTTAGCTTTAAAGATCTGTACAAGGTGAGTGATGCTAAGCAAGCTGTACCTGGTCTCATTTCACTACTGCTTGCTTTTCCCCACAAGCACCAGCAAACACAAATGATGTGCAAGCAAAAAGAAGCTCTTTTCCCATATCAATGCTGTAATTGTGCTCAAGGTATTAAGTTCCTTTTTTTAGTGTCAAGTGAAAAAGTAGCTAAAAAGATGAATAAGTCTACAAAAATTGGAGAGTGGACCTTGCTGTCCACAGCTTTACAAAGATGCCCTGCAAACTGTGCTCTTGGAGCAAGGCAGGCTAATCTAAATGCAACCATCTGAAATGTTCTGGAAATAGTAAAATGTGCCACAGTTAATGGCAATCAAGCAAAAAAGGGAAAAGAAAAACCAGTGAGAGTACCAATTTCAACAACATCTGAGCACCTTTGCACCAGCTTTTCCCAAATTCCCTGAGATGAAGAGAGTGGCAATATCAGCCTTAAGATTGCTTCAAAGTTTGAGAAACTATTGATGTATACATCCTATAACATCTGATCCCACTGTATTTACAATCAATCTTGTGGTGTCTCAGTCTCAAGAACAAAGATAGTGTGGGGTTTTTTATCTCTTCTGCAGCCACCACTCGTTAATGGATGTCATTGCTGACTAACAATCTTACTTAGATTTTGGATGAAAATACAATTTTTTAGTTAACATGGAGGCAAAACAAGGAATCTGCTTTTTTCCTATAGCATTAATGTCTCTGCACACATCCACTCTGCGATGAGATACTTTCCTGTTGACAAGAGTGAGCAGCTCTGTGAACTCCAAGGATGTGCCGTGCTTCCTAAGCGCCTCACACAAATCTTGAATGTACCAGGAGCCATTCACAGTTTCACGATGAGAGAAGTAACCTATTCCACAACAGGAACAGAAAGTTAGAGCCAAATGTAAGTAGTGATGCCACTGGAACAGTGTTTCTGACTTACTGCTCACAGGCTGCATCTGTAAGGGCTTTTATTAATGGGTGTAAATCTTTCTTTGCCGTTCATGAGATTTCAGTGGATGCCATAGATGGGAAATGGCTTTGACAGTGCTCAGCCAAGAGGAGCATGGGTCAGGGACTGGTATCTTACAGAACTGTATCTGTGCATTACAATAAAGCAGATAAGATTGAGGACAGGACACATGGAGGAATAGAATAGCAAGCCATAGAGTGCAGGAAAATTCATAAGCCACCAGCATCCTCCAGTCCTGGAAAAGAGGGGAACACAATGCTTGCTGTCAGCAGACAGCTCAGCAGCAAGGTTGATGAGAATGTTTCTGCTTGGCAAGTTCAACTACAACCTTCATGGTTTATTTTCACATTGTCTTTAACGTGTCAGGCTTTTTCTCAGAGATGTCACTTTTCAGACATGTAAAAATGGATGCCCTGGAACTGTTCTGGTTATTTTGACTGCAAAATGAAGTCATTCAAGATGGTTACAGTGAAGTACCAGATGAATATTAGAACTTACCTTGCGCTACAGAGTAGCACATGATAAAATCTGCACCAGCAGGCAGGGTATAGACACCAGCTGCATCCACTTCAGTCTCATTGACAATGGATTCACTGCTACTGTCTGTTAAATCCTCAGCAGTAACTGGGTCATCATGTTTATCACCTCGGCATGCCTGTTGGTGAGAAGTTTTGTTGTGCTTTCACCTCTGCCTTAGTGTCATACTTCTGACACTAACCAGAGGGTCCTTCAGTTCACTTAGGTGTTCCACATTGCCACGAGTCTGGATTCATAAAGATCCATTTACTTCTCTGTCAGTTAAAATATTGGTGATGAAGTCTGTGAAGTTCTATGACCACCTCAGAGATTTCACTGGTCACAGAATCGTGGAGATTGGGGAGGACCTCATGGGAACACCTACTCTAACCTCACTATCTAGAGCAGGCTGTCCATACCTATGTCCAGTCAGCTTTTGAGTATCTTTACAGATAGAGACTCCACAATCTCTCTGTGTGACCTTTTCCAGTGTTTGACCACTGTCACAGTAAAAAAAGTGGGTTCCTGTGTTGAGATGGAATTTTGTATTTGAATTAGTACCAGCTGACATCCTGTCACTAAGCACCAGTGAAAAAAGCCTTCCTCCCTCTTCTTTATTCCCTCCCACCAGGTGTTTATGACATAGGTAAGATTGCCCTGAACCATTTCCTCCAAGCTCAAGTGTCCCAGCTCTCTCAGTCACTCCTCACATAAGAAATGATCCAATTCCTTGTCTTTGTGGCACTTTGCAGGACTCACTCCAGCAAGTTCATATTTTTGTGGTACTAGGGAACCCAGAACTGGTCACAGAACTTCAGGTGCAGCCTCACCAGTTCTGAGAAGAGGAAGGATCACCTTCCCTGGACCTGCTGGCAAGGCAGCATTGAAGCACAGCTATCATTACATGCTGCAACACTTCTGCTCTTAGTTCAGTCTCAGATGTTAGCTGTAGAAGAGTTCTGTGGTGAGAAGCTAGTGAGTAAGCCCACTATTGTCAGTGTTGTAGAAAGACTCTATGTGGAGGACAAAAGGGTCAGAACATTGAGAACACACAAAGTAGGTAAGGAGCATTACTTCAGAGTGATCACTAAGGAGAGACACATGAAAACATCTTTCTTCATGTACAGTGATGAAGTTCCGTGGTAGTTTCCTCTAATTTTCAAGGGTAAATGCTAAGACAATTGTGTTGTAAAGGAACTTGGATTAACTGAACTAAGTTAATTTACTTTTTGATGGGCAGGAATTTAATGTATTTCAAAGTACTTAAAACATATAAATACTTTCCTGTCTTTGGGACCTGGTTAAGAAGAAAAAGTTAAAAAATCAAAGCTGAATGAGTCCTAATGAAAGATGAATGAACAATGTGCTGATTCTTGCAGTGGCCTTGTGCCCAAGGAAGCTTTCATTGGAAAAAATAAAAGGTAAATCTCAGACTTCTTTACAAGCTACTACAGTTACAGTCTGCTGAAGGCCAGGTTCTCATCTAGCTTTGCTAATTGTAATCTGGATAAAGATGGGATAAACTCCTGTGTAACCTGGTTTGCCCCTGTAACTGACTGCTTTGAACAGGAGGCTGAAACAGAGGCCTCCTGAGGTCACTCCCTGCTTGCATTATTGTGTGAACCATGAAGTAAACCAAGAGGTTACAGATGGGCTTTATGTGACTGCTTAGCACAAACACTATTTCTGAGAGACAAAGCCTTACATGGATTCTTTACATTCTAGAGAGATGCCAACTATTGGTCATGGACAGAAAAGAAACAAAACAACAAAAAGACCAAAACCATCCCCATCACCAAAACCAACATCAAATACAAATTCCCACAACAAAACTAAATTTTGTATGGATCAACTAAAGGGACCTGCCTGGAAGGAAAGAAGGAAGGGAGATTTGATACCCTCCTACAGCCTGGCCTAGGGCTGTGAGGTGTGAACAGCAGGAAATAAGCTGAGGCTGTACACAGCTCTCTTCCATAAAGTCAAGTCTTTTCTGCCATTAGACACTGACAGTCAGGCTACCATGGGCTTCACTTGGGTTGCTCTTTGTAAACTTATGAGATACAGCTACAATTATAATATTAATACCTGTGTGCATATTAAAACACAAAACCAACAAAAAAAACCCCAAACAACCCCCCCAAAAAACCAACAAACATACAAACCCCCACCCCCCCCAAAAAAAGGAAATATATAAGAAGCCTTGTCTTAAAAAGCCTTTAAGGAACAGTTTTCTACACTTTCTTTCCTAAAGATGCAAAAACTTTCCCTTATGGACTGCATCAGCAAAACTGCCTCTTCAACTACAAAACACCATAGGTCAATGTTGACTCTACTAGATTCAGAAACAGACTTCTTACCTGGATGATAAATATCTTCGGTTTTCCTACCAGACTCTGGCACTTGTCCCCTCTGAACATGTCTGTGATTGTCTCAATTTTGATTTGGGCATCATATGCATAAACATAATCATTCTCACCATGACTCAGGAACACACAAACAAAGCAGTCAGCATTCCTGTGGTCATCCTTAGAGGCTGAAATAGTCAAGTGGGGTTTAGATGACTAAAGAGTGATCTTCAGGTTTGCAAAACAGTGTATATTTGCATTGTATCATTTAATCTCCAACCAGTCCTTTTGCAAATGAACCCTGTTGTCAGGTAATGTAGTACTGCAGAGAGATGGTGATTCAGTATGGCTGAAAGTAAAGGCTTCTAAAAGTAACTGGCTGCAGGTGGCTTGGATGGGTGGACATTTTGCTGTGTTAAGAACTGGCTGGATGGCTGGGCCCAGAGAGTGGTGGTGAATGGAGTTAACTCCAGTTGACAGCTGGTCACAAGTGGTGTTGCCCATGGCTCAGTACCGGAACCAGTTCTATTTAATACCTTTATCAATGATCTAGATGAGATTGAGGACACCCTGATTAAGTTTGCAGATTATACCAAGCTGGGTGGAAGTGCTGATCTGCTTGAACGTAGGTTGGCTCTAAAGAGGGATCTCAACAGGTTGGATTGATGGGCCAAGGACAGTTGTATGAGATTCAACCAGGCCAAGTGTTGGCTCTTGCACTTGGGTCACAACCACCCCATGAGCAGTGCAGGCTTGGGGCAGAGTGGCTGCAAAGCTGCCTAGCAGAAAAGGACCTGGGGGTGCTGGTCAACAGCCCAATGAAGATGAGCCAGCAGTGTGCCTGGGTGGCCAAGGCCACCAGCAATGTGGCCTGGATTGGCCATAGTGAGACTAGGAGGACTAGAAAAGTGATTGGCCCCCTGTACTCAGCACTAGTGAGGCCACACCTTGAATACTGTGTTCAGTTTTAGGCCTTTAATTCAAGAACAATATTGAGGTGCTGGAGCAGGTGCAGAGAAGGGTAATGAAACTGGTGAAGGGTCTGGAAAACAGGTCTTGTGAGGAGCAGCTGAGAGCATGGCACTTGGTGCCACGGTCTAGCCTTGAGAATTGTGGTAAAGGGTTGGACTTGATGATCTGTGAGGTCTTTTCCAACCTTGTTGATACTGTGATACTGTAACTGGGGTTGTTTACTCTGGAGGAGGCTGAGGGGAGACCTGAATGCACTCTTCAACTCCCTGAAAGGAAGCTGTAGTAAGGTGGTGGTCAGTCTCTTTTCTCTGACAAGAAGTGATAGAAGAAACAGCCTCAAGTTTCACCAAGGCAAGTTTACATTGGATATTAGAAGAAACTTCTTGATTGAAAGGGTTCTCAAAGAAGAAATGGCCTCAAGTTGCACCAGGGCAAGTTTAGGTTGGTTGTTAGAAGAAACTTCTTGACTGAAAGGGTTCTCAAACACTGTAGTAGGGAGGTTGTTGAATGCCTGCCCCTGGAGGTATTGAAAAGGCACAGAGATGTGGTGCTGAGGGACACAGTTCAGCACAAGACTATTTTGTAGAGTTAGTGGTTGGCCTTGATGAACTTAAAAGTCTTTTCCAACCAAAACAATTCTATGATTGTAAAATGAAGACTGCTATTACCTTCTCCCAGCTGCAGGTACTTTTCTGTCAGCTCTTAGTGTCTTCATCAGTTCTCTTCACAAAAACTTAGCTTACATTGCAACACAGTAATGTGAAGTCTATTCCTTAAGTCCTTCAAATGCTAAACAACTTCCATCTGCACAGAAATTACTTTACATTTAGATGGACAGAGAGAATGGAAGAAAAGATACCTGGAAATTCTGCTACAAATAGTTAGACATAACCAAAACACAGTCTCCTACCTTTATAAATCTCCTGCAGCACATCTTCTGCTTTCAGATCATCAAAAAGACTGACTTCAAATCCAAGGTCTGTCAAACTAGTGTTAAGAGACATCAGTATTAGTGAAAAGTCCTGCTCAAATTGTACATCAGTTGCTTTCTGAGGTAATGAACATGCATGATTATGCATTAGTTACCAAAAAAACCCTACTGAGTTTGATTTTGAACTCAAACCAGTATCAAGTGCAGGTGCAGTAGCTAAGGTTACTTCAGAGAGTTTGTCCTAAGAGAGCTCTGGACTCACTGAAATCACAGGACTGTCTCAGCAGTTTCTATGATGTGCCTTGAAGCTATTTTACTACAGCTTTCTTTGCCAGGGTTGCACAGGTGCTTATGCCTGCAAAATCTTTTGTTCTACATTTAAACATAAGATTTAGGAAACTGCTTATTTGACCATGAATTGTGAAGTTTAACTTTTAAAGCTTCAGTAGAGAAACCAGGTTACTTACCTGCGTTTCAGATTGTTTCTGTCTGCAAGCGTCCCACGCCTGTCTGGCAGCCTTAGATGCCAAAAGAAGTGTTCGTGATTGAAGATTAAGGCAGTTCCCCTTCTTTGGTGGTTCATTTTGTATTGCACTGCAGGATCAAGTGTTTGCCTATTGCCAGAGACAGAAAACATTCTTGGTTAATGAGTTAATAACTCATTGAGCTGCCTTCCAATATGCCTACAAGCTGAGGTTTGTTTAAATGACTAAGGACTTGAAGGACCCGACTCCAGAAGACATCATAACGTGCAGTACTTTAGGAAGAGCCTAAATCACTAGATCTTTTTGAAAAGTTTGGGCATGTTGAGCAAGTCAGTAAAAACAAAGGTTGGGTGTGTACAAGCTCTGCAATGTGTTTGTATTTTCTCATTAGTAACACAGTCAGGTGTGTAACAGCGTACTTGAACAGTTTGGGCTCTAATTCTTTGTGTTACATCTTCAGCCAGTGTTTCATCACCCACAGTGGGAAAAAAATCTTCATTAGATCTGGTTTTCATCTCCCTCTGATAGTTTAAAACCATCACCCCTTGGCCTGTCACAACAAGCCCTGCTAAAATGATTGGCCTCCTTTAAGTACCCAGCTCTCTCAGGCTGTCCTCACAGGAAAGGTGCTCCAGCCCTCAGATCACATCTGTGGTCCTCCTCTCAGCCCACTCCAACCGGCCTTACTCTTTCTTGTGCTAGGACTCCAGAGCTGGACACAGTTCTCCAAGTCAGATCTCATGAGAGCAGAGAGGCAGAATCACCTCTCTCAGCCTGCTGGTCATGCTTTTTGATGCAGCCCAGGATGCACTTGGCCTTCTGGGCTGCAAGTAAACATTGCCAGCTTGTGTCCAGCTTTTCACCCACCAGAACCCTGAAGTCATTCTTCACAGGAGTGCTCTCAACCACATGATCCCCCAGCCTGCAATGATACCAAGGATTGCTCCAGCCCAGGTGCAGGACCCCACACTTACCCTTGTTAAACCCTATAAGCTTCACATACATTTTTAGCAACCACTTAACAAAATCCTAACACTGAAGGACAGTGTTGATGGAAAGAACAAATGACCTACTCAGCTTCTAAGCAGAAATGTTCTAACTACCATGGCAGCAAATGTATGGGGTACCTGCTGCTTCTTCAGTTTCATAGTTTTATAAGCAAAACACAACACAGAAGTTTGTGATGGTGCACAACAGACTATGTACACTTGGACCCAAAAGGTTGTTTCCAAGTGTTAGCATTGCTCTACTTCAAAAGACAAAGAGGCAATCTTACTGCTCTTCTAGGCAAGAAAAGAATATAGAATGTTTCTGGCAACAGCCCTGGAAATAGACAAGGCCAGTGCTGAAGGTGCACAGGACAGTGCAGGTCATGCTGCCTTAGGACTGACTCTAGTCAGAGCTGTTATTTTTGCCATGTTGCTCTTGTTCTTCCTGATACAGAATGCTGACTTTTGGTACAACTGGTGGAGCATGTTGCTTACAATATTTGCCCACAGAAATTACTTAAACTTCTCTGTTTCATCACCAAAATGCTTTTGTTTCACTACAAAAATGGTCAGAGTTACCCATAAACTGTTTGTGCTTCTCCACTGTTATGAGCCAGCCTCCTTGTAAAACAGCTTTCTGCAGTAACATCTGCATAAGAATTCAAACAAGGAATTCTGCATTCTGATTTCTACACTGATGGCTGGATAACCACCAAGAAAAGTTAAGTGGAGTGGTTTATCACAGTCTTCTCAGTTTAAGTACTCAGCATTATAAAATGCACAGATCATATGCATTTAGCCCTGCAATGATAAATGATATTTCACCTGCACCAGGCTTTGTATGGAATTTGACAATTTATCTTCTTTAGGATTTGGCTGGATGTAGGACCAGTAAGGATTTAGGACAGTTAGCTCTCTATATGCTGTGAATGACTACTAAAGGTTGGTCAACTAAATAGTTCTCCCTTTGCCCAGTTGTATTCACTGAGTGGGTGAGGCACAGGAAGTTACTGGGCAGGTAGTTTACATTTTCCAGGGCTAGATGATTAAGGTATAGTAGGAAAAAATCACTATCCCATGGTCCCTTCGCCCTCCTTCCAGAGGAATACATTCCTGTGCTACACTCTTCTCACCTGTCTGTCCAATTGTACTTTTGACTGTGATGGTGGTTTTGCCAGAGTCTCTGCACGCTGCCTAACTCTTCTGCATGCCTTCATGATAAGAAGGGTGGTTCTATATCTGGTGTAGCTAAGACTAGAAATGTGTTCTGTAAGTGGGTGGAGTTGAGTTGAATAATCCAGTCACACTCTTAACAAACATCAGAAAACCCTGCACTGACCTCAATGCCACAGACCACCTCTGCCACTAACATCAGAACTTTACCTTATATCAAGTGCGTCTACTTCTGTGATGTTTTCATTTCCATCTGTTAAGAGAGATCCAAAAAGTAATTTAGCCACAAAGCCATTCACTGAAAAGAAACACTATGAAACTGTGCATCCAGCCTTAAAGTTCAGCCATTGATATTAACCAAAAGCTCATTCACAGATCAGGTAAGCAGGCATGCAGTTCAACAGCTTCATAAGCGTTTGTATGATTTCACAGCCTGTTCTTAAAGTTCTGACTCCAACAATCTGAATTTTAGGGGTTTGAGATGTATATTTTATATCTGTGTATCTATACAGACACATTCAGAGATCTTGATTTTTATACAAGTAGCTAGCTGGGTGTATTTATTTAAACAGCCTTTAATTCAGTAGTTATTGAGACATTAAAATACCCACACTGCTGTTTATTTCAGCAATGCTGCTAATGTACACTCTTTTGGAGGCAGGATGCAGAACATGAGTCACAGAAAGTATTTTAAGAGTTTGCCTAGATGATGACAATTGAGAAGATGTAAGATTTAAACCTTTTCTACTACAAAACTACATAGGCATAAGTGACAGAATGCACATATAGGCAGCACTGTGGGAACAAGGAACAGGCACGTCTTGGGAGCATGCAGAACAAAAGACTTGCAAATGGTTAAGTCAAAAGAATTATTCCTTTTGATTAAGTATCTCACCGGGCTGTAAGAGCAATGCTATTACTGGTGAAGGTGCATCCTATGAGGACTATGTACAGTACTGTACCTGTGGTGGGCGATGCTGGTCTGCCGTCCAACTGGATGTGGCCTGCAATCACAACAGAAAAAAGAAAAGCCAGGCACACTTATTTCAAAAACTCCTCTCTATATACCATGGTGCTAGTCTGAAGCTAGTTAGAATGTTTTGGTAAGAAGAATTAGATTACAGGCTGTGGAAAGAAAACAATGGTGATGTCTACTTCACTCATAGGCTTAGTGAGAGGTACAAGAAAAAGAATCAAAACATAGATAAGGCACATCTGCTGGCGAGCTCCCAGCTGCATCTCTCTCTAACCTCACCCTCCATTTCTCTGACTTTGCTTCCTAACCCCCTGACCAAACCTCCATTCTTCCTTGGCACTGGGATAAGGTTGAGAAGGGTAGGGGGAAGGTTAAGGGGTGGTTGGGAGCCCCTCCTGGGGACTCAGGTTTCTGGGAGGGCTGTTGTGTTTCTGCATTACCTTTTACCTTGTCTATTTCTGTCTGTAACTGTATATGCTGTAAATATCTGCTTGGATATTCTGCTAAGCTGTAAATATAAGCTTCATTCGTATTTCCAGAGCTGGCTGAGTCTAGTCTGGGTGATTTCCAAAGTGTGTGTGGGGTGGGTAACACCCAAACCATCACAACCACACTGCCCTCTCAGATCTGATTAAAGCCATTTGCAAAATAAACTAGCAAAGCTATGTATTGGTAGAGAAGAAAAGTCCCTAAAGGCATTAGAATGAACTTGTAGAAATCTGGACTTCAGGAGCTGTTAAGCTGAACCCCACAGCACAGGGAGAAGGAAGGCTCAAAGGAAGTCACACGCTTCTAAGTGTTTCTATTCACATGTAAATTTCCCCCCATCAAACATCCATCACTTCAAGCCTTGAGTTTTATCAATAGTAACCAGAAGGCACTAAAGAGGCACAAAAAAAGCCCCAAACCACTTCAGTTTGCTTGAAGCCTAGCACACAGGAGAAGAGGAGGCTCAGGGGTGACCTCATTGCTGTCTACAACTACCTGAAGGGAGGTTGTAGCCAGGTGGGGGTTGGTCTCTTCTCCCAGGCAACCAGCAACAGAACAAGGGGACACAGTCTCAAGTTGTGCCAGGGGAAGTCTAGGCTGGATGTTAGGAGGAAGTTGTTGGCAGAGAGAGTGATTGGCATTGGAATGGGCTGCCCAGGGAGGTGGTGGAGTCACCGTGGCTGGAGGTGTTCAAGCAAAGCCTGGATGAGGCACTTAGTGCCATGGTCTAGTTGACTGGCTATGGCTGGGTGCTAGGCTGGACTGGATGATCTTGGAGGTCTCTTCCAAC
This sequence comes from Pogoniulus pusillus, assembly GCF_015220805.1. Lineage (NCBI taxonomy): Eukaryota > Metazoa > Chordata > Aves > Piciformes > Lybiidae > Pogoniulus > Pogoniulus pusillus. The sequence goes on from NC_087272.1 coordinate 9,432,177, forward strand.
CTCATTGATTCTATGACTCTATGATTATTAAGTGTGGAAAAACACCACCAGCGCCTGTTGATGATAGCAAGCAGAGATGCTTCAGAATGCAGCTGTAGGTTTAAATTTACACAGTGTTTTGTTTTCACTTGTGCTCCTGAGATCTGTCTTACGCCTCAATTTAAAGCAGAGGCGGTGGAGGTAATCCACTCCCCCAGAAACCGACAGGCTATCGTGTTATAGCCATTAAACTTCTAGAAGGAACCATAGATGGACAGAATGCTAGGGGCTGGAAGGGACCTCCGGAGATCAAAATGCTGCCACCTAGACAAAGGAAGACCAGAATTCCCGGGTTAAGGTAAACTGGGGAAAGATGGTTTTCTTGTTCTTTTAACCCTCTTCACTCAGTCTCCAGGCTTTACCTTTTCACTGTCATGCTGCAGCTACACTACTTAAATTATTGTTACTTCTGAAAAGCTTCCCGCTTAAAGAAAATCTCTTGTTCCAAAACCTGAACTACTCTCAACGGGACTATGTGGTCTGTATCTTGTTTTCCCTTCACTTTGTGACGCTGGTTTTCTTCTGTGTTAACAGACGATGCCCCTTCCCCGCTCTCTGCCCTGCCCACGCACCGTACCCTACGTCCCGGGCTCTCCGCCGTGGACCCTCCGCCCCCCGCTCCTCACTTCCCTCAGCGGCGGCGGCACGGAGCGCCAGAGCTGCCTCCCCTCGGCGGGCTGCGAGGGCTTTAAAGCGCTACCCTACTTCCGCCATGGCTTCCCTTCCCTCTCGCAAAGGAAGCAGAGGGCTTCTCCCCACGCTCCCTCGCAGCTCTCCCCTGCCGATCTTCTTTCGCCCCGGGGGGCGATGGGCTCCGTGTCAGCCCCAGGCGCCAGAAGCCAAGTCCTGACTCCTGTCGCCAAGGGCACGGTGGACGGCCCAGAGCGTCAGAGGCCCCCGCATCAATGGGGACTTCGGCAAACTCCGAACCGTGCAAGCGGCCGCCGTGCACCGCCGCCGCCGTGCACCGCCGCCGCCCGCCTCGGCTCCCCTCACTGCCCACCTACCTGTGGGTCTCCGCCGCTCCGAGCCTGACATGCCCGCGAACAGAGGGGCTCCGGCTCCGTGCCGGCGTGCACACCGCGCCTTGCCTCCTGGGCCTGTCCTGCCCCGGCGCTCCCTCCGGCGGAGGCCTCTGCCTCTTTGAGAAGCGGGGCGGGACGCGGGAGCAGGCGCTGAGGAGAGGCGGGAGTTCCGTAGGCAGCGGCACCGGCAGCGGCACCCTGGCCTGCAGGGCCCCAGGCCTCCCAGGCCTGCAGCTTGGAGGTAAGGTAAGCCTGTGCTGCTCGGGGCTGCCTGCGGGGCCCACTGCCCTGGGCCGAAATCAGCCGCGGACCTTGCGGGGTGGCGTCTTCAGATGGCTTCCACTTAAGTTTGTCGTCGTCTGTGCTGCTGGGATGTGTACTTGTAACTGCGCTGCGAAGGCAAAGGCATCCTCCTGACTCGGGGTGCGAAGCTGTGCTGCTGAGCTGAGGTCTCTCACACCTGGCCTAGAGGTCTGATGAAAGCCACATACAGCTTCCTTTGCTCTAACACTTCTGTTATTCCAAGGTCATTTTCGTTTGAACTCTTGCAGATAAATATTTTAAGAGGCTTAAACATAGAAAGAATCATAGGAAAGACCTTTAAGAGCACGAAGCCCAACCACTGCCTAGCTCTACCCAGTGTGGTGCTAAACCCTGTCCCTCAGCACCACATCTTTTAAAGCCCTCCAGAGATGGGGACTCAACCACCTCCCTGGGCAGCCTGCTGCAGTATTTGAGAGCCCTTTAGTTAGAACATGGTACTGTTAGAAGAGTTTAGCACCTTCCTCTGTGAAACTTTGACACTCCTACCCAGCAGCAGGTTTGGGGTTTTTGTGTTGTTTGGTTGGTTGAGTTTTTTTTTGCTGGGCATGTTTTGTTGTTTTGGCTTTTTTGGAAGCTGCAGATCCCAGGTCTCTCAGCTCACACTTAGAACTGCTCTTAAACCTACTGACAGCAAGAGTCTTGTGTGAAGCAGTGACACAATCTGAACCTGGGGCTCTGTAACAACTTTCTGTTCAGCAGTTGGCACTTGCACTAGTCATGTTCCCCAGTGCTTGGATATTAGCAAGACAGTCAAGGGTCTTTAGCGCTTGGTTTTGCTGGAGGACAAGAGCTTACTCAAGTCAGCCATGGTGTTCAGAGGTAAGTCGTCAGTAAGTTCACCACAATGTATGAAGCCTAAGGTAAGGTTTGACTGCTGTGCATTTCCCAGCTGCTTTTTAGTGTAGGGAGGTTTTTGTTACACATGCTTGTCCATCTTTTGAAACAGTTCCAGGCTGTTGCAGTAGTTCCACTATGAATGAGTGGGTGTTGTTGGAGAAAGCCTTGTGACTAAATAGGGACCTTTGACTGGACCTCAAGAACAATAAGTGAGTCTGTAGCCTTTGGAAGAGGAGGCATGTCTCTTGTGAGCACTCTAAAGGTGTAATGAAACTATGTAGGGAGAAAATCAGGAGAGCCAAGGTACAGCTAGAGCTTAACTTAGCTACAGCTGGTAAAGATAATAAAAAATGTTTCTATAAACTCAAAACAGCAAAAGGAGGACTTGAGAAAGTCTCCATCCCCTATTGACTGCAGAGGGAAACCTAGTGACCAAGGATGAGGTGAAGGCTGAGGTGCTCAATGCCTATTTTGCCTTGGTCTTTAGCACTGGATCCAGCAGTGCCCTGGACACCCACTCATGGGAAATAGGAGTCAGGGAGGGGAATTAGAACAAGGACATCACAATAAATAAGTGGTCACTGACCTGCTGTGTCACTTTGACATACACAAGTATGTTGGGCTGGATGGGCTGCACTCGAGGGTGCTGAGGCAGTTGGCCAAGCCACTTTCTGTTATTTACTAGAAGTCCTGGATTACTGGGGAGGTGCCAGTGGACCGGAGGGCAGTAAATGTGACACCTATCTACAGGCAGAAAGGAAGATCCAGGAAACTATAGACTTGTCAGTCTGATCTTGGTACCAGAGAAGGTCATGGAGCAGGTCATCTCAAATGCCATCATACATCACACAGATAACAACCAGGGGATCAGGCCAAGTCAGCATGGGCTTATGAAGGGCAGGTCCTGCCTGACCAACCTGATCTCCCTCTATGACAAGATCACCCAGCCACTGGATGAGGGAAAGGCTGTTGATGTTGTATTCCTAGACTTTCAAAAAGCCTTTGATGCCATTCCCCACAAAATTCTTGTAGACAAATTGGCTACTCATGGCTCTGATAAGCACACTGTCTCCTGGATAAAGCACTGGCTGGGCAGAAGGGCCCAGAGAGTGGTGGTCAATGGAGTTAAATCCAGTTAGTGGCTGGTCACTAGTGGTGTTCCTCAGGGATCTGTGTTGGGACCACTTCTTTTTAATATCTTTGTTGATGACTTTGATTCATGCATAGAGAGTGTCATCAGTAAGTTTGCAGATGACACAAACTTAGGTGGCAGTATTGATTTGAATGATGGTAGAGAGGCTCTTCAGAGGGACTTGATGGGCTAGATCAATGGGCCAACATTAATGAGTTTCAACAAAGCCAAATGTTACGTTCTGCACTTGGGTCACAACAACCCCAAGCAACTCTAATGGCTTGGGGCAGTGTGGCTGGAGATCTGCCTTGCAGAAAGAGATCTGGGAGTTGTAATGACAGGCAGCTGTGTGCCCAGGCGGCCAAGAAGGCCCAGAAGGCAAATAGCATCCTGGCTTGTATTAAAATTCTGTGGCCAGCAGGAGTAGGGGGGTGATTGTCCCCTTGTACTTGGCCTTGGTGAGGCCACACCTTGAGTATTGTGTTCAGTTTTGGGCACTGCAGTACAAGAGAGAGAGAGGTGGAGGTGCTGGAGTGGGTTCAGAGGAGGGCAATGAAACAGGGGAAAGGCCTAGAGAATAAATCTTAGGAGGGAGCTGGAGATGGTTAGTTTGAAAAAGAGGAGGCCGAAGAGAGACCTCATCACTGTCTGCAGCTACCTGAATGGATGTTGTAGAGAGGCTGCTGCTGGTCTCTGCTCACAGGTAACTGGAGACAGAAAAAGGGGGAATGGCCTCAAGCTGAGACTGGGTGAGTTTAGATTGGACATCAGGAATAAGTTTTTCACAAAGAAAGTAGTCAGACACTGGAGTGATCTGCCCAGGGAGGTGGTTGAGTCACCAACACTACATGTGTTTAAGGGTTGTTTGGATGTGGTGCTTAGGGATATGTTTAAGGTAAATCTTGGAGAGTAAGGTTATAGGTTGGACTTGGTGATCCTGAGGGTCTTTTCCAACCTGGATGATTCTGTGATCTATCAGAACTGCAGTTTGAAGAAGTTAGATTGTGGAGACAGTGTTATTCAGCTCAACCAGAAAAGCACTTCAGCCTGAGAAAAGCACTGGTATTAAGGCTTTAACCTGTGGGAAAAAAATCAACTCACTGCAACATTTAATGACTACTACTCGGTAGGTAAAATGTGCTGTTTTGAAGCTAATTGGAATATTTTAATGAGAAAGATTAGATTATAGGCTGTGAAAACAATGGTGATTTCTATTTCACTCATAGGTGTGCTGAGATGTATAAAAGCAAGGACACAAAAATAGATAAGACAGTCTGTTGGTGTCTGTGTTTTCTCCCTGGGCTTCTGCTGTTCTGCTTGGATCTGTGTAACCCAACTAATCATTCTGCTTCTAACCCTGCCCCTTGCCAATCCTTCTAGCTCACCTTGCATGTATGCAGACCCTGGGATAAGGTAGAGGGGTGGAAAGAAGGTGGAAGGGTGGTTGGGAGCTCCTCCTGGAGACTCTGATTTCTGGGAGGGGTATTCTGTTTCTGTATTACTTTTAACTTGTATATTTCTGTATATAGCTGTAAATATTTGTAATGTATTGTAGATATCTGCTTGTATTTTGTGCTAAGCTGGGAATATAAAGCTTCATTCCTTAATTTCCAGCTGGCTGAGTCTAGTCTAGGTGATTTCATAAGAGTTGGGGGGGGGGGGGGGGAGGGGGGCCAGGTAACTCCCAAACCATCACATAAAAACACACATTGCTCATCCCAGACATGTCATGTAGTGGAATGGCCCTTCAGACAGCTTGAGTTGGCTGTCTTGGCTGTGTCTCCTCCCAGCATCCTGTGCCCTTCCAGCCTCCTCACTGGCAAGGCATGAGAAGCTGAGAAGTCACTCAGCTACTGCTGAGGAGCAGCTGAAAACATCCATGTGTTAGCAGTATTATTCTCATCCTAAATCCAAACCACAACACTGCACCAGCTACTATGGAGAAAATTTAAACCTATCCCAGCCAAAACCAGGACAAGTGTATTTTTTTTTGACATAGGTACTGTTTTATATTAAAGTTGTTCTATGGTATGAATAATCCCAGCTGTGATAGCTTGCCTTCACTTTGGGGCTGGGGCCTGTAAAATGCATTTGGTATAGTTTGCAGATAGCAAAAATCCTTGATTAAAGTTTATGCAAAGCAGACTGTCTAGAAGTCAAACGCTTCTGTCTTGCCAGCAGAACTATCAAAGTGCTGTCCAACATTGTGAAAGGACTTTCCACTGCTAGCCTGGAGAAGAGTAGACTCAGGGGCGACTTCATTGCTGTTTGCAACTACCTGAAGGGAGGCTGTAGCCAGGTGGGGGTTGGTCTCTTCTCCCAGACAACCAGCAACAGAACAAGGGGACACAGTCTCAAGTTGTGCCAGGGGAGGTACAGGCTGGATGTTAGGAGGAAGCTCTTCATGAAGAGAGTGATTGGCATTGGAATGGGCTGCCCAGGGAGGTGGTGGAGTTGCCGTCTCTGGAGGTGTTCAAGAAAAGCCTGGATGAGGCACTTAGTGCCATGGTCTAGTTAACTGGATAGGACTGGGTGCTAGGTTGGACTGGATCTTGGATGCCTCTTCCAACCTGGCTGATTCTAAAAAACTCTGGCAGGTGTCATTACAGGTCAGTACAGAAGGGAACAAAACCCAGCTTCTTCCAGCAGTGACAGTGTTCTGTGTTCATTTAAGCATCTAGTTTAAGTTCATTTCTACCCAACTCAACAGCCACCTAGTTGAATTACAGTGTTTTGGATTCATTGTGGTACTACTTTTAAACAAGCAATTTCATTACCATTCCTTGCTTTGGTGGTAAAAAAAAATTATGGCTCCAACTATGGAATTCCAGGGTAATGCAGAGGCGTTTCAATTCTGTAGCAGAAAATAAATTTCACCAAATTTAGAGGAACTACCAATTATTCAGATGTGGTTTGTAATGCTTCTCCCACAGCGCTACTTCACAGCCACAAAAATGAAAAGAAACTATGAAGCACAACCAAAGAACTTTAGCAGTAACTTTATTCTATGAGGCACTTATATTCACTGTCATGTACAGTAAGTTTTAGTTAAAACAAAAATGCCACTGAACAAATGGCACAGAAAAAAACATATAAAAGTAGCTTTGGAGAAGAAATCACATTATAGTCCATGAGTCCAGTAAATGGTAGGCTTTTAGCATAGCTTCCACTCCATGTTTACAGATGAAGTATTTCAGTTTTCATCTCATGTGGATTTTTTAAGGCAGAATCAAGGCAGCAGGAGAGCAAATAAAAATATTCATGACCAAAGACCTAACATAAAAGTTAACTAAAGACTGACAACTGGAGATAAGCAATAAAAGATCATTACGGAGAACAAACCCCAAATAATTCAGCAGCTAGAGAAGTCAGAGGACAAGATGACAGAAGCACAGGCTCAGATGTTTCTCAGCCTCACAGAGGTCATGGGAAGAGATGATAGAAATATAGGCTCAAATATCTTGTCAGCCTCACAGAGGGAATTTTAAACACAAAGATTCATTGAGCACACCGACCCTAACCGTGGAGCTTTCTTTTTGTTTTCATCAGAGCAGACTAAACGAAAGCAAAGATGAATACAGCAACCAAGCTTGTGCCACAAGACAAATACAAATCAATTGCTTCGAATAATACATAATTTCTTTTGCATATAACACACCACACAAACATTTTATTGGAAAAATAAACATTTGATTAATTGTTTTTAAAGGAGCATATCAACTGCATTCCACCATTCTGTCCAATCAGAAGTGGATCCTTAGGTTGCAAACTGTTCATTTTAGTGTTCTGGCTTTAAATGGATCAACAATCTTGGTCTGAAAAGTGCTGCAGAATAAGATTAATATAAAAGCAGGTAGAAATATGTAGTGCCACTGTATACCCTTGCCAAGGGCTGGAGATTCTGGGTTTGTTTTGTTGATTTTTTTTCAGCTGTTTGGGTTTTTTTGTGGTTTTTTTTCTTTGTTTGCTTGGGGTTACTGCAGGTTTTCTTTGGTTGGTTTTTATGGGGCAGCATACATCAAAGAGAACTGAAGGCAACTGTACCACAAGCATGAAAGTACAGTCTACTTAAGAGGTCATTAACACACCCAAAATGCTCTTTGAGATGCATCTGCCAGTAAACTTAAAATTTGACCTATATTTAAATAATCTGAGAATTCAGTGTAACTCTCCTGTGTCTCTGATTTCCCCATTATGGAGTTTTCTTAAAAGCTATTAAAAAAGCACTAGTGATATTTATGATAGTGTACCCTGAGTGGACATATATTAAAGGAAGCTAGCTTTGTATCCAAGCTTCTGGCACAATGGGGAAGAGCAGGAAGACTGGTGGCTTCTTTTTTCCATTAGGAAGAGTATCTTTGTGACTTTCAAACCAGTATATTCATCTCAGTGTTTCATGTCTGTCTGAAAAGCATGAAGCTTTGTAACCAAACACTTGATTCATTCCAGCTGAGTCTTCAACTTTTATACTACACCATGAGACCTTGGTGCCTTCAGTCTTTCAGAGATCTGTCTTATCCTCATACCGACACATACATGCAGCTCTCTGACTATCCAGGTATGGTTTACAGCCTAAATGTATAACAGCATCAAACAGCAGCTCAACAGTTGATTCGCAGGCTGCAAGCAAAGAGGAGTTCAGTTAAAAACACTCTTTGAATGGAATATAAAACTAACAGAAATTACTCTGGCAACCTGAGAATGATTCTAAGAAGCAATCTTCTCTGGCCATAGCAAATAAGATTGTCCAAATAAAGACTGAACCAATAATTATTTAAGTTGAAAGTAAAGGTTTTTCATATGCCAAACAAAATCAACAAGTAAATTTATTGTATGTAGAATATATCAGTGTTAGAAACATCACCTAGTCTTGGAGAGGTGAAAGAGTTATTCAGCCTACTCACTTTCTGCATCCCAGTTTATGCTGCTTTAACAGCAGCTCCATAGATCTAAACTCACCACTTCTGACACTGAACACTAACACGATGACTTCTTTGCAGTTAAATGAATCTAAGATGTTCTAAACCAGCCTTGTTCTAAGATCTTAGTGCTCTCAGTGGGACTATTCACTGTAAAAGTGATACTGTCCAAGTTTAAAAGTGTGGCTCTGTCACGTATTCATCAGATGGAGGCCAACAACCAGGAGTACCTAAGGCCTGTTATTAAAAGCCCTAAACTTTATTCACTAAGTGACAGAGCATTAACTACTTCCATTATGGAAATATATTATCCCAATATTTACTTCATACAAGGAAACAATTCACTATTTTCCTGCAGTTTACTAGCCATGACACAGAGTAAACATTTAGAAATCCCCCAGAAGAACAGAGAATATTCATCTGTGCTACAATAAATGCAAGAATTAGACATGCATTTTAAGTTGTGTTCCCTTATTCATGCTCCTGAGTGGTAAAAATTACTTTTTCCTATCAAGGTTAAGTTTTAAGCCTGATCATTTTCCTGACTTAATGCTCTGTTGCACGAGTGTCTGGGCTACACAACAGAGGGACAGAGCAAGGCATCTTTCAGTAGTAGCACCAGCTTATGAAAATGTGTCATTCCTACTTTGCACAAAGATTCTTTGCCAAATAAGCTCACTGAAACTTGGAAAAAAACCCAAAAGGTCTCTTCACACTTACCCTGAACACTCTCTGAGATTCCAAGTGTCTTCTGCACATCTCTGCAAATTTTGGAGAGGCAGGACTGAAACTGCTCATCACAATCATTTTTTTTATTGCCACAAGTGTCATAGCATCTGTCATGGTGATTGCAGCACTTTGTCATTGAAGGGATACCAATGTCAAACTGTGAAGAAAACACACACACACGCTCTCCATTGGTATTCCAGTTAAGAAAGATACAGCCTAAGAATAGACTAACAGAAATGAAAACCCAGTGCAATCAATCTAGCTGTTATTTGCTTCTCTCTGTAGTTTACTGTTCACCTCTGGTAAGCTATGGTAGTCTGGCTCTAGCCAGCAGCCAAGAACCCACATTGTTGCCTGCTCCACTCTCCTCCACAGAATAGAGAACAGGAAGATCAAAAGGCAGAAAACTCTTGGGTCAAGATAAAGACAGTTTAATAAAGAGGAAAAAAATGCCCCCAAATAAGCAGTGCCAAAACAATCATTCACTTTGACCCACAGGTAGATGAATGCTCAGTCAGCTTCTCGGCAACAGCCACCTTGGAAGACACCCCCCAGCTCCCCAACACCACTCTCCCTCCTTCCACTACTCCACTTTTTATTATTGAGTATGACTATGTAGTATAGAATATCCCTCTGGCCAATTCAGGTCAGCTGCTCCAGCCTTGGTACCTCTTGCCCAGGAAAAAAGAGAAAGTCCCAAAGCTGCACAATCCCTTTTCAGCATTAGCCTTCAACACTGGTTTAGCTCAAAATTTCACAGTGCCATGCAGCCTGCTACAAAGAAAGTTAACTTCATCCTAGCCAAACCCAGTACAAAACTTAACCCCTATTTTCTTTCTAGCATTGAGGAAAATTGATTGGCATCAGTAAAGAAAGCTAGAGGCAGAGTGAAACCCTCCAGGACTACAATTAGGGTTATGCAGTGCTTTCAAGATCTTGAGAATAAAACACAGAACATTAAAAAACCAAACATAAATTAACCATCAACATTTCACTTTATCCCTAAAACATTTTTTTGCCAGTGATTAAAATAGTTATACTATGTTGGTTTATAATACTAATACTTCCCACATATTGGAGCTGATAAAAGCAGGGACATTGGATGTGGATGTTGTCTCATCCTCAGAAAGCAGGGAAACAAAAACACCTACATGGAGAAATGCTGATATATGAAAGATATACAAAGAAGACCCAAAATGGAAATACTAACCTGAACTCCAAATAGAGGGGATCCACAACCATTTGGTGGTGATGGTTTATATCCATAGCGAGGAAAGGGCTTGGATCCTGGAAGATGTAATTTGCCTCAATTGGCTTTTTTTGCACGTAATTTTAGTGCTGTTAAAATTTACCACAGGCCTTTGCTGGGCTGCAGACATTACCAGTTATATTTTTAAGTTAAATATTCAGGCAGTTGAGTATCAACAATTCTTAGCAAATTACAACTTTGGAGTAGTAAGCATTCTTTAAAAAGAGAGGGACAAGACACCTGAGGAGACATTAATATTAGCTTCTCAAGTTCAAAAGAAATAGCAACCAAAGAAATATCTGAATCACTAAAACTGATGTGTCAGTTCAGTGTGCCCAGGTGGCCAAGAGAGCCAGTGGCATCCTGGCTTGCATCAGGAATGGTGTGGTCAGCAGGAGCAGGGAGGTCATTCTGCCCCTGCACTCTGCACTGGTTAGACCACACCTTGAGTATTGTGTCCAATTCTGGGCCCCCCAGTTTAGGAGGGACATTGAGATGCTTGAGCGTGTCCAGAGAAGGGCGACGAGGCTGGGGAGAGGCCTTGAGCACAGCCCTACGAGGAGAGGCTGAGGGAGCTGGGATTGGTTAGCCTGGAGAAGAGGAGGCTCAGGGGTGACCTTATTGCTGTCTACAACTACCTGAGGGGTGGTTGTGGCCAGGAGGAGGTTGCTCTCTTCTCTCAGGTGGCCAGCACCAGAACAAGAGGACACAGCCTCAGGCTGTGCCAGGGGAAATTTAGGCTGGAGGTGAGGAGAAAGTTCTTCACTGAGAGAGTCATTGGACACTGGAATGGGCTGCCCGGGGAGGTGGTGGAGTCGCCGTCCCTGGGGCTGTTCAAGGCAGGACTGGACGTGGCATTTGGTGCCATGGTCTAGCCTTGAGCTCTGTGGTAAAGGGTTGGACTTGATGATCTGTGAGGTCTCTTCCAACCTTGGTGATACTGTGATACTGTGATTGTACTAACACAGCACTCTTAAGTTCATTAATACTTTATATGTATACTTTATAATTTATTAATGCTTTACATACTATTAACAGTTGTGTTCTGATTTTTAGTTTCAGCCTAGCCTTTAAAACTAGCTGGACTAAAACATCTTTTTCATTTCTAGCACTGCTAACACTGGGATGTAGCAACAGAATTTACGTTATTAGAGAGTGCTAAAAAGTCCTATCTCCCTGAGCACTTACTAGTACAACAAGGCAGGGAATTCTGCATCCCAAACTAAGGAAGATTGTGGAGTTAATTTGAATTGCAAACGAACTTAGGGCACGATTAAAAATAATGGTGAAGAAAAACCGTATTTGGACAGGGCATAATTCTACGAGAGAGAGGAAACGTCGTGGTGCCCCGGCGGAGCCAGCCAGTGCTCATTTCCTGACCTAGTGGCTACTTCAACTGAAGTAAGCTGGGCTCAGTGGGTTCAGCTGCGAGAGACCAGGAGGGTCTACCTGAACCCTCCCTTTCGGGGCACTCCTGAAGCGCCGATGCAGCCTGGCAAGAAATCTCCTCTCTGGGTCAGTGCTCGCCTGACAGCCCTCTGCGGCAGCCGGCGACAGGGACAAGCGGGGAGCCGCCTCCCGGCAGGTTATATAAATATACACACGGACAGGTGTAAAACCGCCTTACTGAGGTTCCTGCGCGGCTGCGCCCCGCTTCCTCGGGAGCAGCGCCTCGGCATCGGCGGCAGAGCTGCCGCCAGCCGCCCGCCCCCTTAGCCGCGGCCGCTCTGACCGGGCCGGGCCGCCTGCAGCGAGCCGGCCGGTAAAGGACAAGGGTCGTGGCAGCCCAGCGGGGTCTTCACCGCCTCACCAACCTCCCGGCCCCGCCGCCCTCCTCACCGTCGCTGCACTTGTACTGGCAGAGGCCGTCCTCGCCGCCCAGCAGGTCGAGGGCCGCGTTGAGGTACACGTCGATCTTGTGCACCCCGTTGCGGATGGTCTTCAGCGTCATGCGCCAGTCGGGGGTCTGCGGCGCCTCCTGGCACCGCGCCGGCCACAGGCGCAGCCAGGCGCAGGCCGCCAGCAGCAGCAGCAGGGCGCGGGCCATGGCGAGCGGCGCCCCCGCTAAGCGGCCGCCTGCCCGCTCCCGCGGCGCCCCAGCGGCCCGGCCCGGCCGGCCGCCGCCATCACCGTCCCTCCGGCCCCCGCCCGGCGGGGAGGAGCCTGCTGCTGCCGCGCACGGAGGGAGCGGCGTCGCGCCTCGGCGCCTTCCCCCGCAGCCGCCCCGGGAGAGGGGGTGCTGCTCGCCTTCGGGGGTCTGCGCCGCAGCGGAGCAGGCTTGTGCGAAAGGAGGCGAGGGGCAAGGTTGGCGGTCGCTCCGTCACGGCCACACTGCCTTTTCCCGGGCTGCTGCCGCCCGTCAAGAGGTGAGCTGGGGAGAGGGAAACAGAATGGCTTAGGTTAGAAGCGACCTTAGATATCATCTACTCCAACCTCCCTGCCATGGGCAGGGACATCTCCCAGCGAGACTTGCTTGCTTAAGGCCTCGTCCATCCTGGCCTTGAACGCCTCCAGGGAAGGCGCATCTGCAGCCACTCTGGGCTGCCTGTGCCACAGTTTCATCACCCTCATACTGAAGAACTTCTTCTAAGATCCAGTCTAAACCTACTCTCCCTCAGCATAAAACCATTCCCTCTTGTCCTCTCACTAGACACCACTATGAAAAGTCCTTCTCCAGCCTCCCTGTAGGATCCTTTTGGGTACTGGAAGGCAGTTACAAGGTTTCCCCCAGAGCCTTCTCTGGGCTGAACGACCTCAGCTTTTACAGGCTGTCCTCATAGCAGAGGTGTTCCAACTTTGCTATCATCTTTGAGGCCCTTTGGCTTTATGCCCTTTTTATGGTGGGGACACCAGAATTGGATGCAATATTCAGTGATATGTTAGGAGGACAGTGCCCAACTCTTCCCGATGGTGTCCAGAGACAGGACAAGGGGCAGTGGACACAAACTGGAGTGGAAGGGACCACAAGAGTCACAGTATCACAGTATCATCAGGGTTGGAAGAGACCTCACAGATCATCAAGTCATCTAGTTCTAGATTCTTTGTCCCTGCTCACTGCACAGGAGTTGGACTAGATGACCTTTAAAGGTTCCTTCAAACCAGAACCATGCCGTGGTCAGGGACACCCTACCCTAGAGCAGGCTGGCCACAGCTTCATCCAGCCTGGCCTTAAACACCTCCAGGGATGGGGCCTCAATCGCCTCCCTGGGTAACCCATTCCAGGCTCTCACCACTCTCATGCTGAAGAACTTCCTCCTCACATCCAGTCTGAACCTACCCACCTCCAGCTTCGCTCCATTGCCCCTAGTCCTGTCACTCCCTGATAGCCTAAAAAATCCCTCCCCAGATTTTTTGTAGGCCTCCTTCAGGTACTGAAAGGCCACAAGATCGCCTTGGAGCCTCCTCTTCTCCAAACTGAACAGCCCCAACTCTTTCAGTCTGTCCTCATAGCAGAGCTGCTGCAGTCCTCTGATCATCCCCATGGCCCTTCTCTGGGCGTGCTCCAGCATGTCCACATCCTTCTTGTAATGGAGGCTCCAGAACTGGATGCAGTACTCCAGGTGGGGTCTCACCAGAGTGGAGTAGAGGGAGACAATCACCTCCCTGGCCCTGCTGGCCACACTTCTCCTGATTCAGCCCAGGATCTGGTTGGCCCTCCGGGGTGCAAGTGCACACTGCTGGCTCATGTTGAGCTTCTCATCCACCAGCACCCCCAAGCCCCTCTCCTCAGGGCTGCTCTCCAGACACCCACTGACCAGGCTGTATTTGGCCTTGCTTAGTGTAGTGGCTCAGAGCAAATGTTGCCTGTGAGAAGAGCCTAAAGCCATATATTGCTCTCGTTCAACACAGCCTGAGGGAGAACCTGTGTTAATACAGCTGGAAAAACATGACCTTTTGAAAAAGACACTTGCTTAGAAGCCAAAACAAACAAAAACAAAAGGCAGAAGGGAATAGGTACTTGAAGTGTTAAAACAGCAGCATATTTTTCTGGTGGTTTTCAATGTGAAGGAAACAGATGCAGTGACCTTTACATATGCCAGTGATTTTGTTTTCAGGTAACATCATCAAATGTGCAACAACAGAAGTGTGCAAAATGGAAGTGTATTTATTAAGCATTAAAAGTCCAGGCTTGACGAAAAGAAACATCAGACAAAAAAGAACTTCCTTGCAAAACATCCTGTTTGGCTTTTGGGGTTTTTTGTTTGTTATTATAATTTTTTTTTGTTTTGTTTTCTTTATTTAAATTCTAGATGCTTCACAGGTGAGCTGAAGTGGACCTAGGTAAAATGAAACCAGGAAATGGAAAAGAATCCAAGAGCCCTCCGGATCAAGAGGTGAATCTTCTACTGGGTTTTCTTCTTTTCAGCCTCAGTGTTTAAAAGTTATTTGTAGCTAACTGAAGACACAGGACAAACAAAATAGGAACCTCTTCCTAAACATGCCCAGGTTTTCCTTTACAAAGACCCTGATTCAGCAATTCAGGGATACAATTAAATGCTTTCCCAAATAGCATGTGGTGGTGTTGGGTGGAGGGTGTTAAAAGAAGCAATTCATGCCCTTACCTTATTTACTGGTGACTGACAGTGCCTTTATGAGACAAGCTCATGCTGATGTGGGTTATTACAAGACTGAAAGATGAAGTTGTCAGTGACTGTGTAAAAATGTTGTCTGAAGCAGTCTGAGGTGAATGATAGAAACCCCACCACCATAACAACTGTGTTGTGTGGACATATGCCATTTATCCAGCAGGAGAATTAACTGAGAGGGATAAAGTAAAATAGATATGAAAACCATTTGTAAATTAGAATATATTGAAGTATGTTCTAAAGCTTTGAGCAGTTCGAGAGAACTGATCCAGATGATCTTGAAGCTATTTTGGCAGTTTTGTGTACAGGCTACCAATCCTAATTCTAGTGCTTAGTACTTCTAGTACTACCTAAATCAAATTCTAGTACCTTTGGAAGATGTTGTGCAGACTTTTTGTGCCATAACTCATGCTAAATGTCAGACTACTGTGTATTGACTTTTTTCTTACAAGAAGCACTACTTCTAGAGCTGTCAAAAATGTGTAGCTTTGGGCTATACTTCCTGATTATCATTGGGCAGAGCTTCATCACAAGGACTGGTGCAAGCAGAAGGATTTTCTGCTTAATTAATACAGTTTTATTGGTGGCCCCTTCTCTTCACCCAGTTGTGAGTTAGGTAAGGCATGTAACAAAACTCCTGACTGCATGTTGTAGGATCAGGCCATGGATGACTCTTCTTGGCATTTTCATGCTTTTCTGTTCTGGTATAGGAAACTTGTGCTAATTTGAGAATCTGGTGGAGGTGGCTACAACTGAGAGTATTGATTTCTAACTTAGATCTGTAACTTGGTTTTGTACAATTAAGTCTGTAAGCATAATATAGAGACTTTTAATTTTCATATATTTATCTTGCCATAGAAGTTGTGTGTGTATGTATGTGTGGTGCAGATACATAGAATCATAGAATCAACCAGGTTGGAAGAGACCTCCAAGATCATCCAGTCCAACCTAGCACCCAGCCCTAGCCAGTCAACTGCAAAACCGTGGTATTGATAAACTGTCAAGAATCCTCAAAACATATTCTGTGGAGATTGGTGCTTATTGTTGCAAAGTTACATGGCTGCTGATGGTAAAAAAGGAGCAGTGTTCATTTTCACATGGGTGATAAGAGGGAAGTATTTGATCTTCAGCTATTGTAGCGTGAAATGAGACTCCTTGTCACGTGATGGCTGATCCAATCATAGTAGCTGGCCACTTGTGTGTACACACCAGGGTGACCAGCTTCCCCACAGTTCTCACCCCAGCTCACAATACCCCAGACATAGGCCACTTTTTCTGCATCAAAACACACCAAGGGCCCTCCTGAGTCACCTTTGCAACTGTCTATGGAGCCATCATAAGTACCTGAGGCAAAAGAGGAAGCAAAAAGCAAAAGTAAGTTCATATACAAGTGAGCACGCAAAACAGAGCTCAGGGTTTTTTTTAGGGTCTGTGTAGATTCCTGCCAGGTGTTTGCCTCATGGTCACCCATAAAGGAGGCTCCTAACCTCTTCAATCTGTTGCTTCCTAATTCTTTCCAAGTGCAGGGCCTCTCTGACTATTTGTGTTTGGCCCAAACTGTCCTCATTTGCCTTGATGTTAGTGATGTGAGCCTGTTTCACCCAGTGCAACGGAGAAGAATTCAGCCATATTGCCTATTACATGATTACAAGTAGCTTACCAAAAAAAAGAACAAAAACAGGAGGAAAAAGGTTAAAAGATTTGTGGGCTGTTTCCTGTGCAAATGAAGCTACTGTCATGTGTTTATGCCTGTATTTCTCTCTTTGGCATCCTCTCTACCCAGTAACTTACCGGCTGGTTTCATCTCCACAGAGTGACTCAGAGAGACAGAGGCCTCAGAAATATTTTCTCTAGCAGCTTGATGAAAATAGGTGGGCAGGTACAAGAAGGTGAGCATGTGAGTGCTGGGATGGGAGGAATAGCAACTGTGTAAGTACCCTCACTGCAGTCTCAGTGTGCCACATCTGCCACACTAGACAGCAGCCCTGATCCTACAAGTGTGTAGGACCCAGCACTCTCTGTAACTTTCAAGGTTCATGGAACTAATTGTTTGCAACTCAGCAAATAGAGTGCTCCTGAGAAAATGAAGAGTGAAGGATATGACAGAAAGACTGTTACTGAACTTAAACATGGTTTATGCTTTGTCCTATGTATTCAATATATTAATCAGCTTATTAATTTCTAATGTGCTAGTTTGAAGCAGGCTAGAATGTTTTGGTGAGAAGGACTAGGTTACAGGCTGTGAAAGGAAAACAAGGCTGATGTCTACTTTGCTCACAGGCTTTACTGAGATGTATAAAAATAAGAATCAAAATATAGATAACCACTCTCACTTCTGCTGGGGAGCTGGCTGAGCTGCATCTCTAACCTCACCCTCTGTTTCTTTTCTAATCCACTTTGCTTCCTAACACCCCTGGCCAAACCTCCATTCTTCCTTGGCACTGGGGTAAGGTTGAGACTGGTAGGGGGAAGGTGAAAGGGTGGTTGGAAGCCCCTCCTGGGGACTCAGGTTTCTGGGAGGGCTGTTGTGTTTCTGTATTACCTTTCACCTTGTCTATTTCTGTCTATAACTGTATATACTGTAAATATCTGCTTGTATATTGTGCTAGCTATAAATATAAGTTTCATTCAAATTCCTAGAGCCAACTTAGTCTAGTCTGGGTGATTTCAAAAGTGTGGGGGGGTGGGGAACACCCAAACCATCACACACTTACTGCACTTTCCTGCTTGGTTGATTGATGTAGTGTGAAGGAACCCACACTAAGAGTAAGTAGCCAAGTTTTAAAAAATGTAAGCATTTTCTTGAATCTCTACATGACTAAGGAAGAGTTCTGTGAACTTTCCAGAGTTCTATACTAATCCTATAAAACAAGATTTTATTGCCTTTGCACAGTGTAATATTTGCTTTATAACTAACTCCCAGGGAGTTAATTCCAAGTTTTCATTTGCCTCAAGGAGGGAAGCTAACTCCAGATGTCCCCTTTCTGATGTTGTGCCATGTGGTACTCTCTTTGTTCCCTCCTGGTAAAATATGGAATACAGTGAAGATGAAGGAAATAAGTTGTGGAACTTGCACATTAGGCAAACACAGAATCTTAATGGATGTCATGCTGAATGTATCAAGAATCATTTGGCTTTTATTTTTCTAAGTACTTGTACAGAGTTAACCCTCCAGGGGGAATGACCTTGAACCTGATCCTAGGTGGTCTTGACCCCTCCCCAGGGGTGGGTCTGAACACCACCAGGTGATTCATGGTTAGCCCACTCTCCCTGACTAAAGGTCTATAAAAGCAGGGAGACTTCCTGTTTTCTCTCACTCTCTGCGCTCCCTGCTTACCAACATCACCATCCTGCTCCTGGTTCTCTCTGTTTTACTACCTGGCCATCATCCACGAGGCAGACAAACCCCTTACCATCAAAATCTAGTTGTATTTACACATTTTGTATTTGCTTTCCCTTCCCTGTACCTTTGTAACTTTCCTACCTCAGACACCTTTTTAATTTATTGTTAAACTTCTCTTCTTTTTTAACTTCCAACTCAGAGTGAGATTATTTATTTGGGTGAGCTTACCTTTTCCTCTCTCTACATCTAATTCCTTTCCTTTGGGAAAGAAGGGGGAAGAGGGAAGGGCACTCTATAAAATTGTTATTGGATCTATCAAATATATTTGAGTCTCTGGGAATTTAAAATAGAACCAAGACAGTAGTTTGTTTAACTACTGCCTTTACTTCTGGATTAAAGAACAGTTGACACTCTCTGCTTTTTTTACTCATGTATATGGCAGTACTTTTTGTTACTTTAAGAAGAATAATGTGTATTCAGAATCATTTATTTTAATATTAGGAGTGTCAAACAGTTTCTAGGCTGGACTAATCTGTTTGAAAAGTTAATCTGGTTTTTCTCCTGGTGTGCAGTGTGGTAGTAGTAAATGCCTAAGCATAGAATCATAGAATCAACCAGGTTCAAAGAGCCCTCCAAGATCATCCAGTCCAACCTAGCACCCAGCCCTGTCTAGTCAACTAGACAATGGCACTAAGTGCCTCATCCAGGCTTTTCTTGAACATCTTCAGGGACAGTGACTGCACCACCTCCCTGGGCAGCCCATTCCAATGCCAATCACTCTCTCTGGCAAGAACTTCCTCCTAACATCCAGCCTAGACTTCACCCAGCACAACTTGAGATTGCATCCCCTTGTTCTGTTGCTGGTTGCCTGGGAGAAGAGACCAACCCCCACCTGGCTACAATGTCCCTTCAGGTAGTTGTAGACAGCAATGAGGTCCCCCCCGAGCCTCCTCTAGGCTAAACACCCCCAGCTCCCTCAGCCTCTCCTCATAGGGTTTGTGTTCCAGGCCCCTCACCAGCTTCGTTGCCCTTCTCTGGACATGTTCCAGCACCTCAACATCTCTCTTGAATTGAGGAGCCCAGATGAATAGTCAGCCACATTCAAGTCAAGGGGACTACTAGTGTCCTCTAAACAGGCACTTGCTTAAAGATGTTGCTGAATCAATGAAATGTAATAAAGGCAGAAACTTCAATGGGTTGCAAAGTATCCTTAGCAAACATCTCAAATTGCATGGCACAGTTTGGTTACATAATCATAAAGACTTGGCCTGGTGTCATCTTAACTCAGTGTATAAATAGATATATAATGGTGGATGCATCTAGACCCCAATGGCTATCATTTTGCTAATAGTGATACTGTGGCAATCTCTTGTCTTTTCCAAGGCTAAAAGATGGCCAGGCAGTGTGTCTGACCTTATGAACAGTGGATTTGATAGTAAAGAAGTTCCAGTAAGAAAAACTGATGCTTACCTGCACATGCCATTTTGTTAAAAAATCGTCCTGGATACAATTCAGAACAATTCTGAAATAAATTCACATTCCCCCACTTCAGGATATATTGTTTGGCATTATCTAGGAAAGAAAAGGACAGTTTTGTTTTGGCTAGATGAAAAATGGTAAGTAGGTATTAGACACTTCTAAATATCATAAATTAAAAAGTTATGTATTTGCTTATCTACAGAATATAATCTTCAATATTATAAAGCAGATACTTTCTACTGCTACTATCACCCCATGGGAATTGCAGTACATTGGCCATATATTCCAATATAAAAGCAGAAGGGTTTAACTGCACTGTTAAATACATGACTTAAGTTTGTCTTTTTCACCCTTGTCAACCTCAGGATATTTTGGACTTGATAATCTTAAATACTTTTCCCAACCAAAACAATTCTGTGTTCATCGAGGTTTTCAGACCCTGGGAAACTGGTGTGTTGTCTTCTGCTCATCCTTGTTACCTTTTTCCCAACTCTTACTCTTTTTTTTTGGGGGGGATGAGTGGAGCAGACAGTCAAGACACCTCCAGGTGAGCTAGGTATTCACAAGGTTAAGGAGATTCTCCCTTTTATTCCCTGTCCATTTGCTAGTAATTCCCAGCTTTGCATTTACTTTACAATCTGCTAATGAGTATGGACAGGAGGAGCCTCAGAACCAGGCTGTAATCACTGTGATACAAAACAAATGCTTCCCACATCTTCTGATTACATTTGGCTGACCTGTCTGTGTGCAGCCTTCTCTGGGCTAAACACACATATGTGCTGAGTTTTGCACATGTTGGCTGCAGTTTGCATCCTCTTGGGCAGGGAACAGAGGACAGGCTGTGGCTGTAGGCCCCTGTGAGCTAGCTGCTATGTGTTAAATATTGCCAGGTCTCCACAGCTAATATAAATTGATTTGCAAAAGGAACATTTCTTATTGTTGGGGTAGTTTGCAACCAGGAGTGTCCTCCAGATCAGTTTAAGTGGCTGAAACAGCAGAGGAAGCAGTAAAGAGAACCAGCATTGACAGCTGAATGCCTAACCACAGCCTACATTTTCTGTATGTGGCTTTTTCTGAGTGCTTTGTGTACAGCTCCTCTTCAGCCTTTATGGAATGAAAGCTCACCACAATTAGAAAATGAGTGGTACAAATTACACCTTGCAGTAAGCACTAAAGCAAATACCTTTATCTACTCCCCATCCAGAAATCTTGCATGTGTGACCAGTCCTGAACATATACTCTGACCAAGGGACACAGGCAGGTATGGTGTGTTCTGGGGAGCATTGTCCTTTCACAGAGCCTCTCAGTTCCAGCAGAGCAATGTCATTTTCATAAGTTGATGGATTATAGTTTTGGTGGACTATGATCTGTTTTAGCCTGAAAGTGTCTGTCTCTTCATCCTTCTCTAGAGTATGCAGCATAGCAACCCAGACGCGGTACCGATGAACTTGCTTTGCCCTGGAAAACAAACAGCTGAACTGAAGTAGGTTGTGGTGTTTAACACAAGCACTGTACATTTCAACTAGCTGTAAAGTGCATTTTATCAAGGTTTCTCCAGAGTAACAATAAAAACATCAATTTATATACATGTAGTTTCTTTCTGGGCTTAATGTCCACGTTTTTCTGAAGTGCAGCAAATGCAAGGCATAGATGACCCCAGGGATGTTCTCAGGGAACAGATACTGGATTTCTGGGGAAGAGAGGAGGTCCTTTGCATCTCCCTGTCAGGCACAGTAGTTATGGTGAATCTTGCCTGCCTGCCTGCTACCTGACTGAAGAATGCCAGGTCTCTTCAAACTCATCATTGCTTTTTCATCTTTCTATTTACTGCCAGAAGATCATCGCTTCTCTTAATATTCCCTGTCGTTAACAGGGGTAAGTTGGTATTTTAAATTGTTTTACTCAACAGGCAAATGGGAATTAGCAAACAGGTAGCTATGAAAGGCAATAATATCCAAATCAATCTTTCTGCTTTGCAACAAAGTAATTTCCCAGTCTGTTTCTTCAGTTTTTACCTGACACAGTGTGCAGCAGTCAGAACCCAACAGCCACCAATATAAACCCCTCCGCAGTATACTGTTGCACCTTCACTGGTAATATCTCTAATTGCCACTTGCCAAGGGAATTCACCCTGTTCAAACAACAAACACCCAAATAATGTGAAATCATAATAATTACACTTTGTAGTGAATAAAGTGAAACACATTTCTTAGTACCACCTTATCTCCTTGATTGTATCTAACTAAATCAAACACCTGCTATCCACAAACAGTGAATTCGGCTCCATCTGATACAAAAGATATATTTACTAAGGTGCAGTAGTTTTGTTCCATCTTCTGACTGTGTGTGTTGCTTCCTGCCCTTTCTCCAATTTAAAGTCCATTTTGTTATTTCTAGCTGTAGTAGTGAGCATTTTGCTGAATCATTTTCAACGTGTACTGTAATGCTCCATTTTGCAACTCTCTACTTTTACTGTACGCATTGTGCTTCTCTTTACTTTTGTTCACTGCTGCAAAACATGAAATCAGCACTCTAGCTGATTTTTTTGCTACTTCTGCCTATTTTTCCCAGAAGGACAATAATGCCTATTTAATGTGATGCTGAATGAGCTCATATGGAGTAAGGTGTTTGGTGTTTTGGGTTGCTTTACCTTTCTTGCGGTCTCTCCACCTACGATTCTTTTCCGTCGAGTTAATGTGTGATTTGTAAGACCACACTGTACTTGGGGAAGAAGTTTCTTTATCACTTTTATTTCTTTAACAGAAAGGAAAGATGTGTCTCAGAACTGAGGTATCCATTTAGAAGCAGGTTTATCTTTGTCTTGAAAATTTAACTCCTGTTAACATGCCAGTAACTGAAGTAGCGGGAAAGCAAAGACTAAACCACTTTTGGCATCTGTTTTTGGCTTTGAAAATTACACCACATTACTCCTCCTCATTGTCCACTGCTGCTTGCTTTCAGGCAAATAATTTTGAAGCAGTTCCCCTAGATTGGCTGAGAAGTTGCCTCCACCAGATGCCAAGACGAGCAGATATGGGTCAGCCAGGATGAATTATTATGGCATTCTTGAAATTAGTGGAAAGCAAGACAAATAGTAAGCTCCAGAGTGTATATTACTAAATCACAAAGTCCACATCTTTGAGTGTTCTGGATCTGGCCAGCTTGCTGTTAGCTAGGAAGCCACTAGTGAGGGACTATGCTGTTTTGGAAGGTTTAGTTACACTTACCTTCATCTAGACTGCCATTTCCAACACCTTTGTATTTGCCTGTAGTAGAATAGCAAAACACTGAAAATACTGGCAGATATTTACATTTATTCTGTGTGAGTGCATGTTTGTGTGCCAAAATCATTTTAAATGCATAAGGGCACACCATTTCACATGGATTGTAACAGCCTCTCAGCCTGGTGCCTGCTCTGTCCTTTTCTACTAGCCATTCTTTTTGGCCTACAAAAGACCTACATACAGCAGATACTCATTCACACTCATACTACATGATGTCTACTCTACTTCTGTAAAGAAAATCTGAGAAGTGCTCTCTTCTTGTCATTTTGGGTTTTGATGTCTAATGTGATGTCCCATTCTCTACCAGGAAACAACAGAACAGAACAAGGGGACACAGTCTCAGGTTGTGCCAGGGGAGGTGTAGGCTTGATACTAGGAGGAAGTTCTTCCCAGAGAGAGTGATTTGCCATTGGAATGGGTTGCCCAGGGAGGTGGTGGAGTTGCCATATCTGGAGGTGTTCAAGAAAGAACTGAATGAGGCACTTAGTGCCATGGTCTAGTTGTTTGGATAGGGCTGGGTGCTAGGTTGGACTGGATGATCTTGGAAGTCTCTTCCAACCTGGTTGATTCTATGAAATTCCTCCTCCTGTCCCATCTACCTTTTGGAGCTTTCTAAAGTGCAAAGGAGCATCAGGTAACAGGGGTTTGGGTTTTTTTTG
Source organism: Pogoniulus pusillus (assembly GCF_015220805.1). Classification (NCBI taxonomy): domain Eukaryota; kingdom Metazoa; phylum Chordata; class Aves; order Piciformes; family Lybiidae; genus Pogoniulus; species Pogoniulus pusillus. The sequence continues at coordinate 9,455,782 of NC_087272.1, forward strand.
TTATTGTTCTTTGTTTGTTTTTCCAATTGACATAATTCTGTTGTGTACTGTGTGCTTCCTTTAAAAAGGTAAGGGAAGGTATTCAGTATGAGAAGTAAATTAAATGCTTCCTGAACCTGGTTTGTTGGCTTTTTTTCCTCACACAAAATGCCTGTTGTATTCAGCTCCTGAACACAGGCTGAGGGCTGGGTCTGTTCTCATGTTACTGACAGTAATGTTTACATTGGGAGTTCAGTTTACCTTTACCAAGTACCATTTTCCACTAGTGTTTACCTTTTGGCTTTAGACTTTGTCTCTTATCAGAGCAAGGGAAAACACTCTAATTTCAAACCAAAATATTTTCAACAGTTAGGAGAACAGCACAGAAGAATTATTGTATTGACAAAGTAGGCAAATTCATCCTCTGTGAGGAAACTTTGTGCCTGCCCTGTCTAAACATTCCTCACAAATAGGGGTGCTAGTTTGAGAGATGATCATATAAGCATAGGACATAATCTGCCTCAAGCCTACCTTCTTTTAGTTTTCTTTCTATTCTTTTCTGGAAGGAACGGGAGGGAAAAGATAATAATCTTTTCTTCCTACTATGTGTAACATAACATTGGGAAGACTAATTCTTGCATACATTTTGGTTTTGCTAATCTGTTAAGTAATTTGATAGTGTGCATTGTGTAGTCTCTAATCATAACTGAGCAGAAAGAAAGGAAAGAAACAAAAACATCTTTCAGAGGGAAACCTGCACAGAGAGCTTCACGTTCGTCCTCTCTTGTGAGGCAGTCGATTTCCTTGTTACAGACACTGTCGTTTGGAATACAGATGTCTGACTGACAGTGGAAGCTGTTGCCTCTGCACTCTGTAACACAGGAGAATTACACAAGTAAATCACAGGATCCTTGTATTTAGATACATACTTACATAGCTTTTAAAAATACAAATACAATATAATATCTGCATTACAGGGGTCTTAGCTGTTCATAAAGAGACCATAAAAGCAGGCTCTGTAAATGTAACACAAAATCAATACTTGGCTCTACTCATTTTGCAATCTTGAAGTTTTAAGACGTACAAAATGTATCTCTGTTACCACTTCAGTGTTGTACTTCCAGGCTTAGTATCACTTCTTATCAGTTTCATCCCCAACACTCAGCTTCAGCTAAAGGACTGCTAGTTTTGCTTAAGGATTGTCAGTTTTGCCAACATTACTGATCACCTCCAATGAGGAATTTATGATGTTTGGGTCAAATGTGCCCCCTAATATCAGAGTCCAAGGTGGATTTTGATTGAATGAGCTAAATGCCTAAATGCAATGTTAGGAATCAAAAGCCCTGTTTTGAAGATACAGGATTTAATAACTTATTGCTTCCAGAAGTCTTGATTATATGAAATGTTGTTATTATAAACTCAAACCCTCTGTGCCTTTTAATTCTTCCTATCACTTTGTATGTTATCAAAAGCAAAGAAGACCTTGAGTTCATGGCAGGGGTTTTTGAGCTACTTTATAACCTCAGGTCAATCTGTTATTTAAGATCAATACTGGAAAATTAGTTCTTTAAAAGTATCCAGATGTCTCAGGATGATCCAGAAACCACTGAATTCAACTGATAAGCTTCTTTTGATTCTAGGAAGTATTGTTTTCAGCCCATACAGCTGAAACAGCACCATTTTGGTCAAGTGGAATCTGAATAAATGTCCTTCAGATAGACTGGATGAGGCACTTAGTGCCATGGGCCAGTTGACTGGATAGGACTTGGGGATAGGTTGGACTGGATGATCTTGGAGGTCTCTTCCAACCTGGTTGATTCTATGATATGATTCTATGATATGATATGAATACACAGGTATTTATTATTATTTCTTTCTACAATGCCTGTGACTGTGCTTCCATGATTATCAGATTAAATTTACTGACAACTTTAAAACTGTAAAATTAAGGTGAATGAAGAATAGTGATGAGATTTATAACACACATCACAGTTTGGCACCTGAAACTCAACTTTTGAAAGTATTCTCCTGCATTCAGGTCATGCTAAAATCTATTCCTTGTTTCTAATCCAAAGTGCTACACCTGGAACTGCAGGTGCTGAAAGAATGTCTGGGTATGAGCAGGAACTGCTCATAGATGTTCTATGGATAATCTTGTGTTAGCAATAAATTTAAGTGAGGTCTTATTTTGGTTTAAAGATAGTTCATTGGAAAAATAGTGTCTGTGTTTAACTGGGCCTTTGTTTAATTACTATTGATTTTTCCCAACTAAAAATGCATTTGCATTCTGACAGGGTTCATTTTTTTTGGTATCAATGTTTAACAGCCTCCTTAAAAGAAATCTCCTTGTATTTCCATATCCCCCAAAGAAATCCACATTCTCAGACATCACTTGTCTGCTTCCAAAAAATCTATTATGCCTACTTGTTTGGGGTTTTTTTTGCACTTCTGTATACTTAAACTATGGTTTGATTCCTTTAATGTGGTTACTGATTGCAAAAGAGACTTCAGCTGTTATACATCACTGTAAAAATTCTTTGGAGGTACTTTGTTGCAGAAGCGGTTTTGAAAGGGGTGAAAAATGAAGTTGTTACCTCTACAGCACAGCTCATCACTTAGGTCTCCACAGTCATTGATTCCATCACAGGTCTTATCCAAAGAAATGCACTTCTTGTTGACACATTGGAACTCACCATCTAAACAAGCTGTGCACCATGATGCAAATTAATTAGTGTGGGAATGTCTACAGGTTCACAACTGCCCAAGGAAACATTCCGCTTATGCATTTTATTCTAGTTTGGTCTGTCAATGGAGCCAACCCAAGCAGTATCAACAGGAGTCTTTTGCTTTGTTTTAATTGCCTTCTCATCAAGCTTTCAAAGTGACCATTTATTTTCCTTCTCCAACTTGCAGTAGCCTGGTGGGAAGAAACTTTTTCCTAGGTGTCTTTTAGATGAGGACTAAACCAGAAATGATCCATTCAAACCCACTTGAAATGATTCAGTATTAATAAGATGATGAGTATTTCCCCTCTAAAGGGAAGTCATCAGGAGTCTCTGAATGTCTACTTTTGTGGCATTAGAAAGACCTGAGATGGTTCATATATTGCCTAACCAGCAGTGTCTCAGGCTGGTGCTTGTCAGTGCCAAAGAAAGCTCACTACAGAGAACAGAAAACTCTTATCTGTTAAAACAAAAAACTTGATTCCATTACACTAACAAGAAACTGAAAAGCCCCAAAACTCCCCAGAAGACAGGAGCTGTTCTGCTGGAGTGATGCTTGTCTGGTTATAGTGCTACTCATATCCTAACTGATCTCTCTCAGAGATAAAGCAGTCAGGAAGAGGTTATCACTTGTGTCCTCCCCAGTTAACCCCAGAGAGGGAAATCTTTTGGGAGACAATACACTTTGGTACCCATGGAAGGGATGAGCAAACAAACAGACCCATGAGTGAAATATATTTACTTTGGGGAATTATCTGTAAAAATACTCCAGCAACAACAGTGATTTTTCCAAACTCATAAACTCCTAAGACTGGTTTGGCTCAAAACTACCCTAAGTGTCTTAAAGTCTGCAAAAGGTGTATTAAGAAAATAAAAATCAAAAGGTTTTGGTGCAGGTTTGCTGTGCCTGAGAGTTCAGCAAACTAAATCCTAAGTATGTAGAATAAACTTAAAATGTAAGAACTCCAAATAGATACAAAGCCAAGAAATTACTGACCTCTGGGATTTTCATGGCACTGGAGGCTAATAAATCTCTCATGACTATCTGTTGGTTTCACCTCTATGTGACATTCAGCAAGAGTTGTCTCTAGGCCCCTGCAAGTTATTTGCAGACACTGCAACGAATTAAAGGCAGCCACTGTGATGCTGGGTTTGGCTTGGTAATATTCAGCACCTCTGTGAGGAGACAAATAATAGCAACAAATTACACCATTTCTGAATGGATTGTCCACTGCTTTTATTGCTTAGAATCTATGTGAAAGCATTTAGGTCATGACTAAGAAAAAGAGTGAACTTCCCATGAAAATGTCTAGGGGTACTTTGACAGAAGAAAATAAAGTGCTGATTTTTGCAGGTTATTGCACAGAATTGTCCCCAAATGCATACATAGCTCTGTGACAGTCTCTGTGTATCATGAAGGGATAGAAAAGTCTCCTTCTGTAACAAAATTTGTGAGCCCAGATCTCTGTGTAGTCACAGGTGAGCCATAATTTGGAAACCATCCTGTCTGGGGCCAAGCGTCCTTGATGTTGTCATCAAAACCAATGCATATTGAGGAAGCTCAGGCCACTGCAAGGCTGGGATTAATAAATGTTATCTTCCTTGGTTTTACTTGAGCAGTATCCTCATAATAGTGTTTGTGACCCCTACCTTAAAGACATACAGATTAAGTAACTACGTAGAAAGGCTTACAATGGGTCTCCATGTCTGAGTGCTCTGTCCCAGGACAAGCCCTCCTTTGCTATCTAAGGAGATACTGATCAGTACTAGGAAATGTTTCTTTCTTACCTAAAGGGGGCAATTTAGGGCACTGCAATAGCACTTTGAGTTCAGGTAGGGTTTGGGAAGTAGCTTTACTCAAATCAGTTTTTTATGTCTGATATGTGATACATGTAACATCAAATGGACTCCTTATGAGGAATTGAATGTGCAACTCAGGCCATCAATGTGGTTGCAGGAATAAGAGCAAGCTCTGTGTGACTTCAGTCATCTCTGGGGCCATGGAAGCAATGGCAGCATGGGCAAGGAGTGAAGAAAATAAAAACAAACAACTTTCTGGTTCTGGCTGGTGGAAGTGGTAAAACAGAGCTGTACCCTGGTGTGGGGGGATGGTCTCTTCTGCCAGGCAAGCAGCAACAGAACAAGGGGACACAGTCTCAAGTTGTGCCTGGGGAAGTCTAGGCTGGATGTTAGGAGGAAGTTCTTGCCAGAGAGAGTGATTGGCATTGGAATGGGCTGCCCAGGGAGGTGGTGGAGTCACCGTCCCTGGAGGTGTTCAAGCAAAGCCTGGCTGAGGCACTTAGTGCCATGGTCTGGTTGATTGAATAGGGCTGGGTGCTGGGTTGGACTGGATGATCTTGGAGGTCTCTTCCAACCTGCTTGATTCTATGAGTCTGTCATAAGAAACTTTTCTCTGTGTACAGGCAGCTCAAAGCTACTTTGGGGTGATCCATCTGTGCACTTTCCCTTACACAGACCTGATAGAAAACTCTGCATTGGTGTTTAGCTCTACTTTAAAAGTGAAAATAAAACTCCCCACACTTACAATTCAAAGCCAAGGTCCTTGCAAGCCACATTTGCTTCGTTCATAGTCCACTTACGGTCACATACAAAGAGTTCATTCATCTGATTCACAGGTTTGACTCGAAGCAAATGTGAATCTTCATGGCCCAAAGAGACTGAAAATGTTTCTTTGAAGAAAAGAAAGGAAAAAAAAAAGAAATAAAACCAGTCCTCAGATGAGATCATATAATACAGATCTATCCAGTGGAAAGACAGCACAGAAACAAGTCAGGATTAAAACTGTGTTAACAGCCAAAGTTAGTATGGGAAGAATGGCAGGCTGGGAATCAGAAGTCTCAGGTATTATTCCTGCTTGTTCTGAGGATTGACTTTGTGGCTTTGAGAGTGCCACTCTTTCAAAATACACCAGCAGGGGGACAAAGGAGGATATTGGTTCCTACTGGGTAAGAGAAACAGAGAACCTGGAGCTCTGCTGAAGATAGGTTGCATCTTAGCATAATGACTTTCATTAGAGGATTTTGATAACCAACCAGTAATGTTTCAGTTGAGGTGGCCAGATCTTGTTCACATTACTATGTAGTAGCAAAACTTCTGTTGTTTACAGTGGAGCTAAGGTCCTCAGCTTCACTTAGTGAAGATAGAGAACACAGTAGGAACACACAGAGGCTCTTCAGTCTTTTTCAGTGAAACAGAGAAAAACTTGTTGCCACTCTGAGATCACTGGGTGAAGCTGCTGCTTCTGTGGGGAAAGGGTCGGATGGTGCGAGGACAGAGACTGGGCAGGAGAACCCTGGGCCCTGCTTGCTGCTCCTGCTGTATTTGGGTAGAGGTGGGATTGGAGGATGGCTGTAGGAACAGCAACTGCTGTGGCTCAAAGAGGCCATCCACCTAGTTAAGCACTCAGATGGCAAAGCAGCTTGGTGCAGCCTAAAAAGCAGATGAGCACAGCTGCTTGTCAGTGCACAAACCATCACCTGGTTTGCAGGGAAACAGCTTCCTGTTTTGATGAAATCCACAGCATGAAGATGATTGAGGTGCATGTGGCTTACCTTCTCCCCTTGCACTCCCACACACACCTCAGCAGCTTGGCTCCACTCCTTGGACTCTTGTTCCTGTAAGATCTGTCCTTCCAAATGTTACCTTCTCTGCTAACGTTCTCAGCAGGCCCTCCCATTGTGCTTCCCTCCACAGTCAACACCTTCCTTGGAAATCCCTACCTACCTGATGATTTGAGCAACCTACCAGCAGCAGGGAGACCTGGGCCTGCCAATCACTTTATGAAAATCAGCACATACTGCCCATTTTCAATGACTTGTTTTCTGTTTCACGTTCTTACCAGTCAATGGAGACAAACAAGGCTTTCTGAGCTGTAAACTGGAAGCCTCTCCACGGCCACAAATGACTGACAGAGTTGGGGAAAGGAGGTAATTATACCTTTAGACGCGCATTTTCCTTTGTGCAGGAACTTGGTTTCAGGACGCTGGCACTCGTAGCTCTTCAGCTGACAGTAAGTATGGAAGTTCTTTCCGTTGGTAGAACAAACCGAAGAGCCATTCTTAAGGCACTGGTAGGGGAGCTTACAAAGGCATTTCCCCTCCACACATCGTTCCCATGGGTGACAAAAAACTTTCTCACAGGACTTATGTGTGAACTTCTTGCTTAAACATTCTTTTATGAGGTATGAGCCTTGCTCATCTTGCTGGACAGGCGTAACCTGCTGAAACTGGTTTTCTTCAGTACTAGACGTTGCATTCTGCAAGGCACACACAAGGAAAAAAAAGGGAGTAAGACTAGGAGCTGCACCAAGAGTTCTGCAGATCCCTTTACTGGCCTCAACAAACTGTTCATTCATAAGCTTTCTCCTAGCTTAAGAGCACAAAGGTGCTAAATGTCATTTAAGGTATTTTTTTTTCCCACATCCACCACAGCTTTCTCAGTTTTTCTGAAGCTTTCTTTTTGGTTCATTCATTTTGTGTGACCTTGGTCTCCCATAAATGTTATACTCTTTAAATATCAGAGGAAGTGCATAGCAGATTATAAACATTCTTTAAACAAATAGTTTGTCTCCTTCTCAGGAGACTTCCAAGGCCTGTCTGTGTGCCCTGAGCTAGACTGTATGGTTCTGCTCTGGCAGAGGGGTTGGACTCGATGATCTCTTTGGGTCCCAACCCCTGACATCCTGTGATCCTGTAACACACCACAGCAATGTGATTTGAAGCAAATCTAACCATAAAGGGACTTAAAGGCCAGAAAACTGGGGACAAAAAAGAGACTTTTACTTTTCTGAGACTTTTTTATTGGCTTGATTTGCTTTAAATATAATCTGTAAATATTTGTGAACTACTTAGAAGCAAATAAAGCAATCTAAAATTGATGATTTGTTTCATTGTGTGACTGCTAAAGTAAGGAGTGTCTTAAATTGGAAAAAATTAAGTGCCCTTCCTTATCAGCTTTTTTCCTGTGTCTTGCACAGCAGTGGATTTGTAGCGTAGCTGCTGGTCATCACTGGACTGCAAGTACAGATCCTGACCCTCTGCCTGCCTCTGCACCTGCACTTGTGCAACTCTCTGATGACTCTGTAGATGGTTGAGTGCTTTTGCTTACTAGGATCTATGGGTAGGAAGAATGTTGAAACATGGAAAACATACGTGGGTGGACCTAGCATAAAAATGGGAGAGAACAGTTAGTCCTGAGATGTCATTTACCAGCTCTGACTGTGCCAACTGAGTCAATACGGCTGAAGTTTAAAGTTCTTGTGGAGAAAGCCTGGCCATAGTAAAGTCTGTGAGGATCCAACAAACCTCCTTTTAACAGTTGTATAAGCCTTGTAAATTCTTCCTCCTGTATTCAGGTCAGTAGAATCCAAACTGTGAGCCACATCTGTCTTGGCATACCTCCCATCCTGTACTAAGTGTTTCTCCTGATCAGGAACTTATCTAAGGGTGTCTCTGTCAGACTCGGGGCATGCTGAACAGTCAGCCCAGATGGGCTTCCTGGGCTTCTGCTGCCAAGAGATCCTACAGCAAACCTTCAAGCAGCGCAACATACCATTTCCCCATGTTAGAAAGATTGCAATCTGATCCTGCAAGAAAGAGGGGCAGGGAAAATTGCAGCTCCTTTTTGTGGTCAACCATGCTTGCAAGTTTTGTTTAGGATAGGATCACAATTATAATCTTTTCCAGAAGCCTCTTAGCGTAAACCCCAGATAGAATCAACACTTGAAAGAGTAATAGCAAGCTTCCAGTGTTCCAGCTGGGCTAAAACAAAGGGCAGAAACACAAATACTATGGAAGAGAAGTCAATCAGCTGGGTTTGGTTTTATAACAGTAAATTGACTTTAACAGGGTTTCTTTTTCTAGATAAATTACTGCTACTACAACAAAATAAGTTCTTACCTTTGATCCACACAAACAGAAGAGTGACAAGAAAACCAGGAAAACTGAAGCCACTTGCATGATGAGATCCTATCTCTCTCTGTATACAGAATCCTCTAGCTGGGATTCTTTTGAATGTCACCTGTTAGATTTCTGTTTAATCTTTAACCATTAGCAAAATACTTTGAAACATGTTTAGAAATAAAGACCCTCAACTATTAACTGGCAAATCTGATCCCTCCAACAAGGATTCCCACCTCAATTTAACCAGTTTGAGTGGTAAGTGCAGGACTAAATAACAAAAATAAAGCCCTTTACCCTGGTGGTAAATGACTAAAAGGAAGCACTTGTTAAGAATGTCTATTTTCTTTCTTTTGCCAAAGAATACTGATTGAATTGTCTTGCTGGTTTTCCTGATTAGCAAAGTTGAATGTCTATAGATTACTGTAGAAGATACAATGTGGGGGGGGTTTAAAGAGATATGTGGTGATATATATATATATATGGGGAGAGGGAAACATCCCTATCCAGGTAGCGTCCATTATATACTGAGGTAGGTTACAAACTCACATTACATAGAATAGTTTGGGTTGGAAAAGCATTTTGTAAGATAGATTCCAAGCATTATCTAACGCTGCCATGCTTGATGCTAAACCACATCCCTTAGTGCCACATTTGTCTTTCCAACACCTCCAGGAGTGAGGATTCAACCACATCCCTGGGAAGCCTGTTCCAATCTTTGAGAACCCCTTCAGTGGTTTCTTCCAATATCCAAACTAAACGTTCCCTGGTGCAACTTGAGGCCATTTCCTCTCCTCTATCGCATGCTGTTTGGGAGAAGAGACCCACACCCACCTGGCTCCAACCTCTTTTCAGGGAATTGTAGAGGGCCGGAGTATCTCCCCTCAGCACCCTTTCCCCAAGACTAAACCTCCCCCAATTCCCTCAGCTGCTTCTCCCAGCAGCTTTGCTGCCCGTCCCTGGGCCCGCTCCAGCACGCCACTGTCTTTCTCTACACAGTGAAGTTTCAAGTGTTTGACAAATGTTAAAGGTCGGGTTCCCGGAAATACTTTAATTGAAGCCGGCAGTAGGCAGCCACCCTGCCTCCCAATCCCTCTGCAACTGGTGCAGCGGCGGGGCGGAGCAGCAGGTCTGCTGTGCCGGGCTCGCAGGGGGTGCAAGGTCGGGTCTGCTAGCGGAGCTGCTAAGGACGCCGCCAAGCCGGTGTCTGGAGCTGGAGGGATCACCCGGTGCTCACGGGCCGATAGCGAGGCTGCGGCCGCAGGTGCCGGCAGGTGTCGGTCGGGAGGAGGCTGGGTTCCGGGGGCCGGCCGCGGCACGACGCCGTCACCGGCAGCTCGTAGGAGCCGCACCCGCCCAGCGGCAGGCCAGCAGAGCTGCGCAAGGGCTTCCGCGCCTCGGTGTGTAAGCAGCCGGCGGAGAGGCGGGGCGGGGGAAGCCAGTCCCGCTGCCAGGCGGTTCAGTTCCTGCTGGAACCCGTACTCTTCTGAACCCGTCCTGGCGAGCAGTGCCGCACCGCCCGAGCCTGCCGGTTAGACCCCGGCACAGCCAGGACCCGCGGCTCGCCTTGAGCACCGCTCCGCTAGGGCGCCTTTTGCGACAGTGCCGCCCGCAGGTGCCGCTTCCTTTACGGCAGACAGCCTCCTTTGCGGCGGCGCGGGCGACGTCCCGGTGTCGGCGCGCGCTGCTGACGCAGGCGGAGGCGACGGGCGCGTGGAGGTGCGTGCGGCTCGAGCGCGGGCGGGCGCGCGGCGGGCGGGAGGGGGTCCTGAGCCCTCCGGCGGCTCTGGGCTGCTGCTCTGCGCTGGGCTGCGGGCGGGCTCCCGCCTGTGCCCTGCCCGTGAGGCTGGCGGCAGCCTGAGGGAGGATCGCGCCGGGCTGCGCTCGGGGGGCGCGGCGGGCGGGAGGGGGTCCTGAGCCTTCCGGCGGCTCTGGGCTGCTGCTCTGCGCTCGGCTGCGGGCGGGCTCCCGCCTGTGCCCTGCCCGTGAGGCTGGCGGCAGCCTGAGGGAGGATCGCGCCGGGCTGCGCTCGGGGGGCGCGGCGGGCGGGAGGGGGTCCTGAGCCTTGCGGCGGCTCTGGGCTGCTGCTCTGCGCTCGGCTGCGGGCGGGCTCCCGCCTGTGCCCTGCCCGTGAGGCTGGCGGCAGCCTGAGGGAGGATCGCGCCGGGCTGCGCTCGGGGGCGCGGAGGCTCGCGGGTGGGCGTCCTTCGGCGGCGTCGCCTTGCGCGGGCTCCGAGCGGTGTCCCGTGAGCACTGTGAGGTGCTGGGGCAAGGCGGTGCCGGTGTGGGCAGAGTCTAGGCGGAGGCCCGTGGCTTGTGGGGCTCATGAGGGATCCATATTGGGTCCAGTCCCCTTCAGCATCTTCGTCAGTGGCTTGGGCGAAGCGGCATGGTAGACCCTCAGCGAGTTCGGTGACGATACCAAGCTGGAAAGGGTGGTTGACACCATCAGGCCCTGCTGCCGTTCAGTGAGACCTGCACAGGCTGGAGCATTGGGTGGGAAGAACCTAACCAGGTTCATCAAGGGCAAGTGTATGATCCTGTGCCTGGGGAAGAGTAATGCAGCTTGAGGATGCCCTGTTGGAGAGTAGCTCTGGGGAAAAGGAGCTGGGAGAGTTGATGGACATCAGGTTGACCATGGCCTGGCAGTGCGTCCTCATGGACAAGAAGGCCAATGACATCTTGGGGTACCTTAAGAAGAGTGTGATCAGCAGGTTTAGGAAAGTTCTTTGCCTCTTTGCTCTGCTCTGCTGAGGCCTTATCTGGAATACTGGGTCCAGTTCTGGGCTTTCCAGTTCAAGAGAGACAAGTAACTATGGGAGAGAGTGCAGTGGAGAGCCACTATGATGCTGACGGATTGGAAAGGCTGAGGTTGCTGGGACTGTTTAGGAGTCTGAAGGATGATCTCAGTAATGATCAATATCTGAAGGGTGAGTGTCAGGAGGATGATGCCAGACTCTTCCCTATGGTGTCCGATGACAGGACAAGGGGCAGCAAATGCAATCACAGAATGTTAGGGGTTGGAAGGGATGTCAAAAGATCATCCAGTCCAAAACCCCTGCCAAAGCAGGGCTGCTTATACCAGATCACGCAGGAATGCATCTAAATGGGTCTTGAGTATCTCCAGAGAGGGAGACTCCACAACCCCCCTCTGCAGCCTGCTCCAGTGTCCTGTCACTTTCGTAGTGAAGAAGTTTTTCCTCATGTCTACATGGAACTTCCTCTGCCTCATCTTCCACCTACTGCCCCTTGTCCTGTCATTTGGCATCACCAAGAAGAACCTGGCTCCAGCCTTTTGGCACTCGCCCTTTACGTGTTTATAAACATTAATGAGATCACCCTGTAGCCTTCTCTTCTCCAAGCTAAAGAGCCCCAGCTCCTTCAGCCTTTCCTCATAAGGAAGGTGTTCCACTCCTTTAATCCACTTTGTGGCTCTGTGCTGGACTCTCAAGCAGTTCTATGTCTGTCTTGAGCTGAGGGGCCCAGAACTGAACATGATATTCCAGATGTGACATCACCAGGGCAGAGTAGATGGGGAGGAGAATACACTCTGCAATAGCATTGACCCTCCTGGCCATAAAAGTGCATTGCTGGCTCACAGTCAACCTTCTAACCATTAGGACTCCCAGGTCCTTTTCCCCTTAAGGACAATGGGAACACAGGAGATTTCACGTAAATAAAAAGGAAAAATTCTTCACTGCAAGGGTGGCAGAGCACTGGAACAGGCTGCCAAGGGAAGTTGTGGAGTCTTCTCTAGCTCTAACAGGGATTTTGGACTAGATGTCTTTAGAGGTTCCTTCTAGCCCCTACCATTCTTTGATTCTGTGATGTCCACTGGATCTGTTCTTGCTTTGTGTGGCTCCTTTGCAGGGCTGAGGCTGGAGAGTTGCAGTCTTCTGCTGGGGCTGGTGAGTGCCACATTCAGCCCTCATACAGGAGTGAAAAGCATGCCCTCATTGGTTGTTGTTAATTTTTACAGGGAGGTGTTGCAGTGGATGGCCTCTCCGGTCCAAAGTTGGTTTGTTTAGTGTGTCTACATGTTCCTAGTGAGAGCTGAAGGGGCTGACCATGAAAGCAACAAACTGTTGTCAGGGGACTTCCATTTGTACAGCAATTCAATGTGAAATATCTTTTCTGTTTTAATTGATTGGTTTTGTCCACAATTTAGGAGGTAGCAGAGAATGTCCTTCCGGGGAAGAGGAGGTGGAGGAGGAAGAGGAGGTGGCTTCAATCGTGGAGGAGGTGGTGACAGAGGTGGCTTTAATCGTGGAGGACGAGGTGGTTTTGGACGGGGAGGCGGACGAGGAGGCTTCAACAGAGGCGGATATGACCAGGGGCCTCCCGAAAGAGTAGTTTGTAAGTTACTTAAAGAGATGATATTTCTTTTATTTACATTGACTGCTCCGGAGTTTTAGCTTGCTTGTTCTTGATTTCAGTGTTGGGAGAGTTCTTGCACCCATGTGAAGATGACATTGTTTGTAAGTGTAAAACAGAAGAAAACAAGGTGCCTTATTTCAATGCCCCGGTGTACTTGGATAACAAGGAACAGATTGGCAAAGTGGATGAGATCTTCGGGCAGCTGAGAGATTTTGTATCCTTCCAATAAACGTGTGATGTACCAAATTGCCTTTTTACAGGCTTATTGATTATTAAATGGGATTTCTCAAGGCTTTTAAGATAGTTCAAGGTTTGGCTACCAGTTAGATGTGAACATGCACGAGTTCAGCTGCAGCTGCCTCAGGTGCCTTAGTCACGTTAAGTGCCTGTCTTAAAGCTTTTCCAGTACCTTGTGCCAGGCAGAAGTTTTCAGTCAGTGCCTGTACTGGCAGGTGTCCTTGGATCCGTTGTAGTTCAAGATGTTACTTTCTCTAGTTACCTGACCAAATTTTCTGCTACAGATTGCTCACCTGTAGCAGAGTTGGATCAAGAGAGCAGGTTGGTGGGGTTTGTTTTCATGTGTGTGAGAGGGCCTTGTTCACAATCCAGCTTGTTAATTATAAAGGTGAGTTTGTGCTGAGGTGTCCTGTTGCTTACTGTCCATCTTATCAATAAAAGCAAGCTTGTGCTAGGACATCCTCTTGCAAAGCAATGTTGTTGAGACGAGGCACTCTTGTCCGTTCTCTTGTCACTGCCACAATGACAGAATCCAAGGCAAAACTGGGTGAATAACCCTGTAACATAGCAGTAAGACTTAGCCTGTGTTGCTGGATTTTGCAGCTCCTTTCTTCCCCATGTAATCTTGAGCTTTAATCAAGAATAGTTGGCCAACAGCTGTTTTTGAGCTGAGGAACTGCATACCCAAGTCCTTGTGTACTAGACAGCCGAGGTATTTATGCAAGACTTCATGTGGGGTTACTGCAAGTGTCTGCCTCTTCAGTGTACCATGAGGCTGGGCAGTCTCTGCTGGCTCTTCACTTTCTACAACCAGGAAGCTCTGCTACCCAGTATCATCAGCACTCGAAGAGCTCTTGCAGCGTGCAGATTGTTCCAGATAAGCTTTGAGGTCACCCTGAGGCTAAAGGAGATGGCACTTGCGGTACCAACTTCTTCGTTTACAGTTGTGGCTACAGGTACTCTTGCCACTGGTTATGTTCCTCGGAATGGGCTGCCCAGGGAGGTGATGGAGATGCCATCCCTGGAGGTGTTCAAGAAAAGACTGGATGAAGCTCTTAGTGCCATGATCTAGTGGATTGGCTAAGGCTGAGGGATAGGTTGAACTGGATGGTCTTGGAGGCCTCTTCCAAGCTGGTTGATTCTATGATTATGCCTTAATACATGGAAGGAAAACATGATTTTACCAGAAAATACTGTATTTTTAACTCTGGGAAAAAATCCTGAGGTATAGTGGCAGTAGTTTCGTCTGACTTTTTTCATTTGACATTTAGCTTCATTTGTTAAATACTAGTTTAGGTAATACCTGAACATGCCTTTAGTGTAATAATTAAAGTCATACTTTCTGATGTTTTGTTCCTGCTATGTTCCTTAAAGAAGCTAACAGTATTTTTCAGTGAAACTGTCTGACAACATGAAAGCTTCTTCATTTAAAAAAATGCAAAAGGTGAGTCAAGCTCCATGACAGAATTTGACTTTCATTGTTAGATGAATCTACTCTGTCATCAGACAGTAAAAGCTTTATTCAGTTTCTGTTAACTTCAATAAAGGCTAGTTATCCTTTGTAAACAAATACCACTTTCTTTTTCCTTTTCACTTCTGTATCTGCCACGTTTTTTATTTTCCCTGCCTTGCAAACAAATGAAGCCCATGCCAATCACCTATTAATTACTTTGTAACCCTGTCATTTATTTCCTGCATGCTTGCCTTATTTGGCTGTTTGCAGAGGTCAGTTTGACAGAAAGGGCTAAGGCCAGGTTGTGGATGTGTGACATTAATGTGCTCTTTAAGCCTTGGTATTTTCAAAGTCTACTGGAACTCTTCCTACAGTTCTACATTGACCCAGCAAAGCTGCTGCCCCTTCAGAGATTTTTGCCAAGGCCACCTGGAGAAAAAGGTGCTCCCCGAGGAGGTGGTAGAGGAGGACGTGGTGGTGGCCGTGGAGGAGGAAGAGGTGGTGGGAGAGGTAAGATCCTAGGAATGGAAGCTGCAGAATGTAGGATATTTTTTTGTGTGTGGGTTGTTTCATTGTTCTGGTTTGTTATTTTGGTTTTCTTTTATGGGTAGAGCTGCAATTCTTGAATATCAAGAACTGTAGTGCAGTAAAGATGTTATGCATAGTTCCATTTGACTCAGTGGAAGAGGCAGTGGTATCTTTCCAATGCAAAGACCAAGGTCCTAGCTCAGTAATTGCAAAGAGTGTGCTGATGTCTAACACAGAAAGCATGACTGCTGACCACACTTCACGGAAGAGAATCATGGAATCAACCAGATTGGAAGAGACCTCCAAGATCATCCAGTCCAACCTAGCACCCAGCCCTATCCAGTCAACTAGACCATGGCACTAAGTGCCTCATCCAGTCTTTTCTTCACCTCCAGGGACAGTGACTCCACCACCTCACTGGGCAGCCCATTCCAATGGCAAATCACTCTCTCTGTGACGGCAGAGGGTGTGAGGCAATGCACACTCAAAACTGCCAGTGAAAGCTCTCTTTTTAGTATGTTCTGAAAGTCTAGTTTGGAGAAAATACTTGAAAGGTAGTGTTTGGGAGAGGAGTGAATGACTCCTTGTGGTGGTTTGGGTGTTCCCCACCCCCCCACACTTTGGAAATCACCCAGACTATACTCAGCTGGCTCTGAAAATTTGAATGAAGCTTATATTTACAGCTTAGCTCAATATACAAGCAGGTATTTACAGTATATACAGAAATAGACAAGGTAAACTCCCCTCCCAGAAACCTGAGTCCCCAGGAGGGGCTCCCAACTGCCCTTCCACCTTCTTCCACCCCTCTACCTTACCCCAGATGTTGCCTGTGCCCCAAGGAAGAATGGAGGTTGGCCAGGGGAGTTAGGAAGGAAGTGGATTAATCAGAGAGACGGAGGGTGAGGTTAGACAGAAATACAGCTCAGAGCTCAGGCTGTGCTCGAATTGCCTTATCTGTGTTTGTACTCTTGTTCTACATCTCAGCAAGCCTATGAGTGAAATAGACATCACCATTTGTTTCTCTTTCACAGCCTGTCATCTAATCCTTCTCACCAAAACATTCTAGCTAGCTTCAAACTAGCACACTGCTCCAAAGCTGTCCTTTGCTTTTTAAACATCATCTGTCTTGTACTCCTCAACTAAAGCTGAAGTTCTTTTTTTTTTTCCTTACACTGCAGTTTCTTGCTCCTCCCTACCCTGCCGCTTTGCAGTGTGGCACAAGTGTTTGGAAGCTTTCTGTTACATTTAGTGTTCTGTTCTTATCTTAACTTTTTTTCTCTCATGAAAGGAGTTTATTGTGGAGTTCTGTTGCTGCTTTTAGTATTTTGGACGTTGTATAACAGATACTAAAAAATAAACAAAATGCTGCAGGTAGGCCTCGGAAGAAACATGGTGCCAGTAACTGACTCAGTTTCTGTCCATCAGCTGGCATTTTCTGGTGGTTTGTTTTTCTTTTCCTTTGGGAAGCTGTTAGTGAAATAAGTTGTTGTGCACAGTGAAGAACTGAAATGTACTTCAGTATGTAATTTATTATGTTTAGGAGGGTTTGGAGGAGGAAGAGGTGGAGGAAGAGGAGGCGGCTTCAGAGGAGGAAGAGGAGGCGGCTTCAGAGGAGGAAGAGGAGGTGGAGGAGGCTTTCGGGGTGAGTGTACAGTGTTTTAAGTTTCAATAATAA
Organism: Pogoniulus pusillus; assembly: GCF_015220805.1. NCBI lineage: Eukaryota > Metazoa > Chordata > Aves > Piciformes > Lybiidae > Pogoniulus > Pogoniulus pusillus. Next base: position 9,472,672 of record NC_087272.1, read on the forward strand.
GAGTGACCTCCAAATTTCAAACATTTTATAATGTTCTACTCAATGTAGTATTTTCAGATCTCTGTTGTGGAGGCAGGGAACTAACGTGGCCGAGTTAGGAATATAGATAAAAATAGAGTTATTTTATTTTCCTGAAACCTTGCCCCAAAACTATATAGAGAAATTAATTTAGTTCAATTAGCTGACTCAGTTTCATTGAGAATATCTTACAAAGGATGCTATAGATAAATTTGGCTATTTTAGAAGTCAGGAAATGGAAAAGGCTAAGGTAATAAACACAGATTACCCAGTATCAATCTGGCTGAGCAGAAAGTTTACTACTTGCAGGTGAGTTAGGCTGGCTGAGAGAAAGGGCAGTCCAGATGCTTGTCAGCTCTCTATTTCAAAAGACATCCGAGGCTGGTTAGGCCTCTTAAGCTTGCACAAAGGCTGCTTATGGTGGGGAGCTGTCCTAAGGGGGGATGGTCTTGTCTGGTCCCTCAGGAACTTGTCCTTTGCAGCACCAGGGGACTCTCTGCAGGAACTATTCAGGCCGAGGAGAACTCTAAGGTGGGAACCCCAGGGTGGGAAGTACCCCAATATTTGTACCTTTCCTAGACAAAGAGTTGAGTTACCACTTCCTAGGCGTGAAGACCACAGCCCGATTCCAGCATGGGCATCTGCATGGGGCACCCCTTGTGCCAGAAGAACCCTTTGCTCCCCCCTTCACACTTGCAGGGTGGGGAAGGAGAAACAGGTTTTTTGTGCCTTTTCTCTCCCATTCAAACCACAGAGGGAGAGGAATTTTGGGGTATCCAGGACTCCAGGACGATCTCTTAAGAGATGTTTATAATTTCATGCAAAAAAAATTCTGTGCATCACAGGAGTCAGCTTAAAACACATCAGAGGGTTCTGCATTTTTTGATGCTTGGGTAATAAGATCCTGCTGCTTTCTGCATTGTAAAAGGACTGAGAACAGATAATCATTATTCTAACCAATTATTTAGTGTTATGTATATAATGTATTTGCTTTAAATGTATCTAAGATGTGAATTGTTTGCTGTATTTTTCTTCCCCCTTAAAACAGGAAGAGGACATTAAAAACAGACTGTTTCTCAGCTGGTTTGCCATCTCATCTGCAGAAGCGAAGAATAATGACAGTTTTTTATAAAGGACCCTTACAAAGTTCTTGTTGTGAAGAGCTTGAAGCTGTAAGATGACAGTTTGTGTTTACACTCAGTGACTGTTGATCAACACGTGAGGAATGGACAACCTCAGGTGAAGAACTAAGACTGCCCAGAACTTTTTAAACTAAGCCAGGATTAATCTTAAACTGTTTGTTTTGGACAAGGGGCATAGTCAATGCTTGACTCCAGCTGGAGTCTGGAGTAAACAATGAATTGAAATGTTTTCACTATGAACTTGTTGCCTGTGTGTGACTGATCCCTAGTCCTCATCTTCTTTTTGTATTGTAGGACGAGGAGGGTTATTCTTCCCCTGTAGTCAACACTGGTCAGGCCACACCTTGAGTGCTGTGCCCAGTTCTGGGCTCCTCAATTCAAGAGAGATGTTGAGGTGCTGGAACATGTCCAGAGAAGGGTGACGAAGCTGGTGAGGGGCCTGGAACACAGGCCTGTGAGGAGAGGTTGAGGGAGCTGGGGTTGTTTAGCCTGGAGAAGAGGAGGCTCAGGGGTGACCTCAGCCTCTCCTCATAGGGTTTGTGTTCCAGGCTTTCACCAGCTTCGTCGCCCTTTTCTGTGTGTGGTTGTTTTATCACACATGAATAGCCTCTGAAAACTTGAAACAAGGTAGCAAAACAGATGTTCAAGGATTAATTAAGTCTGAACAGGTGCTGCATAGGATAAACGATAAAAATGTTCACAGACTGTGAGGAGTTGGAAGGGATCTCAAAGGATCATCCAGTTCCAACTCCCTGCCTTGCCTTAACAGAATCACAGAATTGTCAGGTTTGGAAGGGACCCAGGAATGTGTTCACATAGGAACATGTCCACCTGGGTTTTTAATGTCTCCTCCTCTGGAGACTCCGCAACCTCTCTGGGCAGCCTGTTCCAGTGTTCTGTCATCCTCACAGTGAAAAAAATTTTCCTTGTGCTCACATGGAACCTCCTATGCTTTGCCCCTTGTCCTATCATTGAGCAGAGTCTGGCTCCATCCTGCCAACACTCAGACTTCACATCTTTGTGAAGTCACCCCTCAGGCTCCTCTTCTGCAAGGTCAAGAGACTTAGTTCCCTTAGCTTTTCCCCGTAAAACAGATATCCTGCTCCCTTCATCTTTGTGGCTCCATGCTGGGCTCTTTTAAGCAGTTTCCTGGGCACAATATTCCAGGTGTGGCTTTACCAGGGCAGAGCAGATGGGAGGGAGAACCTCTCTGGACATACTAATCACACCCCTTCCAATCCACCCTAGGATGCTCTTGGCCATAAGGGCACATTGCTGGCTCATGGTCATGCTTCTGTCCACCAGGACACCCAGGTCTTCTCCTATGCTGCTCTTCAACAGGTCACTCACCAACCTATATTGGTCTGAGGGATTCTTTCCCAGATGCAAGACTCTACACTTGTCCTCACTGGACATTTCTCCCAGCTCAACTTTCCAGCCTATCCAGGTCAGGCAGCACAACCTTCAGGTGTGACAGCCACTCCTCCCAGCTTTGTGTCATTAGCAAACTGATGACACAAATCTGTGAAAACTTGAAACAAAGTAGCAAAACAAATGTTCAAGAGTTCAGTCTGAACAGGTTCTGCAAAGGACAAAAGTTGAAAATGTTCTTCAGCTAAAAAAACCAAATCACAAACCATGAGAATGTCTGCTAGATTTGCTTTTGTGAGAGGAACCTGAGCCTACTGTTCAGCCCCAGCACAGCCAAGAACTGAGAGACATTGATTACTTTTCTTGGTGTGGCTACAGTCTCCCCTTTAACCAGGTGAGCTCAATCCAGGTTGCTGAAAACCTTTAAACCTTTGTTATTCTGTGTCACTGAGTGTAAGTGACTCCACTCTGCGGGCAGTGTAGCATTGTCCTTTAGATAAAGTCCTCTTCAAGTGGTTGCATCTCTGGCACACTATGTTGGAGCTGAACGATACCAACTTGCAGTGGAGCTGAAACTGTCATTACTGCCTCCTGCTGTGTTGTGTTTCTCACTGGTGCTTGGATTGCTAGTTGTGGCTAGCTGGCTTGTATCTTGCCTTATTCTTCTGGCCTTGGAAGACTTAATAGCGCAGGTCTCACTCTTATACCCAAATTCATGCCATGCTTTAGGGACATGCTCTTTCTCAGGAGATCATAGGCTGCCATCTCTTTCAAATGGCATGATGTAACAGCTGATGCTTCAGTTGCATGAAGTTGCACCTTGGAGCCTCAGCCAAGAAGTGTATGCTTTGAAACTTACAGCAGATGGAGCAGTGAGTCAGGCTGAAGGCACTGCAGAGCCCAAGCCAAAGGCTTTCCATCCGTGTATGGAGGGGTTGAAGAGCGATATTTCCTGCAGGCGTGGAAGGAAGGTTGGCCTCTTGATGATAGCCACCTGTGTTGCAGTCCTGGCTGAGAAATGTGTGAGGAACCTTTTGCAGTGCCCTGTGCAAACAGACAACGTGGGATGGGGTTAAAACGAACACCCAGAGAGAATTACAAATCTTAGATCTTTGTGGAGGTTTTAGGATGTTCAAATGCTGGTGGAAGAACATCCTCAGGGCCTGGGTGTGAAATGTGCTGCCCTGTGAAGAAGCAGTGTCTGGTCATGTCTGCTGTGTGATGATGCCTTTTCATTTTTATTTTCCTTCCCTGTTTTGGGCAAGGATTGTACTTGGTTGTGGCAAGGCCCATCCAGTCCTTGTGCTTTGTGCTGTGGCATGGCCTTGCCCTTCTGGTGTGAGTAGTTGCTGACTGCAGGAGATGAAAATTGAGAGTTTAAAAAAAACTTAGACTCTGTGCTTTGTCTGCAGTGCAGTTCTGCAATGAGCTAAAATCCAGTCTCTCTAATTTTACATGGCACCTTCCTCTTTGCCTTAAGCTTTTTATTCAGATCCTGTCTGTCACTGTTTCTGTACTCCTAATCCTGGGAAGCACAGTGAGGTGTGAGTCTCATGTCCAGGGCAGGTGGGCATCCTGATGCCACCCAGGCAGGAATGGGGAGTTTGAGGTACCTGTGGAGTCTAGGGGAGGGAAAGTCACAGTACAGTGTGCAGTGGGGGCATGAGGGGAAGTTGCTAGTGTCTCTGAAGTCTGTAGATGATAATTTGGTGTTCCCTGGGTTTCTCCTTGCTGGTAGCCTTTGGAGCAGCTGGCTGCCTCACCCAAGTTGCTTTTTACCTATCACCTGCATTTCTGTCCTGCAACATTCCACAGAAGTTCAGGAAGGAGGTAGGCTTCAGTGCACTCCACAATGCTTGGCTTCTGTCCTTGTTTTGCTGGGACAGAGTCTCAATCCGGCCACAGATTTTGGATAATGAATCAGCTGGCACAGCTGATTCAGAGATACTTCCCAGACCATGAGCATCCTGCTCTGTACAGAGGAGGAAGTCTGTTGTGGAGAGAGAGGGACTCCTGCTTGGACTTCTTACCCTCACAGAAGTATAGAATTGTTTCAGCTGAAAAAGACCTCTAAGATCATTGGATCCAGTCACTGACCTACCATCACCATCACCACTAAGCTATGTGCTGAAGAGTCGTGTCTATGCTTTTTTTGAACACCTCCAGGGACTCCACCACCTTCCTTGGCAACTTATTCCAATGCCTGACCACTCATTAAATATTTTTTCCCTAGTATCTAGCCTAAAGCTGTGCTGGTGAAACTTGAGGCCATTTCCTCTCATTTTATCACTTGATACTAGAGAGAGGAGAGCAACAAGCACCTTGCTCCAACCCTCCTGTCATGGGCAGGGACACCTTACACTAGGTCACGCTGGCCAGAACCCCATCCAGCCTGGCCTTAAACACCTCCAGCCATGGGGCCTCAACCACCTCCCTGGGCAACCCATTCCAGGCTCTCACCACTCTCATGTTGAAGAACTTTCTCCTCACCTCCAGTCTGAATCTCCCCACCTCCAGCTCTGCTCCATTCCCCCTAGTCCTGTCACTCCCTGATAGCCTAAAAAGTCCCTCCCCAGCTTTTTTGTAGGCTCCCTTCAGGTACTGAAAGGCCACAGTAAGGTCACTTTGTAGCCTTCTCTTCTCCAAACTGAACAGCCCCAACTCTTTCAGTCTGTCCTCATAGCAGAGGTTGCTCCAGCCCTCTGATCATCTCGTGGTCCACCCATCAAACCCATGTGTCACCAGCTTGGAGACCAGGATGTGGTGCGGGACGGTGTCAAAGGCCTTGCTCAGGTCCAGGCAAATGACACCAGTTCTTCACCCCTCATCTCTTAATGCTGTGACCTGTTCATAGAAGGCCACCAGGTTTGTCAGGCAGGACATCTTCAACTAGATCAGTGTTTGCAGGGATGGGGCTTCTACCACCTTGGCCAGTGCTCCACCACCCCCATGCCTATAGAGATGCCTGCCAATTAAAGAACCACCTTAAACAGCAGTTGTGTTTTGTTGCTGCAGCTCTTGGACAAGTGAGAAGGAGAAACATCACTTACAGTTATCTAAAAAGCCCCTCTGATACTAATAATCCTGGCTGATATGGCAGGATAAAAGCAGCCTGAGGTTTGGGATTTCTGTTTTACTAATGATTTATTTTATCTGGCTCAAGAACTATGATTCCAGCTTCCTGGACTATTTGTATACCCTAATATTAAGTTGCTTTGTATTTTGGCTTTGCTTTATGATCTGCAGAGTTGTGGGAAAATTACTTTTAGGTTAAGGATAATTAATATCTGCCTTTCATTTTGACTATTTTTCCCTCTCAGCTTCTGCTGCTGTAAAATTAGCTCAATTCAGGAGAAGAGGAGGTGCAGACAGTGTGATGGGACATAGGATGGCCTTGCATTTTAAGCAGCAAGTATGTATAAAATCTCTATGGTCTCATTAATTACTATTCTGTGCTCTCATTAACTACCATTCTGAGTCTGGAGTCCTGTCTGAATAAAGTTAGCAATGCTTTGCTTTTTCTGAGGCAATCAGCATTGTGAGCTCTGGCTTTGTGGAAGCTGCAAGATCTGAGATGCTTTTGAAAACCTGGCCAAAGTTTCAGGGGAGGAAGGCAAAGAGATCAGATTATCACTATGCTTTTATCTTTCTAGGCAGGACCATGAGGCACTAGGGAAGTAGCTTTGTTGCCAACAGATCATCTTTCCTTTCAGAACCCTCCCACTCTGTTCCTGCCTAATCCTCTTATGACAGGCAAAATACCATAATAATGCAAGCACCCTGAGGACTGGAAGAGTGGAAGTAGATCAGTGGCATTAAAAGAGATGTTTGCTGGTAGAACATGCTGGTCTGTGGTAATGATGGCCAAGTGTTGTGACTTCACAAAGTTTTAATGACAATTTTCTTCTTACCTTTTGATTCCAGTTGGTGAAAGATGCAGGATGTGTGTTTTGGAAAGCCAAGGAGTGGGAGGGATGCTGTCTGATTGTTTTGTGGGTTAGAGAAAGAAATGCTCCTCAGGTCTGGAGAGCAGGTCATATGAGGAGCATTTGGAGGAACTGGGGTTCTTTCACCTGGGGAAAAGAAGACTGAGGGGAGACCTCTCTCTACAACTCCCTGAAAGGAGGTTGGAGGGAGGTGGGAGTTGAACTCTTCTCTAAAGTAACCAGTTATAGGAGGGGAGAGGAAATGGCCTTAAGTTGCACCAGGGAAGGTTTAGGTTGATTATGAGAAGCAACTTCTTCACTGAAAAGGTTCTCAAAGACTGGAACAGGCTTCTCAGGGAGGAGGTTGAATCTCCATCCCTGAAGGTGTTTCAAGGAGAGAGATGTGGTGCTGAAAGACAGGGTTTAGCACCAGACTTGGCAGAGGTAAATAATGGTTGGACTGGATGATATTAAAGGTCTTTTCCAACTGATATGATTCTATGATTCTGTCCTTCCTATCTGTGGATGGGTATATTCCTCATTACTGTCTGTGTCACTATGCCCTTACCACTGCTCAGAAGACACAGTCCCAGCCTAGGAGCCTGCTTGAGCTGCCTCTGAACCACTGGCTGCTGCTCCTTGTCATTCATACTAAGTATGAGTACTAAACTAGAGGCAAAATCTGTATGAAAGTGGGTTGATGGGAAGCATCTTCTCTGATTGCTTTAACTGATGCTGTGTGTCAGCTCTTTTGGCCAGAGTCCATTTGCAGCTAGAATTTACACAGGATTTTGGAGAAGCTCCTTGACATGCTGCTGCTGTGTTGCAGATGAGAAAACACAAACCTTTGCTGCTGGAGGCTTTGAAAAATGCCTAATTTTCTACCTTTGACATGCTTTGGAAAACTTTCCTCAAAGTAGGCTTACAATGAGTGTGTTTGGGAAAGGGAGGGGGTGGTCCACAACAGTTTTCTGCCGACCAGGGTGTTTTAGAAATGGAGCAACTGACTTGGAGAAAAGTCATGCTTTGCTTTACAAAAAAAACCCCAATAGATATATAATCATAGAATGTTTTTTTTAGGTTAGAAGGGACCTCAAGGATCATCCAGTTCCAACCCCCTGCCATAGGCACACTAGCACAGGTTGCTCAAAGCCTCATCCAACCCGGCCTTGAACACTTCCAGGGAGGGAGCATCCACAACTTCCCTGGGCAACCTGTGCCAGTGCTTCACCACCCTCACAGGCAAGAACCCTTTCCTGATACCTAGTTTGAACCTCCCCTCTGCCAGTTTAAACCCATTACCTCTTGTCCTGTCATCACAAGACCTTGTCAGTAGTCTCTCCCCAGCCTTCCTGTAGGCCCCCTTCAGATACTCAAAGGCCACTGTAAGGTCTCTTCAAAGCCTTCTCTTCACCAGGCTGAGGAGCACCAACTCTCGTAGCCTGTCCTCTTAGCAGAGGTGCTCCAGCCCTCTGATCATCTTTGTGGCCCTCCTCTGGACTGGCTCTAACACTTCCATGTCCTCCTTGTGTTGGGGGCTCCAGATCTGCACACAATACTCCAAGTGGGGTCTGATGAGAGTAGAGTAAAGGGGGAGAATCCCCTCCCTTGCCCAGCTGGCCAAGCTTCTCTTGATGCAGCCCAGCACACAGTTGCTGTCTGGGCTGCACTCACACTGCAGGCTCATGTTGAGCTTTTCAACAACCTAGACCCCAAGGTCCTTTTCCTCAGGGCTACTCTCCAGCCATTTGCCACCCAGCTGGATTTGTGCTTGGGATTGCATCGACCCAGGTGCAGGACCTTACACTTGGCCTTGTTGAATCTCGGTTGGGAGAGACCTCCAAAGGACATCTAGTTCAATCCTCTCTGCATTAAGCAGGGGCATTCTCAACTAGATTAGGTTGCTGAGAGTCCTATCGAGTCTCACCTGGAGTATCTCCAGGTATGGGGCCTCAACTACCTTCCTAGACAACCTCTTCCAGTGTTCTGTCACCCTTATAATTAAGAACTTGTTCCTAAAATAGAATCATAGAATCATCCAGGTTGGAAGAGACCTCCAAGATCATCCAGTCCAACTTAGCACCCAGCCCTATTCAGTCAACTAGACCATGGCACTAAGTGCCCCATCCATACTTTTCTTGAACACCTCCAGGGACGGTGAGTCAACCAACTCCCTGAGCAGCCCATTCCAATGCCAATCTTTCTCTGTGTGAAGAACTTGCTCCTAACATCCAGCCTATACTTCCCCTGGCACAACTTGAGAGTGTGTTCCCTTGTTCTGTTGCTGGTTGTCTGGGAGAAGAGACCAACCCCCACCTGGATTGTGTTTTTCTGGTGTCTACGTCAACCTGAGAGTTTATATCAAACTCAGAACTTTGAAGAAGCAGGTCTTTAAGGATCTGAAGGGGTGGACTTTACAGTAAGCCTCTCTTCTGTTTTAAAGAAACTGACATTTGTGTCCTGAGGTTGTGCTGTGGTTTTGTGCATTTGCAGTGATGATGGGAGCTAATTCCAAGCCAGGCTGATGGCCAGCTGACCTGAGCCAACTCTTGTTGAGGTTTCCAAAACATTGCACAAGAGGTTTGAAGAGAAAAGTTTGGGGGGCATGTGACAGTTAATCTCTTTAGCAGTAAGAATGAAGTTTAAGCATGCTGTTGAAAATGTGCTTGGTTCTGTGCTGCTCTTTGTTTTAATGAGCAATCTCCTGCACAGATTGGGAGCGTAAACTTCTTTGCACCTTAGTCCAATTAAATCGTGCTTGGAGGCTGTCAAGAGTGGCGGTGGTGGTGGTAACTCCCCCCCTAGCCACCCCTTTTTTTTTCCTGCTTAATTGTGCACTGGGTCTGTTGAATAATGAAAGAATTTGCCTGACAAGGATTTTGTAGTGTTCCATCGCCTTGATGAATTCTCGCAGAGGACAGAGGAGGCTCTCTTGTGTCCACAATGCATTGGAACGATTCTTCCAACTCCTCAGACAGCGCCAGCGAAGCTCATGCGGCCTTTACGCAGACTGAGCACAACATAGTTGCAGCTTACTTAATAACAGCAGGTATGGGCACGGGTAGGTTGTTGCTTAAAGTTTGAATGTAGACCTGCAGATCTGGGTGCTCATTTTTGTATGGCAACAGCAAGGGTATTTCACTTTGCATTACACAAATGTCTGATGGCTCTTCCTGGTAGGTTACCGACAAGCTAGCGGTCGGCCTGCTGGCTGCAGGAGCATCTGAGTTTTCTTGCTTTATCTTTGAAGGCAGGTGTTGTGTCTTGAAAAATAACATTTTGTTGATATGCAGCTAGAGAAGAGTCTGAGAATTCATTTCTGCCAGCTTGCAAAAGAGATAAAAATAGGGCATAGCTGCCACATCTTGCATTTTTCTGTGATGTGCTCGAAGCTATCTTGAGGTTTCTCCCGGGCCACATGTTTGTAGTAATATATGCGTAGTCTGAGCATGCAAGCGGGTGTCTGTTGGGGGCTGTAATGGGAAGGGTTGGAATGTGACTTGAAGGGAGGGAGCTGGTTGTTAATCAGAGAAGAGCAGACTCCAGTTGCAGATGTATTTTTCACCGATGACACACGTTAGAAGCAGCACGCTGTGAGGCTTGACGTGGTGCTCGTTCCCTGTGACTGCAGTGACCTTTGGCTAAACCTGAATCGTTACAGAGTTACTATTATTTCCCCCCACCTCCAAAAAGCTTTCTCGTTATTGTAACCACTACAGCTTTGGTAATGATTTCCTGAAGCACTGAGCGCAACAGCAATGATTTGCCATTGGAATGGGCTGCCCATGGAGGTGGTGGAGTCACCATCCCTGGAGGTGTTCAAGAAAAGCCTGGCTGAGGCACTTAGTGCCATGGTCTAGTTGATTGGATAGGGCTGGGTGCTAGGTTGGACTGGATGATCTTGGAGGTCTCTTCCAACCTGGTTGATTCTATGATTCTATGAAATATCAACATGAAGCCTACTGGGTTTACAGCTTGGCCTTCAATACCTTTATTATGGAGAACAAAAGCAGTTTATAAATATTTCATTCCTGGAGTGTACCATGCATTTTCTATGATATAATTAGCTTTTAAAGCACTTTAAAATATTAATGTACTTTAGCTTTAGATGCGATAGTATTGCTGGTGGACATATTTTAGTTAAGATATCTGTTTGCAGTGGTGAGTATCAAATTGCTGCTCTGGCACAGAGGCTATTTTTGAATGCAGAAATCAGCTACACAGATCAGTAGTCTTGTTAAGAAGCTGTAGAGAAGGATGATGGTTAAGTATTGGAAGGCTCAATGCATTTTGCAGCAGTTCCATGCTATTTGGAGGTGACTGGATCTATTAGGTGCTTCAGATATGTGGGATAGAATCAGAATCATAGAATTCTATGATTATAGAACCATAGAATGCAGGTATGTGGTATAGGTGTTATTATGTTGATTAAACTTGATTACATTTGATGGAATAAGGTGAGTTTTTTTCAGAGAACTTGACCATTTGCTGTTAGGGACCAAAGCTATCCTAGGTGAACAATGACATTAGCTAGGATCAACCCAGCTGCTTCTTAATCTTGCATGAAAAGGTGACTGTGATGTTAAGGAAAAGGCAATTAAAAAAGTTGGATTACTTTGGGGATTTTCCTTTTTTTCTTGCTATAATTGGAAGAGTGCAGTGAAGCTTTCAACTGTAGCTTGATTTTTTGCTTTCTTAATGAGGAGCATTTTTGACTCTGAGGACTGTAACATCTTTGAAAGTGTGATTGATTGCTTCGCAAGTGCCTTCCCACAGCAAATCACAGAATCAGAGAATCAACCAGGTTGGAAGAGACCTCCAAGATCAGCCAGGCCAACCTAGCACCCAGCCCTAGCCACTCAACTAAACCATGGCACTAATTGCCTCATCCAGGCTTTGCTTCAACACCTCCAGGGACGGTGACTCCACCACCTCCCTGGGCAGCCCATTCCAATGCCAATCACTCTCTCTGGCAACAACTTCCTCCTAACATCCAGCCTATACTTCCCCTGGCACAACTTGAGACTGTGTTCCCTTGTTCTATTGCTGGTTGCCTGGGAGAAGAGACCAACCCCCCACCTGGCTACAGCCTCCCTTCAGGTATTTGTAGACAGCAATGAGGTCACCCCTGAACTTCCTCTTCTCCAGACTCCCTCAGCCTCTCCTCACAGGGCTGTGTTCCAGGCCAGGGCGACTAAAGTCTAGCATTCCTCCAGCCCCTCCACTCGCAGCAGGCTGACACTAGGCCAAAACTGCCCTCCCTGGCTCAGGCCTCATGACGCAGCTCAAAATTCCCTGCCAGCTGGGAGCCATCTGCCCCACACAGGCCATGAGGTTAGTAGGGCTGCTGCTCGGCAGAGGAGAAACTTTCTGGCTTTGTGAAGGTGAAAACCTCAAAACCTGTTCAAGTACAGATTTTGCAAGGGAGCAATGAAAAAAAAACAAAACCAAAACCAAAAAGGCAGCCCAAAGGCAAATACAAACCAGGATAGTGCTAAGCAATGCCTACAGGTAGCAGCATCAACACAATCAAGTCCAGCTCCATGAATAACATGGAATTTACTTCTCCAGTTAGCATATTGAAATCACACAGAGTGTTTCACCATTATAAGCTGAAGGGCATCCGTCTTGCAGCCTGAGCGTCCCTCTCATCACCAAAATGACTACATTGACCACTGGAGAGTGCAACACTTCACAATTACTTCCTTCTTGGAAAGCAAAGCAATTATCTGCAAATGAGAGAAGCACTCAAAAAGTGGCAGTGAGCTTAAAAAAAAATTAGCAGAATGATGACCACTATTTGTACTTCATTCTTACTCTCAGACATCTGCTTACTAACACAGAGCCAATGGCATCCTGGCCTCTATCAGGAACAGTGTGGCCAGTAGGACGAGGGAGATTATTCTGCCCCTGTACTCAGCACTGGTCAGGCCACACCTTGAGTGCTGTGTCCAGTTCTGGGCCCCTCAATTTAAGAGAGATGTTGAGGTGCTGGAACGTGTCCAGAGAAGGGCAACAAGGCTGGTGAAGGGCCTGGAGCACAAACCCTATGAGGAGAGGTTGAGGGAGCTGGGGGTGTTTAGCCTGGAGAAGAGAAGGCTCAGGGGGGACCTCATTGCTGTCTACAACTACCTGAAGGGAGGCTGTAGCCAGGTGGGGGTTGGTCTCTTCTGCCAGGCAACCAGCCACAGAACAAGGGAACACAGTCTCAAGTTGTGCCAGGAGAGGTCTAGGCTGGATGATAGGAGGAAGTTCTTCACGGAGAGAGTGATTGGCATTGGAATGGGCTGCCCAGGGCGGTGGTGGAGTCACCGTCCCTGGAGGTGTTGAAGAAAAGCCTGGATGAGGCACTTAGTTCCGTGGTCTAGTTGATTGGATTGAGCTGGGTGCTAGGTTAGCCTGGATGGTCTTGGAGATCTCTTCCAACCTGATTGATCCTATGGTTCTAGGGCTGGAAAAAGCTTCCTGATGCACCTGAGCCAACTCTAATGGTCAAAAGGGACTGGGCCTCATGAGCAGAGAGGGAAATTAAGTCTGGCTGGGTATCAAAGTCAAAGCTTCTCTATGTCTTTCACCTAGGATTGTTGTCTGAATGCAGTCTGCTGAGAACAGCATGGATCTTCTGCTAGATCAAAGGCATCACAATCATGGCTTTTTTTTTTTTTCTCCATAGAAGACAGCACTGTACTTGCTGGCTTCAGAGTTTGATTTGTAATCCTAAATGCTTTTGAATTTCAGCTATGCTTGTCATTGCATCAGAAGCCCTAGGTTTGGCAAAACTCTCCACCTTTTGGCCCTTTCTGAATCCAAATGAAAGTTGAAATCTGATTGAAAAACTCTATTCAAGTGTCTGTCTTGACTGCAAAATTGTGTTTGATTGTAAAGAAAACTTGTTTAGATATATCAACTGGCTGCATTTTCCTCTGCATGTTTATTTCTGGCTGGTGTGTATCCTCTGTAAAGCTTCTCTTTTCTGTTTTTACAGGAGTGATAAGCATTTTCAGTAACATTGTTGTGTTGGGCATCTTTGTTAAGTACAAAGAGCTTCGGACAGCAACCAATGCAATTATCATCAACTTGGCTTTTACTGACATTGGCGTTAGTGGCATTGGCTACCCCATGTCAGCTGCCTCGGACCTGCATGGAAGCTGGAAATTTGGATATACTGGATGCCAGGTATTGCAGAGAAAGTTTTCATCACTTAAAAAGCAAACTGAGAAATGAGTAGTAGCTCTGCCTGATATTAATTCTTCTAAGAAATGAAGTGGAGAGACACAATTTCCCTCTAGACCTGAAGCTCGTGTTTTGTAATGTGAACAGTTTGAGGACAGGCTGAAAGAGTTGGGGCTGTTCAGTCTGGAGAAGAGGAGGCTACAAAGTGACCTTATTGTGGCCTTTCAGTATCTGAAGGGGGCCTACAATAAACCTGGGGAGGGACTTTTTAGGATATCAGGGAGTTACAGGGTTAATGGAGCAAAGCTGGAGGTGGGTAGGTTCAGACTGGAGGTAATGAGGAAGTTGTTCAGTATGAGAGTGGTGAGAGCCTGGAATGGGTTGCCCAGGGAGGTGGTTGAGGCCCCATGGCTGGAGGTGTTTAAGTCCAGGCTGGATGAGGCTGTGGCCAGCCTGCTCTAGGGTAGGGTGTCCCTCCCCATGGCAGAGGGGTTGGAACTACATGATCCTTGTGGTGCCTTCCAACCCTGACTGATTCTATGATTCTAATTTTCTGGTTACAGGTTTTTGTGTGAATTTAATTCCAAACTTATTCCATGAAAACACCAAAGGGTAACCTTGTATTTATCAATGACAGATTAAAAAATTCCCTCTAAGAATGCTTAGGAAATGAAATCCTCAAATGGAAGAGTAGCACATGCATATCTGATGACTTATTTGATAGTTAAAATACTTTGGATGTGCCTACTGTTTTGGTGATAAGCTTGACAGACCTTAATGAGTTCTGCTTAGCAAATATGTCTCTTTTTTGGATGGGACTGTTAGGATATCCAAAATGAAGGCCTGCAAGGCTGATGGTCTCCTTTTAAAGGTTTAACCTGGGTTTATTATCTGTCTATTTTGAATAACAGACTGACTGAAAAAAAAAATTACACTTCTGAAGCTGAAAAGCTGTGACTTATGTCTACTTAGCAGTAAGTCTATTTATTAATTCTGGGCTTAAATGCCCAGAAAATGAGTAGCAATGTGAAGATGTATGCTAAAAATGTGACTCAAGGAAAATATTAGCCACACGGTACATTTTGAACCTTTATTGGATGGACAATTTGGTGCCACTTGCCTAAGTACACAATTATTTTAAGCTCAGAATTCAGGTGCTGTTTGACAGGATGCCTGACTTTTATCATCTTTAGGCCTAGACTGACTTGTATTGGGTTGAAGATGTGAAATCTCAGCACCAGTGCTTTGGGAGTCAAGACCTCTTGACGCACAATTCACATCAACCTAAATTAACTGAATCCTTGTGAACTGAGATGGCTGAATGCTGTAGGGTTCTATTATAGCCACTGGTGGCATGTGGTCTGGCACAGAGCTCTGTATTTCTGGAGTGCCAGTGGTAATGCAGCCTTCCTAGTCATCTGTCCTTCCTGGTCAGGCTGCCCATGAGATGACTGGGCAGATGCCTTTGGAGCATGGTGGGATTGCAGTATGTGCTGCTCTGTGCAGCAGATCTGATGTGTGAAAGTGGTTGGTGATGGGGAAAAGCAATGTGCCATAACTCTGAAATAAATATGGTTATACAACAGAGGGAAGAGTGACAACTTGGGAGCTCACATTTGCTAAACCCATAAATCAAATCCTCTTCAGGTTTCTTTAACTTAATATTGAGAACATGAACTGAACCCCCTTAACCCCAAACTCTTGATCTCTGAATCTCAACACTTACTTGCTGAATTATGATATTTGTTTGCTTTTCAGGTGGCAGTCTTTAGAATTTCTGATGTGCACACAAGCAGGTTGATTTTGAAATGTTTTGTTTTAAATGAGCCAGTTCCAAATTGCTGGCATTGAATTAACTGCTTCTGTGTGGAAGAGAATTTTGGCTGAGTGTGATGTATCATAGCATTTTAGATTTTGAGTCCACCATCCTGTTCTTGCACTTTTGAAAGATTTCTCAGAAGGGATTTTGCTTGTTTGTTTGGATTTCAGATCTATGCTGCCTTAAATATCTTTTTTGGGATGGCTAGTATTGGTTTGCTCACTGTGGTTGCAGTTGACCGTTACCTGACAATCTGCAGGCCTGATATAGGTATGGTATCTATGGTCAAATATTGTTCACTGTTGGCTTTCTGTGAAATAAGAGTCTAACTGTATTGTCTCCTCATGAATGACTCCAAAATTACAGTGCTGGGCATGATCTGGATTTGGGGCATGATCCTGAAGTACCTCATAAGCACTTCGATGCCAACTAGATGAGTAAGTTGTCCAGTTGGCATGAATGGTACTGCCTGTGAAAGTGAAAAATGTCCTAATTAGGCTGTTTTTCTCTTTGCAAGTTGTATTTTCATGGCTGTTTTCAGCCTTTAGAGGGCCACATCCATATACAGAAGCACATGACAAGCCTCTAGCTGTGGAAGGTTTTGACCTCTGTCTAGTGAGTGTGTCTCAAGCATTAACACTGTACTAGATGGGTTTTTTCCTCCTCTCTGTCACAGCTGTAATGTAATAGTTAATCTCACCCCTGCAATTGCACAAAGATGTCCTTTAAGACACTATTGCACAGTAAGTTTTTAACAATGGGACTAACGTTAGGTGTTGTCTTTATCATAGAATGATAGAAAGGCTTGAGTTAGATGTTCTTTAAGGTCCCTTCCAGTTCTAAGCCCCCTGCCATAGGCAGGGGTGCCTCCCACTAGACCAGGTTGCTCAAAGCCTCATCCAGCCTGGTCTTAAAAGCTTCCAGAGATGAGGCATCCACTAGTTCTCTAGGCAACCTGTTCCAATGTCTTGCCACCCTTTTAGTAAAGATCATCTTCCTAATGTCTAGCCTAAATCTAACCTGCTCTAGTTTACCACCATTCCCCCTTGTCCTAGTGCTACATACCCTTATAAAAAATCCTTCTCCAGTAGGCTCCTTCAGGTAGTGGAAGGCTGCTCTAAGATCCTCCTGGAGCCTTCTGAGAGATAGAATGGGTGATGACTTTTAAGTGGTATTAAAGGCTGGAAAGCTTGAGGTGTCTTTTAGCAGTGTGAAAGAGGTATGCTGCAGTGTTGGGGAGGGCAAGGCTTTGAAAGGGTTGTTACCCTGCTATGTGCTTGCTGGAAGCCACTTGTTCAACACTGGAAAGAAGCTAAAAATGACAATGGTTTGTGATTGTCTGTGCTTGGCCACAGGAAGAAGAATGACTACTCGCAATTATGCTTCTCTGATCCTTGCTGCTTGGATAAATGCGGTCTTTTGGGCTTCCATGCCTACTGTAGGCTGGGCTAGCTACGCTCCTGATCCGACTGGAGCAACGTGCACAGTAAATTGGAGGAAGAATGATGTGTAAGAGTCTCCTTCACCCTTTCTTTGAAATTTTCCTGTCCCTTTGCAGGCCAAAATTGTTTAATTCACCACTGCATAAGCATAACTTGTTCTTTTTGAGGTGTGAAGTATAACTGATAAAAACAATTTTAGAACAATGGAAATAATATAGGTCTAGAGAAAAAAGGGGAGTTGGGTCATGCTTGAAATCTGCCAGACTTGTAGTTGCTAATGAGGCAATTAAAGCTGAAGAAAATATTCTTAGTTCTTTAAAAGGTTGTTCTAAAATTTCATAATCAAAATATTTAGTAACTTTCCCTGGATGGCTATTTGTAAGTTACTGTGTTTTGTTTTTCTGTCTTATCAGGTCCTTTGTTTCCTACACAATGAGTGTAATTGCTGTTAATTTTGTTGTACCCTTAACAGTCATGTTTTACTGTTATTACAATGTTTCCCGGACTATGAAACAATATGCCACCAGTAACTGCCTGGAGAGCATCAACATAGATTGGTCTGACCAAGTAGATGTGACAAAGGTAGGGTAATTGAAGGCACTTTTTGTTTTAAGCATGTTCTTTCATGTTAAAGTCCTGGGGGCAAAGGAACAGTATATATTTGTTTCCTCCTTCTTCCTTTCTTACTAAATATGAAGTGAAAGGTATCCTTGGTGAAAAGCTTGGGCTTGACTTACAACATCAGATTCTTTACTTTTTGGCCTAGTACTCTTTCCAGATGAGTAGCTACTTTGAAGGTTGGGAGCAATGTGGATTTTCCTTGCCTCTGCCCTCTGTTATTACATAGAATAGAATAGAATCAACCAGGTTGGAAGAGACTTCCAAGATCATCCAGTCCAACCTAGCACCCAGCCCTAGCCAGTCAACTAGACCATGGCACTAAGTGCCTCAGCCAGGCTTTGCTTGAACACCTCCAGGGACAGTGCCTCCACCACCTCCCTGGGCAGCCTATTCCAATGGGAAATCACTCTCTCTGTGAAGAACTTCCTCCTAACATCCAGCCTATACCTACCCTGGCACAACTTGAGACTGTGTCCCCTTGTTCTGTTGCTGGTTGTCTGGGAGAAGAGACCAACCCCCACCTGGCTACAACCTCCCTTCAAGTAGTTGTAGACAGCAATGAGGTCACCCCTGAGCCTCCTCTTCTCCAGGTTAAAGGACACTTCACAGGTGTCCTAGGAAGACCTTTGTGTCCACAGAGTCTTTGAACCTTTTACTAGGTTCACAGTTGTGTCTGCTCCAAAGTAGATTGGTCAGCTCTGATTTAAACTCATGGCCTAGAATAACAGAAACATTCAGGTTGGAAAAGACCCTCAGGATCACCAACTCCAATCTGTAACCCTACTCTACAAGGTTCATCCTGAACTACATCCCCAAGCACCACATCAAAAAGAAATGTACTGCTATTTTTATATATATATATGTTTAAGTACCCAAAGTTTTCAGTCTGTTGAACTTATCTCTCTGTAATGTAAACAGTAGCAATTGTGAGATATGGCATAAAATGAGCTATCCAGCCTGGAAGATGGATTCACAGATGGCACTGAGTTGGAAGGGACCCACAAAGGTCGTCTTGTCCAACTGCTCTACAGTGAGCAGGGATACCTCCACCTAGATCACGCTGCCCAGGGCCACATCAACTCTGATTTTGAATGTCTCTTGGGACAGGGCCTACACCACATCCCTGGGCAACCTCTTTTGTTTTTGCTGTGTAAAAGTCCTTGAGAAAACTCCTTTGATTTTGTGTAAAGGTATGATTTATAGCTGGGCATAATGAAAGTAGGAGAGAAAATTGGACAGCAAAGCATGTACCTGCTTTTGAGTTGCTTATCAATGCAAATTTAAAGTTCCTTGGAAGGTTTACTCATGGTTAAAGTTTGAAAAATGGTATTTTTAAACTAAAAATTCATAATTTGAGCATTTTGTTCTTCTGAAGAACTTTCAGAAAGCTTGAAGCTGAGGATGTAGTTATATAAATGTACATATAATTTATATGTATAAATGTGTGTAGATAGATATCTTTTTTTCTTTTCAATTTTGAAGAAAAGAGAATTTGTGAAGATTTTCCCCCCTCTGTTTTACAGTTGAAAACAGAGTTACATTCTTTAATAAAGCAGAAGATTGAGGTTTTAGAGTTAAGCAGTTGCCTTCTTTAAAGCTGGACTTCTTGCTTTTTTAAGAATTAGTATCTTCTAAGCTTGCTGCATACCAAACTTCTAAATTAAAGGGTTCTTTCTTTGTGTTGTCATCAGTAGGTATTGCCTTTATAGCTGAGCAGGAGTCTTCTCTGGAGAAAGTCACTGCTTGTGTGTTGGTCATGCTGTAGAACAGATCACACAAAGCAGACATTTCTTGTTTCTCATGGTGTTTGTTGCAAAAAAAATGGAATAAGGGGATAGGTAAATAATGCTAAGGAACCCTGTTGATACAAAGAGCCCTGCAGTTTTGTTTAGTTTCCATGAGATTTGTCTTCTTGGTTAATTTGAGATTTCCATTCCTATATCCATTACCCATTCATGTCCCTGACAAAAGTCAGAAAAATGTGTCCTACCCTACCACTACCCCTAGTCTGCCACAGTTCAGTTCTAGCTGTGATGTGGTTCTATGGTGTGAGCTCCAACATGCTCAGGTTGTTCTCCCTGACAGACAGGCAGAGAAGACAAATGACTGCTCAGGTATCTCCTCAGCATGAGGCTTGAACACAGCTGTTATCCTGGGTTCCTTAAGTATAGGAGCTGAGCCTTTGTAGCCTACAACATTTCATTTTGTGTCAGTGTACTATACTTAAGCCTTATGAAACATTTTTATTAACAGCATTATTTAACATTTGGCTTAGATTTTTCTCTCTGTTTATACTTATTGTTTGTAATAGCATCACAGAGTGACCCGTTCTGGTGGTCATAAATCATGTCTGAAGCCCTCTCTGACCATTTAAACTTCTGATGGACAGATTTAACATAATAAGTAGTGCCAGCTGTGAAGGAAGATTGTACATGATGGATAGCAGTGTGATGTGCTGTTAAGTCCCTGAACTGAAATTTCATTATAACCTGCCATAATTTGTCAGATGTGCTGTGTTACATGTTCTGATTTGGTTTTAGATAGCTCTGTTTTCACACATCTGCTTTGGAGCTTAAGTTCTGAGGTTTGCATCTTCAGGTAATACTGCTTATGTGCCTGTTCCTCTTGTTTTACAGATGTCTGTTGTGATGATTTTAATGTTCTTGGTGGCATGGTCTCCATATTCTATTGTGTGTTTATGGTCATCCTTTGGGGACCCAAAGAAAATTTCTCCTGCAATGGCCATCATAGCTCCTCTGTTTGCAAAATCTTCCACTTTCTATAATCCTTGCATTTATGTTGTTGCAAACAAAAAGTAAGTGTTCCTAATTTGCCATCAATCTACGCCGTGATTTGAGTGTATATCTGATACAGAATTAGCAGCCATAAAATATGACCAGTTCATTAGTGAGGAGATCAAAGAGTAAGACATGATTGATTAACCAAAAAAAAACATTCTGGACAGTGAAGCCTAAAAGAGATTGGTTTGAACACGATCAGAACACACTGAAGTGGTAAATATTTCTGAGAGCAGGTTCATGAAGTTTTCCTAAGACAGTTTTGAAAGGCAGTGAGGCAGCTTTTGTAAGGCACTTTTGGATTCTCAGAGGGACTCATTACAGGTTTTGGGTTGCACAAGCAACTGAAACATGTGGCAGATGAGTGACCTGTAACTTCTGAAGATTGCCTTGCTGGATTTGGAATGTGGCATATTCTAACTCATTAAAATGATCTGACTCTTTCAAAAAAGTTAAATGAAGCCTATTCCTCTGTTTTGAGTAAGCACATCAAATGCTCTAGCCAAGCCAGTGTCTCTGACTGACATCTGATTCTTGTAGAGGCATCATTCCTTTCTCTACTACCAACCTAGAAGCAGAGCCTGTGATCTCTGCCTAGGTGAACTTATATGACCCTGCTGAGTCAGTGGAAAACTGTCTGCTTTTTTCCCTCATTATGTAAGTTTATCTGTCTTGTGGCTATACCATGCCCTGGGATAACCAAGCATGGCTGCAACCCCTCTTGTAGAAGCAGCACTGAACTTAACTGAGTTATTGCTGCACATGGAAGTGAAAAAGACTCAGGTCCTTTTGAATTCCAAATGCTCTGTATTTTTTTTTTTTTTAATTAAGTAAGTTTTACTGAAATGGAAAACTGTAGTAATACTTAAGGTCTGCTTTCCTAGTATTCCTTTTGACTTGCATTTCCAGCTCATGATCTTTCTGCTCTCCCTTTCTTGCCTGCAGGTTTCGGAGGGCAATCCTTGCCATGGTGCGATGTCAGACAAGACAGGAGATAACTATAAACAATGCCTTGCCCATGAGTGTGTCTCAAAGTGCATTGACATCCTAGGACTCACGTCATTTCCCTCATAAGTTGTCTAGAAAGGAGTGAAATCTGGGTTAAAGTACATTAGTCTTTTTGAAGATCACAAAATCATAGAATTGTTCTGGTTGGAAAAGACCTTTTAGTGCATTTAGACCAAGCATTGACCTAACACCACCATGGCCATTAATCCATGTCCCAAAGTGCCATGTCTACATGCTTTTTGAACACCTCCAGAGACAGTGACTCCACCACCTCTCCAAGCAGCCTGTTCCGTGAGTCTTTTGGAATAACAATCTGCCTCAACCAGCCAGATGTTTTTTTTTTCCTCAATCCCAATAATCCTTTCAGATAGGTTAAGAAAAGAAAAAGACAAAACTCATTAAGACTTTAATTTTTGAAAGCAAGAGTTATTGGTCCAGTATGTCTGTCCCAAATAAAAAAGGCGAGTAGAGTGATCACTGTCACTCTTATAGGACTGGACAAGGTGACACAGGGCCAGGGAGAAAGTGAAGGAGGAAGTGCTTAGGTTTAGTAACATAGATTATTTTTTTTTTTACACCTGTAATTTCTTTTATTAATTACTTTCCCCCATCTTCCCCTGAAACCTTTTCCAGACTTGAAATATTCTGAATTTCCCCTGTGTAAATATATTTCTATATCAAGTGCCCAGGTTGATATGCTTTGCAGAATTTTGTTTGCTGTGAGTATGTTATCAAAATATCTACCTACATATTTGTATATCCTATAGAACCTGTTACCAGCTTTTAGGATTTTGAAGGAGTTTCAGGGTATTTTAAAAGTTTTAGGTCACACAACCAAATGGGATCCTGGGGTGCATTAAGAAGAGTGTATCCAGCAGATCGAGGGAGGTTCTTCTCTGCCTCTACTCTGCCCTGGTGAGACCCCATCTTGACTACTGCATTCAGTTTTGGGCTTCCCAGTTTAAGAAGGACAGGGATCTGCTGAAAAAGGCCCAATGGAGGGCTGAGAGGATGATGACTGGAGCACTGGCTGATGAGGAGAGGCTGAGGGACCTGGGACTTTTTAGTCTGGAGAAGAGAAGACTGAGAGGGGAATTAATAAATGTTTCTAAGTATCTGAGGACTGCGTGTTGGGGGAGGGGAATCAGGCTCTGCTCATTTGCTCCCTTTGATAGGTCAAGGAGCAATGAATGCAAGTTGCAGCACAGGAGGTTCCACCTCAACACAAGGGGGAACTTCTTTCCCATAAGGGTCCCAGAGCACTGGCACAGACTCCCCAGAGAGCTTGTGGAGTCTCCTTCTCTGGAGACTTTCAAGGCCTGTCTGGATGCGTTCCCCAGTGACCTGAGCTAGGTTGTGTGGTCCTGCTCTGGCAGGGAGGTTGGACTCGGATGATCTCTTTGGGTCCCTTCAAACCCCTAATATCTGGTTTTCCTGTGAATTTGGAGGAAAGGCAGCTCTTCTTTTAGCAGTAGTACATTCCTAGTGTTTGTGACTGCACAGCAAATCCTGAAAATGAGACTAAAAGCACCCTAAAGCTCGACACCAGGGAGTCACAGAAACCTATGTAAACATTTAGGGTCATTTGCCATCACTTCTAAGCCAGTCTCATGGTTCTATAGATCTGTAGCCTTATTTTTTTACAAATACCTTTGGTGATGTGAGCAATGTATTTATTCAGGCTGGAAGAGAGGACTGTATATATCTATTTATGAATGGTAGCACATGCACTGCTGATGCTTCTCAGATTTTGAGAATAAATATCTTCTATTGTTGTGTGTGCATTCATCCCAAGCTTGGCTTTGCAGTGTCTAACTTATTTTAAATACATGTGGGGTTTTTGTTTGGTGTTTGTTGTTTTGTTTGGGTTAGTTTTTGGTAAAAGCTTGGTTTTGCAGGATTATTTTTTTAACTCTGGCATCTAGGCTTCCTTTTAATTTGTAATTTTTAGTGTTAAAGCAACTTCAGCCTGTACTAGATTTCCTTCAAGAACCTTGAAAGGCTTTATGAACAATAACCAATGGATTGTCCTTTAGAGGGAACAAAGAGATATTTTATTGCATGCTAACTCTGCAAGCTACATATTTAAATGGCCTTGAAACATGGTGGATATGACTTGGAACAGAGCACGTTCTTCTGACAGAATAAAGGTTGAGCTGGTTGAACTGATCCCTTTCAGGATACACTTGAAGGTTAAGCAACTACAGATCTCAGCTAATCTGTTGTAATCTGCTGTTACTAAATGGATGTCTGTGTTCACATTGGCAGCACACTGCGCATAGTGTGCCTAGGAATAAAGTTTTCACATTTTTTTCACCTCAGTTCTGCTGGGAGGAAGCCATGTATTTGTTTATTTACTTCTACCTGCTCGTGAGCTTTTTTGAAGCAGCATATGGGTTTTGTCCTTCACAATGCACTTGCGTTTACCACGGCAGGAGCGATGGCACTGGAACAAGGTAGATCATTTTTAATCCATTATACAAAGTGATATGTAAGGAAAATGGGTGAAGAAGTGGGAAACAGCATCCTCATGTATTGCAAGTTAATTCTAGCATAGCTGAAAGAAAAGCATGCTTTGCACTGGTATTGTAAAGCTAGCAGTGCGCCTGAACAGAAGCAGATGGTGATCATGGCTTTATACTTAGCAAATAGCTTCTCTAAATCTTCAGTTTGTGCAGAGGGTGATTTCTTTGTGCTCCATACTTTTCCTGCTATTGTGTGTGTGGCTGTGGGGAGATACTTGTAGAAACTAGTTGTCTAAGGTGATTCTGGTTTAAATAAATATTTTTTTCCCTTCTTTTTTGATCTGCAGGAAAATCGCATTTTTTGATAAGAAAGAGGTTAATTTGGAATTTGATCTGGGTGTTGTCACATCAGTTTTGGCAGATACTGTTTCTCATTGCTACTTATTGTCACAACGTATGTAGCAGAAAGCTTCGTGAGGAGAAGGTAAAATAGAGGAAGAATATAGAGAAAAGGTGGAGAAAAATAAAGATGGGCTTATGGAAGGGAGAGGAGTCTTCAAGCTAGTGTGTACAGGCAATGTACTCCAAGGAAACAGAAACAAAGTGGTTCTTGAAAATGCTGGTAAATCCCAGGTGCACCTTTGTGCTAGTTTGAGCCTAGCTGGGATATTTTGGTGAGAAGAAATAGGCTATAGGCTGTGAAAAGGAAATAATGGTGATGTCTACTTCACTCGTAGGCTTGCTGAGATGTATAAGAACACAAAGATAGATAACAGAGTTGTTCTCTGGCTTTTGGGGCTGCACTTTTCTCGCTCTCTAACTTACTGCCTAATTAATCCATCTGCTTCCTAGCCCCCCTGGCTGATCCTTCAAACTCCTCTTGAATGTAAGGCAAAATCTGGGGTAAGGTAGAGGGGCAAGAAGAAGGAGGAAGGGTGGTTGGGAGCTCCCCCCTGGGAATTCTGGTTTCTGGGAGGGCTGCTGTGTTTCTGTATTACTTTTTAGCCTATGCATTTCTGTATATAGCTGTATATGTTGTAAATACCTGCTTATATCTTGTGCTAAGCTGTGAATGTAAAGCTTCATTCATTTTCCAGATTGGTTGAGTCTAGTCTGGGTGATTTTTTCACAAGGGAGGCAAAACCATCACAACCTCTAGAAAGTAGGTAATTTCCAGACAGACACTAAAAAGATGGCTTGAAAGCTCTTCTTTAGGGAAACATGCTAACATTTTCACTTTTCAGTCTGTTCTGAAATGTAAACATAGGCAAATACTTTGAATCTTTGTCATGCAGAAAAATGAACAATTAGTAATCCCATTTTCTGAATTTTAGTAGAACAGAGGGCATGCAGTTCCCACTTGAGATACATGCATGTGTTATTCTTTGTACATTGGCTTCTGGTTGTCGTCGGAATAATGGGCAGAGGATGGTGCTTACCTGCTTTAGAATAATGCAAATGTAGCTTTCACGTGGAAATATCATTGCTATTTTGTTTTAGATCCCTTTTTTTCTTTAGAAACTCTTGTATTTGTCTTTTCACCTTTCTTTGTTCTGCAGAAAGCGATGGCGTTCACATTTAAATCTGAAATGCAAGTATTTGATCCAGAAATGCCAATCTCTTCCTCTCTCTCTTTTTAATTATTTGTTTATTTTGTCTATTTTTTTTTAAATGCTGCCAGGTCTGTACTCTGTAATGATCCTGACATGTACGAGATCCCTGTGAATGTTCCTGTGGATACTGTAAAACTCCGTATCGAGAAAACTGTTATACGAAGGATTCCAACTGAAGCCTTTTATTACCTAGTAGATCTCAAATACCTGTGGGTAACTTACAACTGCGTAGCCAACATTGATATCAGCAGTTTCTATAACTTGAAACAACTGCATGAGCTACGTCTGGATGGTAACCTGCTCTCTACTTTCCCTTGGGAATCCCTGGCGGAGATGCCCAACCTACGGACTCTTGATTTGCACAACAATAAAATGACCAGCATTCCTGCTGATGCTGGCAAGTACCTGAGAAACCTCACCTACCTGGACATCTCCAGCAACAAGCTAACTACCTTGCCATCAGACCTGATGGACATTTGGCCTCCCTTCTCAGAAACCATCCCATCGAAGAGCGCAGACATCTTGGTGACCCAGAGAGTCATTTTGGGTATGCTGAACCGCTTGTCTCATTCCTTATTAGAATGTATCTAATCGTAACAGTAGGCAGGGCACCAGCCTGGGATTAGGAGGGCAGCTTTATCCAGGTTAGTCTGCTTTGCTCTGTGATTATTTATTTTCTGCTGGCCACAAAAAATATAACACATCAGCGATTTATAAAATGAAGGTGGTGACCTCTGTGTTGCTATCTCAGGGTTAGAAGACTGCAGTAACATCTATTGATCTTTGTAGATCTATGGCCTACAAGAATATAGGCTGCATGGAGTGTTCAGTATCACAGAGTCACAGAATATCAGGGGCTGGAAGGGGCCTCGAAAGATCATCCAATCCAGCCACCCTGCCAGAGCAGGATCACCTATACCAGATCATACAGGGATGTGTCCAGGCAAGTTTTGAATATATCCAGAGAGGGAGACTCCACAACCCCTCTGGGTAGTCTGTTCCAGTGTTCTGTCACCCTCACAGTGAAAAGATATCCATATAAATACTAGACTTCCAAAAGTTGTGTTTCTGATGACATTTCCCTCATTGCTGAATGTGGTTACAACTACAAGCATGTCCATTTGTAGCTGCTTTTTCCATTGCCTTGTGCATCAAATGAGCAGCTAGGGTGGATGCTTGCGTGGAGTTTGTCCTCAGACACAATACTGAAGACGATCTTGGTTGCTTAGAATAGGGCAATTCTGTTCTCCCCACGACCTTACATTGCTCTGAAGCTGACTAGTTATCCTGAAATTTCTCCTGGTTTACATGCTGAATATGAGAAGAGAGGATGGGAACCTGACCCCTACAGTACTTCCAATAATATTTAGAGTAACTATTTAAGAATAAGTTTGGCCAGACTGGGTCTCTTTGTACTTTTATTCCATCTCTGTAGTACACCATCTCATGAGATCTGGTTGTGCCTTTGTGCTTTATCTTACCCTTAATCTCTACTTTCTAGTCTTGCAGGTAACCCTTTTCTCTTCTGCAGTCTCAGAATGTGTCTGGAACACCTCTATTATGTAGCTCTTTATGTATAAGAGCATGCTTTGACATTTGTGTTGTGTAGTGTAACAGGTGGAAGGGAGGAGAAAAGACCTTTTAAGATCACCAGGTCATAGAATCATAGAATCAACCAGGTTGGAAGAGACCTCCAAGATCAGCCAGGCCAACCTAGCACCCAGCCCTATCCACTCAACTAGACCATGGCACTAAGTGCCTCATCCAGGCTTTGCTTCAACACCTCCAGGGGCAGTGCCTCCACCACTTCCCTGGGCAGCCCATTCCAATGGGAAATCACTCCCTCTGTGAAGAACTTCCTCCTAACATCCAGCCTATACCTACCCTGGCACAACTTGAGACTGTGTCCCCTTGTTCTATTGCTGGTTGTCTGGGAGAAGAGGCCACCCCCCACCTGGCTACAATGTCCCTTCAGGTAGTTGTAGACAGTAATAAGATCACCCCTGAGCCTATTATCTAACTCTACAGCTACTAACAGCAGTAGTTCTGTAGCCACTAGTAAAGATCTGCTCTACGTTGTAATGTTTGGTATTTCCAATCTCTTGATGTAAAACCCCACAGTTCAGTGCCCATTTGTTCAACTGATTGGTGTCACAGCAGAGGCTGCAATTTGAACCTCTCGTTCAGATGAGATTGTATGTAAGTGACAGCAGATGCAAGTAGGGCAGATGGAACACAAACCCTATGAGGAGAGGCTGAGGGAGCTGGGGTTGTTTAGCCTGGAGAAGAGGAGGCTCAGGGGGGACCAACTACCTGAAGGGAGGTTGTAGCCAGGTGGGGGTTGGTCTCTTCTCCCAGGCAACCAGCAATAGAACAAGGGGACACAGTCTCAAGTTGTGCTGGGGGAAGTATAGGCTGGATGTTAGGAGGAAGTTGTTGTCAGAGAGAGTGATTGGCATTGGAATGGGCTGCCCAGGGAGGTGGTGGAGTCACCATCCCTGGAGGTGTTGAAGAAAAGCCACTTAGCACCATGGTCTAGTTGACTGGATAGGGCTGGATGATAGGTTGGAGTGGATGATCTTGGAGGTCTCATCCAACCTGGTTGATTCTATGAGGTCCCCACACCGAAGGCCACAGGAGGCAGTAAAGTAGGAGCTGACTGTGCCAGATCGAATCCTCCTGATGATCTCATGTGGGAGTCCCAGAGGATATTTGGTTTCCTTGGCTTACACAGCCTTCAGTACTTAAATGCCCTGGTAATAAAAGAAGGAAAAAACCCAAACCAAAACCCACACAAAACTCCCCAAAACAGCCCAACTGAAGGGTCAGAAGGAGGACCTGGGGAACTGCAGATGTGTCAGTCTGACCTTAGTGATGGGGAAGGTCATGGAGCAGATAGTCTTGAGTGCCATGTGCAGGGTAATCAGGAGGTTGGGCCCAGTCTCCCTGGGTTCATGAAGGGCAGGTCTTGCTTGATGAACCTGCTCTTCTTCTGCAACGAGTTGAACCACTTAACGGATGAGGGAAAGGTTGTGGGTGTTGTTTAGTAAAGCCTTTGCCACAGTCTCCCCCAGCAGCCTCCTGGAGAAGCAGGCTGTGCGTGTCTCGGCTGGGTGGACGCTTTGCTGTGTTAGGAACTGGCTGGACGGTCTGGCCCAGAGAGCGGCGGCCAATGGAGTTAAGCCCAGGTGAGAGGCAGGCAGGCAGGGGCTCAGTCATGGCTCCAGTTCTATTTAATACCTTTATCAGTAATCTAGATCAGGGGTCCTCTAAACTACGGCCTGTGGGCCAGATATGGCACCCCAGGGCCCTCAGTCCAGCCCGGGCTCCCCCCTCCCCCGCCGGGGGCTGGGCGGGAAACGCAGCAGCCATTTCCTGCCGCTTCGTCCGCTCCCAGCAGCCATTTCCTGCCGCTTCGTCCGCTCCCGGCAGCCATTTTCTGCCGCTTCGTCCGCTCCCGGCAGCCATTTCCTGCCGCTTCGTCCGCTCCCGGCAGCCATTTCCTGCCGCTTCGTCCGCTCCCGGCAGCCATTTCCTGCCGCTTCGTCCGCTCCCGGCAGCCATTTCCTGCCGCTTCGTCCGCTCCCGGCAGCCATTTCCTGCCGCTTCATCCGCTCCCGGCCCCCGCAGCCCCCAGGCACCTGCCGGGACTGGGCTGCGACCAAACTACAGTCCAGCCCCCGACACTGCTGGGCTGGAACCAAACTACAGTCCAGCCCCTGACAAACTAGAGCCCTGATCTAGATTGAGGGGACTGAGGTGTTTGCAGGCCACAGTGAGTTGGGTGGGAGTGTTGATCTGCTTGAGGGTAGCAAGGCCCTGCAGAGAGGCCTGGCCAATTACATGAGTTTCAACACAGCCAGGTGCCAGGTACTGCACTTGGGTCACAGCAACCCCATGCGATGCTTGAGTGGATGGAAAGCTGCCTGGAAGAAATGGACCTGGGGGTGCTGGTTAGCAGCTGGCTGAAGATGAGCCAGCAATGTCCCTGGGCGGCCTAGAAGGCCACCAACATCCTGGCCTGTGTGACCAGCAGGACCAAGGAAGTGATTGCTCCCTTGTACTCTGCATTGGTGAAGCTGCACCTGAATATGTCCAGTCTAGAGCTCCTCACTACAGGAAAGACATGGAGGTGCTGGAGCATGGGCAGAGAAGAGTAATGAAGCTGGCAAATGCCTGGAGAACAGGTCTTGTGAGGAGCAGCTGAGGGAGCTGGGATTGCTTAGTCTGGAGAAGAGGAAAGTGAGAGAAGACCTCACTGCTCTCTGCAACTACCTGAAAGAAGGTTGTAGAAAGGTGGGCATCAGTGTCTTCTCCCTAGTGTCAAGTCATGAGAGAAAACAGCCTCAGGTTGCACCAGGGGACGTTTAGATTGGATATTAGGGGAAAAAAATCTGTACTAAAAGAGTGGTCAGGCATTGGAAGAGGCTGCCCAAGGAGGTGGTGGAGGCACCATCCCTGGAGATGTTTGGAAAACCTGTAGGCATGGCACTTTGGGACATGGTTTAGTGGGCATGGTGGTGTTAGGTTGGTGGCTTGATTCTATCTTTAGAGGTCTTTTCCAACCAAAACAATTCTAAGATTGTGTGGTTCTGTGAAAAAACAACCCCTAAGAAAACCCAACCCTAATCCTTCCCTCCTTTCCCCTGGCAACCATCTGCTGGCTTTATTGGTGTGGGTACTTTGCCAGCCTCCTCTAGTTCTGACAAACAATCTGCTGCTGGTGGTGGGTTCTCTAGAGACTTGGCATGTGATCTTTAGATCATTTTCATCGATGAGGTGCATCTGGCCTTGAACACAGATCCCCAGAAGGCGACACACAGAGAGTTACACAGTATCACACAGTATCACCAAGGTTGGAAGAGACCTCACAGATCAAGTCCAACCCTTTACCACAGTGCCCAAGGCTAGACCATGGCACCAAGTGCCACGTCCAACCTTGCCTTGAACTGCCCCAGGGACGACGACTCCACCACCTCCCCAGGCAGCCCATTCCAGTGCCCAATGACTCTCTCAGTGAAGAACTTTCTCCTCACCTCGAGCCGAAATTTCCCCTGGCACAGCCTGAGGCTGTGTCCTCTTGTTCTGGTGCTGGCCACCTGAGAGAAGAGAGCAACCTCCTCCTGGCCACAACCACCCCTCAGGTAGTTGTAGGGTTAGGGTTAGCAGTTCAAGCAGTACCTTGCTTCTCTTGTTTTAATGTTATGTGCAGTCATAAACTTAGATCTGAGAATGCAAAGTGCTAGTTAGGACCTTCACTGTGAATAAATCTACCTTAGGTAGAATGTGAATGTTCTCTCATTGATACCATGGCCTTCTGATGAGTATAACCCAAGGCAGAGAGACAGCGCTTGCTGTGGAAGAAACTCTACGGTGAGTAAGAAACCATCCCCTTCCTCTGGAGAATAGAAGTGCAGTGCCCTTTGTGTCGTGGGTTATTCTGACAAGTGTACTTAGTCTGCACTGAGGTTTATTGACAGTTACTTGAGCTTGTGAGGTTGTAGCTAGGCCGCTCACACTCACTGCCAGAGGCTCATCCTTTGGTTACTGTGGATGTGCTGTTACCAAGCAGTTGTTTCTCACAAAGGAATGGCTGATAGAAACTGTCAGGATAGAAATTTGACCTAGAAGTTGAGGTATCTTTATAATGCTCCAACAATTGGACATGTTGGCATAGAAAGACAAGAGCAAGGTGTATTCTGTGACATTGTATCCTCTCTGACACCCCTCCTGTCTCTACTGGGATTGCTGGAGACCGAGAGAAGAGAAAGTATCCCATGGATACTCTTTTCCTCTGAAGCAGAGATAAGGATCACAGAGGTGATCAGGAAGGATTTTGAAAAGCCCTCTAACCTTCTGTGGTGTAGATTCAGATGAATAGAATTGTTCTAGTTAAATCGGTACTGCTATTTAAGCTTGTGGCCAGACCATTCCAGAGCCTTCTCTAGTAACCTCTTCAAGTGCTTATCCATCAGGGTAGTGAGAAAGTTTCTCCTAATATCTAACCTCAATCTCCCTTACTGCAAACTAAGCTGATTACCTCTTGTCCTATATGAGATGGATGTACAGAAAAACTAATTGCTACCTCTTAGAGTAAGTTTTCATGCATTTCTCTTCCCTGTTTGCTGCCTTAATTCATCACATGATTTCTTTCACCAGTTTCTTTTAGACCATGATTTAAAATATATATATATATATTTAACTGTTTCTCCTATAGTTACTGATTCCCTTTAGACTTCTTTGGGTTTTAAGATAAGGTTTCACTTAATATATGATGTACACAATAGCGCACTTTGATGCTCAAGAGTGTCCTTTGTGCTCCAGCTGTTCTCTGTGGGAGCATTCACCTTGAGCTGTGTGCCTACAGGGAATGGTAACTGCAGCCAGAGTTCTGCTGGAACCTAGAGCAAATTGTAAAGGGTTAACCTTCCTGGGGGAGTGGTCTTGACCCTGATCCCAGGTCTTCCTCACTCCTCCCCAGGAGTGGGTCCAACCCTTTCTCCAGGCGTAGTGTTTAGCCCACTCCCACTTTCTGTCTAGCTGCCTATAAAAGCAGAGGAACTTCCTCTTTTGTTCTCTCTTGCCCTGCTTCCCTGCCTGACAGCATCATCTTCCTGTTCCTTCTCCTCTTCTGTTTTACCACCAAGGTATGGAACACCCATTGCCATCAATCTGGTTGTATATATGTATTTTTTAATCTCATTTCCCCTTCCCTATACCTTCTTTGTAACTCCCCTACCTCAAACACCTTTTATTTGTTGTTGAAGTTTTATCTTTTAACTTCCAAATTGAAGTGAAACTATTTGTTTTCATGTGTTATACCTTTCCCCCTATACATCTAATTCCTTTCCTTTGGAAAACAAAAGGTGGGGGGGGGGGGAAGAGGGAAAGGCATTCTATAAGTTGTTACTGGTTTTATTAACTATATTTGAGTCTCTGGGAAATTTAAAGTAGAACTGAGACACAAATAAATGCTGGTTTTATCTAGACAGGAAAACAAGAGTCACATTCTACTTCATATAAGTAGTGGTGGCTTGAGCTGGCTTCTCTTCTGTTTCTGGCAAAACAAGGTTGCATTTAATTAACAAGATCGCCAGCCCCAAACCCCTAAATGCAAATGTTTGGGCATATGCACATTTTAACATCAGGAGGCAGTTTTATCTTTGGTGTCTTGACTGAGCATCAAGAAGTTGGCATGTGAGAGGAAGTTCAGGTTCCTTGTGTTTACTTCAGGGCCTCTTGGAGGAGCCACAACTGCTTTTGCTAAGGGACTGGCAGGTTAGCATTGTCTTATTCTAGTTCATAGTGTCTATCGTTAGAGTTTAGGGGTTTTTTTACCTTCCCTTGCGTGATGGTCTTCTGTGTAGACACAACACTAAAGGAAAGAAGATCAGGGAATGATTCCTGATTCTATGGTCAAGTGACTCACTCTGGCTGTCATCTACACAGTTTAGGGCCAGCTCTCTTTAATACTGACTGGCCATTCCACATTTGGTAAGATTTAGCCCTTGCATTTCTTTGGGCTGTATGGAATGCTGCAGTGACTCAAAAATGTAACTATGTGTGTAGGGTGGTTTCCTTTTGGCTCAAATTGCCTGCAGCAAGGTGAGAGTTGCATTGCAAGCTGTTGGATTGTGCTTTTGTAATAAAAAAATAGCAAGGCTGTGTTGTATGCAGCAAGATAGTTTGGAGGTGCAAAGCCTTTACACTGGAGGCAAGATCAGGATAGAAAAGGCTATTTTTGGTGTGGTCTCATCCATCAACTTTTCAGGGAGCAGTCTTTGGAGTGCAAACTGTCCCTGTAGCAACATCTGGCTTTATTTTTAAGAGCCTCTATTGAAACAGTTCAAAACAAAGCTGTGGAGTGAGCTGATGGTTAAGCAGGAGTAACAATGAATGGGCTAGTGTGAGTTGATCTAGCTTTCTCTTGGTTACCTCTGGAGCTTAGTATTTTGTTCCAAATAACAGCTAAGTTTCAACATTGGTGACTGTACAGGGCTGAAATTTCTGGTGTGAGTGGTGGCATTAGCAATTCCCTTATACAAAATTATATCTGATGGGCCCTTGAGAGAAGTGGAAGAATCCAGGGTTTGACAGAGTGGCAGCTGGATGAGATCGTGGCTCTACTGCATGTAGAGGTGCCAAAAGTTTAAAATGCTGCAGGTCCATCATGCTCCCAGCTGTTATGCTGGGCCATTCAGTAGATGCTTCTTTTCCTAGCAATCACTGTGTTGTAGGAAACACTGGGAGACAGTGTGGGAAGTGGGCTTTGCAGTTTAGAACCACAGATCAAAAATTGTGTAGCTTCAATTGGAAGAGACCCTTGGGTAGGTTAGCCCAAGCCGTGGTGACTATTTCCATTGGCCCCAGATGTGAATATTACACACTGCTATTTGACAGCAACTGAAAAGCAGTTTCTTATGGAAGCTGTGGTCTGAGACTGGTTACTGATTTACAAAGGGAATTCCACTTGGAGCTATTTGAAGTGCTAAAGTCCATATTGACACAAATCAGGGAAAATCTCTTGAGAAGACTGCAAAATTGTCCATACACAGGCATATGTTTGCCATTTTATATGCAAGCATGCATATAAATAGCCTGAACTTAGAATAAAGAAAGGTTTTAAAAGGAATGTATAATCCATACTTAATGCTGCAATGCACTGCATTGCTATATTGCAAAGCATAGCTTTTTATCTACATTTTTGTTAGTATTTTATCTATATTTTATCTGTTTACATTCCTCAGGCTAACAAACTGCATTAATATTTCCACACACACAAAAAATACAGGGATTGTAATGACTTGCTCTTCCATCAGATGCACATGCCATAGCAGACTTACCAGGATGTTTATTTTCTCTTCTTAAATTATTTTCCCAATGGGATCCTTCTCATTATTTTATTAAAGTTCCATGAAATTTCCAGTTTGTTAATATTTCCAACCCTGTCTTTAACTTTTTCTTTAACTTTTAACTTTCTTGTGTTTTTTTTCACTTTTACTGTCTTCAAAACACAAGCTGTTAAATTTCAGAATGCTCTTTGTAGTTTGGAAGCTAGGTTTACATTTCATTTCTGTTCTCTTCAGTAGCTAACTGAAGTATAGTCTAAACTGTAGCCAGGTGGGGGTTGGTCTCTTCTGCCAGGCATCCAGCAATAGAATAAGGGAACACAGTCTCAAGCCGTGCCAGGGGAAGTCTAGGCT
This sequence comes from Pogoniulus pusillus, assembly GCF_015220805.1. Lineage (NCBI taxonomy): Eukaryota > Metazoa > Chordata > Aves > Piciformes > Lybiidae > Pogoniulus > Pogoniulus pusillus. The sequence continues at coordinate 9,507,271 of NC_087272.1, forward strand.
GGATGTTAGGAGGAAGTGCTTCCCAGAGAGAGTGATTGGCATTGGAATGGGCTGCCCAGGGAGGTGGTGGAGTTGCTGTCCCTGGAGGTGCTCAAGAAAAGACTGGATGAGGCACTGAGTTCCATGGTCTAGATGACTGGATAGGACTGGGTGCTAGGTTGGACTGGATGATGTTGGAGGTCTCTTTCAACCTGGTTGATTCTATGATTCTATGAATTCACTGTTTTGTCCTTGATTCCGACTCAAGAGGGTGTCCATCTTTTCATTTGGTGGATTCACACAACCTGAAGACTTACAAGGGTGGTGTAAATTTACTAAAAATATTGTGAATGCTGTCAGATACTGGAAAGACACAGATAAACAGAAGGACTGAGCCATGGAGGAAAGGAAGGAACTCCTGTAGCTGTATATATATTACGTATACTTAAGTAGCACAGAAGTGAAGAGTCTTCTGGGACCTCAGCTTTCTTCTGAAGCTGAAACCAGGCTTCCAAAATGATGTGAGATAGTCTAACCCTTGCCCTGCCTGACTGACCCTAATCTTTTTCTATAACAAGTTGATCCACCTAGTGGATGGAGGAAGGGCTGTGGACTTTGTCTACCTAGACTTCAGTAAAGGTTTTGACGCTGTCTCCCGCAGCATTCTCCTTCAGAAACTCATGGTACGAGGCTTGGATAAGTGCACTGGACAACAAACTGGTGGCTGGGACCAAAGAGTGCTTCCGAATGGAGTTAAATCTGGCAGGCTCCCAGTGGTGTCCCCCACAATTCAGCACCTGGGCCTATCCTCTCTAATGTCTTTATTGGTGGTCTGGAAGAGGAGATTGAATGCACCCTCAGTGAGTTTGCGGATGACACCAAGCTAGGCAGCTGTGTCACTCTGTTAGCGGGTAGGGAAGCTTTACAGAGGGATCTGGACAGGTTAGATAGATAGGCTAATGCCACTTGTATGAAGTTCAGCCTGGGTTGCAACAGCTCCATGGTAAGCTACAGAGTTGGGGATGTGTGATTGGAAGCTGCAACTGGAAAAGGGACCTGGGGATATTGGTTGACAGTTGAGTGCATATGAGTCAGTGTGCCAGGTGGCCAAGCAAGCCAATGGCATCCTGGCTTGTGTTAGAAGCATGGTGGCCAGCAAGGACAGGGAGGTGATCATCCCCCTGTACTCAGCACTGGTGAGGCCACACCTGGAGTTCTGTGTTCAGTTTTGGGCCACTCACTACAAAAAGGACACTGAGGTGCTGGAGTGTATTCAGAGAAAGGAAACGAGGGTCATGAAGAGCCTGGAGCACATGGCCTGTGAGGAGCATCTGAGGGAGCTGAGGTTCCTCAGTCTAGATAAGAGTGGTTTAGTGGCCAACTTGAGCACTGCTAGTCGTAGTAGAAACAATCATAAACCTCACCCTTTCCTGCAGTAAAGCTTATAGGATGCAGAGCAATGTCAGAAGAAGTTTTTTTCAGTAGTGTTGAATTCAAAGGAGATTTTGCCACCTGGGATGTGGGATGGGAGCCCTTTTGATGATGCAAATCTGTCCTGAACGGTGTGGACCCAGAAGTCCTGCCTTGCCACCTTGCTTGTACCACATGCTACTCCATGCTCTCTACAACTCCCTGAAAGGAGATTTGAGCCAGTTAGGTACTGGTTTCTTCTCCCAAGTAACAAGTGACAGGAGGAGAAGAAATGTCCTCAAGTTGCACCAGGGGAGGTTTAGACTGGATATTGAAAGAAACTTCTTGACTAAGAAAAACTGGAGCAGGTTTCCCAGAGAGGTAGTTAAATCTCCACCCCTGGAGGTGTTTAGAAGATGAAGAGATGTGATGCTGAAGAACATCAGACTTGGCAGAGTGAAATATTGGTTGGATTGGATAATCTTAAAGGTCTCTTTCAAGCAGAATGATTCTGTGATTCTATAAAATGTGCCTGATTTAAAAGGTGTGTGCAAATTACACATTCATGCTTAATTGAGCAGATGTTTTATGAGCACAAGGACTCAAGTTGATGTGCCTACAATATGGAAAACATTCAGGTGGTATCTCTTTTTGCTTGTGAATGTGTGTGAGATTCTCAGGAAATACTTTTATATTTTGGAAGGCTTATTGCCCTTTAAAAACAAACAAACAAAACCAAAGCAAAACACAAAACCAACAAAACAAAACCAAATCCACCCCCTGCCCCACAAAAAAACCTCAACAGTCCAGCAGTTGCTGACACAATTTCCTTGATTTGTCCTCCTTTCTTCCAGTGAGCAATAGATAGTGAATAGATGTAAAATCTCTTATGTCTGGAAGGAGTGAAATTGGATTGTGATGTCAAAGTCATGGCATCTCTTCAGGTCAAGTCTTGTTTTAAAGAGTGTGGATTAATTGGGGTTTACTACAGTTTGAACCAATCAGTGCCACTGTGCTTAAAATAGCCTAATCTTGGTCAGGCAATGAAAGGAAACAGTTGTTAATTATTCAGATATTCTTTCACCTACAGGTGACTAAAAGCAGAATTTTTCTCCTAGCCATTTTGCTAGTACTTATAACTCCACATTGAACAATATTAGCAGGTGATGTTGTTTTGGGGGGGGTTGCTTGTTTTTATTTCTTCTGATTTTGGTTTAATTAGTATGACTTTCCTGTTGGACTAATCAGTACACTGAATATTGAGAGGTTCTAGCATACCACAGTTGGGTTCAGGCTGTAAGTTTTGTTTATTGTTATTAATACTTGAAAAGTATGACAAAGATATGCCCAGAAGTCAAATAAGAAAATACTGGAATTGATGGGTGGTGTGCTGAGTGATGTTTTACCTGGTGAAGCCACTGCTGCTCTATGAAGGTCACCATAGCAGAAGAATAAATGCCAGATGAGGATTTAGACGTATCTCTCAGAAATTATTTCCTTCTTTTGCCACAATGAGTTCACCTAGAAGAAGTCTCTCATTCAAAGCCTTTGTAATCAAGAAGCAAAGATTACAGGAGAGATAATGTTCTTGTGTGACATCATAAAAGCATTATAATCATCAGCTTTTTCAGGGTCCTTCCCATTTTCTACTCTTCTGCTGTTCTTTTTGAACATGTTTCAGAGATTGCCCTTAGTTGAAGCCAGGTTTATAAGTATATTAGTTTAATTCAGTGCCAGATGAGATTTTTATCTGCCCAAAGCTTATTCTCTCTTAGCCTTTATCCTTTTTTCAGGGGACAGAGATGTTGGTGTAAGCTCTAAACCCTTAAATCATCATCTTTGCAAGCATTGGAAAAAAAAAAATCTGAGAAGATCGAACTGTAGCAGCCCAAAGAAGGACCAAGAGCAGAGAAGTGTGACAGGATACAATATCCCCAAGAAGAATCTTTCAAAAGGCATAGGCAGGTGAAAATGTATCATCAGGCTTGAGATGTCTTTTCAGTGTGTTTCTTCCCCCCCCCTTAGATAAATAGCAAAGTTAAGCAAAGTGGATGCTGGTTTATTGCTATGCTCCTGTAAACCTCTGTGAAAGAAAATTTAGCTTAACAAGCATTTCTGTTGTTCTTCTACAAAAAACATCCCTAACAAGCAGCTGAACAAAAAAGACAAACTGAAAGAAAAGAAATTAACCCAGAATAGGTCCATGGTTTGCCCTGGTGTCATGCTGTAATCACAGTATCATCTGAGAACGTTTTCTGATTGTTTTCCTTTATTTTTCTTTTCTCCTCTGTGTTCCCTCTTCCCTCCCCACTTCAGGTTTTCAGGACAACCCCTGGTTCTGTGACTGTCGCATCTCAAAGCTGATTGAATTCTCCAAAATTGTGGACAACTCGGTTGTTCTTCTTGATCCACTGATTTCATGTAGTGGACCTGAGAGCCTGGCAGGAATCTTGTTTCAGAGAGCTGAGTTAGAGCAGTGTCTCAAACCATCCGTGATGACATCAGCAACAAAAATCACTTCCCCTCTGGGAAGCAACGTTCTGCTCCGCTGTGATGCCACTGGGTACCCGACACCACAGCTTACTTGGACTAGGTCAGACAATATACCAGTGAACTATACAGGTATAATTGCTCTAATAATTGCCTAAAATTGTGGGGTTGCTTGTGCTTTGATTCATTATAATGAATAACAATGGACCAGGCATCACACCAAGCTGGCAATTGTATCTGTACAATAGCTGTTAAGAGACTTTTTGTTGAAATTGTGGTCTGTAGAGGTCCAACAGACTCTTTTGATTCTGAATGTGTTCTGTAATGATAACAATGTGGCTGGAGGGGGGAAATGGATGAAGTGGCAGGAAGGATAAATGAAAATGGAGGTTAGGATATTTGGGCCCTAAGTCAGAAGCTGAAAAGCAGAAAGGAGAATTTGTTACTGGGATCTCTGTTTTGGTTCAAAGTGTTTAAGTTAAAAAAGCTAGTGAGACTGAGCCTCAAAAACTTCAACATTATAAACACAGGAGTTCCAAAAATTGTGTTTTCTGTTATTTGCAAGTGTTTATTGTTTATTGCAACATCCATCTTGAATACTAAAGAGGCTGTGTTTATCTGACCTTTGGGCCCCTCACTACAAGAAAGATGCTGAGGTCCTGGAGTGGGTGCAGAGAAGGGCAGTGAAGCTGGCAAAGGGTCTGGAGAAACAGGTCTTGTGAGTTGAGGCTGAGGGAACTGGGATTGTTCGGTGTGGAGAAGAGGAGGCTGAGGAGAGACCTTTTCTCTCTACACAACTCCTTGAAAAGAGATTGGAGTCTATTGAGGTTGGTCTCTTTTCATTAGTAACAAGTGACAGAAGAGGAAGTAGCCTCAGGTTGTACTAGGGGAGATTCAGGTTAGATATCAGAATAAACTTCTTCTCTGAAAGGGTTCTCAAAGCCTGAAACAGGCTTCCCAGGGAGGTGGTTGAATCTCCATCCCTGGAGATGCTTTAAAGAGGTGGAGATGTGGTGCTGAGTGACATGGTTTAGTATCAGACTTGGTACAATTAGAGAATTGTTGGACTTGATGATCTTAAAGGTCTTTTCCAACCAAACCAATTCTATGGTTCTATGACATCACTCAAACTGCTATGAAAGATATTCTTGTGCAGTAGCTTAGCCATAAGAAAATGATCCAAATAGCAGTTAATTTACATTGTAGGTCTGAAGAACCAAATAGCCCAAAATACTGAATCATCTTCAAGATAAAAGTAACTTCCAAAAACATTTTAAACGGTTTGTGTGTTCAGAATCCCCTGAAGTCAGTGAGATTTGCATTCCCCAACCACTTACCAGCTTTAAGGTGTTTGATTGCTCTTGATGTGGATTTGTTTTACTTGGTGATACTGCAAATTATCCTGTAACGCTTCCAGGCATTCAATTCCATTTTGACCCAGGCTGAGCACTTCTCTGCAACAATATAACGTGGCAGGGAGTTCCATCATTTGTGTGTGGGGTTTGGTTTGGCCTGGGATGTTTATTTGGTGTGGGTTTTTTTTTTTCTCTTGTTTTTAAAAGTTTAATATACGTGATTCCTTCTAGCAAAAATAATTTAAGGGAAGAAGCAGTCTAATAATGTCTACTTTCTCTTTAGCACCCTTTTATAATGTTTTGCTCTTTGCATTTTCCTGTAGTAATTCAAGAATCACCTGGAGAGGGTGTCAGATGGTCCATAATGAGCCTGACAGGGATTTCATACAAGGATGCAGGAGAATACAGATGTAAAGCCAAGAACTTAGCAGGAATGTCAGAAGCTGCTGTTACTGTCACAGTGGTTGGTGTTGTCACTACAACTGTGTCACCACAGAAGTATGGAAGGAAGCAAGAGGCAGAGAGACAGAATACCACTCAGGAGGAACCCAAGGAGGAAACTGAGAGGGCAACCACACCTCTTTCTACCACACCAACCACCACAGCACTGGCCAATACCGAAAGGTCAACGAGCAGCAAATTGACTGACAAAAAGCAATCCAGGCCCATGTTTGATGGAAAGAAAAATTCAAAGGCAGTGACAAATGGAACCAAAAAGCAGACTGGGCAAATAAGCAAGAAAGATGAGGAGATTCCACTGAACACAGCAGGTATCGCTGAGCAAACTGTTGCTGTGAGGAACTTAAGAGTGATTAGTGAAACTGATGAAAGAGTGACCTTAACTTGGAAAACAGTCAATGCCACAAGTGGCTCTGCAGTCACTGTGTTATACTCAAAGTATGGTGAAAAAGATATGTTGCCTCTCAGCACTGATTCTAGCAAAAACAAAGTCACCATTGATGGTTTGGAGCCTAGTACTCAATATATGGCGTGCGTCTCACCCAAAGGAGTGCCACCTACAAAAGACCAGTGTGTTATTTTCTCCACTGATGGGCTAAACAGTGAAAGTGACTCTCAGTTTTCTGTTCTGATAGTGGGCAGCAGTGCAGCATGTGTAGTTGTTTTACCTTTGATCTTTTTCTTACTCTACAAAGTTTTAAAGCTTCATGTGAGACCAAAGACTGCAAAGGAAGCTGACCTTGCAAAAGAGACCTATGTTAAATTTGAAACGCTCTCTCTGAAGCCTCGAACAGTGAGTGCAGGAGAGCAGCTCTGGGCACGAAGATACACAGATGAGTCAGAAAGACTTCTCCTTTGTTCTAGGTCAAGCATGGATTCTCAAATGACTTTCAAAAGTGAGGGCTCTAGGTCTGAGTATCTGTGTTGAACATAGATGAGGGTGGAGGATCTGGAATATACAAGACGTGTAATTATGATACTGCAACTGAAGCAGCTTGGTGCTAGATGGTGGTCAGAAAATAATTATCTGGTGTAATGCAATCTACTGGATGGGTAGGCTGGTGGGTAGGAGGGAGAATCGAAGAAAAATGTTGCCTGTCAATTATCTTATTTTCAATGTTTGTGATTGGATGTGAAGGAATGATATTTTTCAAGAGATATATACAGCATGAAATGGATGCCTGGTTAAAGATCTATTATTTTAATTAAGAGATCACTCTGTTTTCTCTTCTCTTGCTTTACTCTACAACATGCTATTTGCGTGTATCAAAAAAATCACAACTTTCATGAAAATAATGTGCTTAAAAATAATAGAAAACCTGTTTATGCTACTTCTATTGAGGTCAGAACTGTATTTGCAAATGCAAGTTTTCATCTGACATCAGCTGTGCTTTGAGATGTCACACAGCTCTCCTTGCACAGCGTCTTGGAATGGAAGTCATCTTGGGCCAATCCAGACTGAACACAGTTAGCCACAGCCCATGGACAGTGCACATCATAGTGTCATTTTTGCAGATGCTGAAGGAAAAGAGCTTCTTTAGTATTCTGAAGCTCAGGTAAGATATCATCCTGAGTAACTCCGTGAGTTATACTAAGTATTGATAACATTAATTTACATCAAGCGATTTTATTGCAAAACCTCAGCCTTAGAATTTACTTGGATGCATATGTCTATATACCTCAACTGCAGAAACCTCTGTACAAAATATCTTGTGGTACTGTGGAATGCAACACATGCTCTTATATGTACCTTTACATATACCTATACAGTACGTAGATATTGCATGCAATATTGTGTGCTAGTGATATAGTAGTGATATAATTTGTGATACAGTAAGAAGAGGTCTTGTTCTTAGGTCATATTGGATGTGTAGTGAAGTTCAATGAGCATAAAGTTCATTTCGAGCATGCTTTACAGTGTTTGAAAAAGCAGGTATTAATAGTAATAATGAATGCAGAATTGCCCTATTAATGATGATTTTTCTGTTCTCAAACTGTTTTGTTTTTATTTTTCCTGAAGTAAATAACAGCTTTTATTGCTGAAGTTCAGATATTATGGTTAAAAATATGTCTAAATTGAGAACCCCATTTCTCAATTACAGCTGCATTGTTTTCTTGGACCTTTCTATGCCCAGGAGACCGGTTTGCTTTGCTAGGAAATTGGGAATCTTTTCTTCCCAGAGTGAGAAATATTATTCAAAGCTACAAACCAAAGTTCTGTTAGTTAACTTTAAAATAGTGGCATTTCTTGGTGTCACCAGGTTTAAGTTTTGCCTGCTGGAATGCTGGAGAATGTATCTTGGAAGATGTAGGCTGGTGAGAGGAAAATCTTTTGTCAAAAAACTTCCAGTGTAAATTCATGGCAAAAGATGGAGACATTGAAAAACCTCCATAGCAGTTACATGAGAGTGCTTGATGGTCAGGAATAAGAGAATGAGTAAGGAAACCACAGGAGCTGTGGGAAGCAGGTGAGATGTTCACAGGTGCAGTGTTACCTTACTTGCATATACTTTTAGAACTAACCTTGCTGTTCCTTTCTGTGTTGCTCGTATGCGTGCTTAAAAAGCGACCTTTCTTCCTTTTCCATGGATAATTTTGATCCCAAATGTTTTCAGTTTTCTGAGTGAACTATTTCTACTTCAGCAGTCTTTTTTCAATTGTCAGAATTATTTTCTTTTTAGGGGTAGCAGATTCTTTTTGTGTGTCAAATCCAAGGTTCATCTGACAAGCAGTTTATGATCAAACTTTTTAACAGTATCTGGAATGTTGCTCTATTTGCCTTCTGTTTTCCATGTAGATAGTAGTACCCAATAGCTGTTGCTGAAATTGTTTTAAATTAAAGCCACCATGTTTAGCATTAGTGAGAGCAACTGTTTTATCTCTCTTTTTTTTTTGTAATTCCTGATAAGTAATTTCTTTTGGGTTTCAAAGTTTTGCAAGAATCTTGGGTCTAATGTTGGAGTTCAACAGTGCTATCACCTGACTTGCAGGTGGTACATCAACACATCAGACTCTGATGGTACAAAGCTCTTTTGAGAGAGCTCACTTGCAAATGTGGAACCTTTTGGTTTGACTAATCCTTGTGGAATTAGCAAGTCCTAAAGTTAGAAGTTAATCTCTATGACCATGTGTACTATTAGTATGTCAAAGATAGAGTGTATCATAAAGGGCATAGAAAACACGGGGTACTTTTTTTTTCCCACAGTTTTTGAAACAACAGAGTTTTGTAACCTGGATGTACTCCTGTACCTCATGTCAAAACAGCAAATAAGATGGAGAATTTCAACAGGAATTAGATATAGAGGCCAAATGACACAGTAAAGATGTTCTCTGGATCACCCAGGCTTAGTTCAGTTAAAGAGCTGAAGAAGTACTTTTGGTAACAGATGTAAGTTTTTATATTGTTAATATCAGTAATAGAATCATTATGAGATAAGCTTTTTGTGATCAACTTATGCAATACCTTCTGAAATGAAATACTGAATCAGTTGTCACTGTGAACAGTGCTGATTGTAATTGCCTGGTAGGAGGATTTGGAGAGGATTTAACCAATGTTTCTGCATCGCCTTTCACATATTTTGCACTTTGTTAGCTGAATCCATCCTGTGTTTCACCAGCCTCTTTTTATATGTTACCTACAAGGGGTGTGTCAAAATGTGATGCTTATGAAGTAACTGATGAATTTGAGCTGAATTCTAAATAGACCTCATTTTTACTTAAAGCTTTAAGCACTTGGCATGGTTCACCACAAATCTGGCTTCAATGTGCACTTCCTAAGCCAAATTATAGGCATCCATGTGTGTATTTTAGTCCTTGCCATTGCTCACAGTGGACTTTGTTTTCCTTGTGCTATCATCAGATGCTCACACTTTTCTCAAGCAGGGGATGAAGAGACAAAACTCTTGTGTGTACCATCAAAATCTCTGTAATACCAAAACCACTCAGACTTTAAGAGGCTAAACAAAAGCCTTTTAAAACTTATTACCATCGCAAAGAAGCAACTGTAATAGAAGCTGTTTTGATGTAAAAATAAAAGATTGTTTTTATACATCATGCTGCATTTGCCTGACCCTTTGATCTTTGTTTACAGCTTTAGGCGGTAAGTGATGAGTGTAGCTGTGGGGACAAGAAGAAATCTGAGAAAACAGCAAACCACCAACAAAACAAACAAAACCAAAGAGAAGGCTGTGAAGCTCTAGAAAGGTCATACCCTGGAGAACGATGCAACTGCATACCACAAAGTCTCTTGCTTGCAGTTCTGCAATGTACATGGCAAGGGTGCTGGAATGTCTGCAGACAGGTAGCTATAAAGCTTACTGCACAAGTGATGCTCTGTACATGCCCAAGTTACAGTGAAGTGGAGGCATCTATAACTTTGGAGTGTGTAGCAGAGGCACTGGGGGAATTTAAAGAATACAGTGGTCTCAAAGCCTGCCTGTGTCCCACTGAAAGCTGTGAGAGCATTTTTGAAGAACTTTGCCTATTAACTGGAAAGAAAGGATTAAATAGTTTATGCATTTATTACAAGAAAGAGGATTATGCATCAGTAGCAGTTCTGTCCAGGTTGTGAATCCTAGATATTATAGTCTTCATGATCCAGTAATAGAATGCAGTGGATTGAAAGGGATCTCTAGAGGTTATCTAGTCCAACAGGTTGCTCAGAGCCCTGTCAAGCTTGACCTTGAATGTCTTCTGGATTGGGGCCTTCACTACCTCCCCAGACAACTTGTCCTAGTATTCCACCAATCTCAGAAATAAAGAACTTCTTCCTGATGTCCAACCTAAATCTACTATTCTCTAGTTCAAAACCATTACCCCTTGTCCTCGTGCTAGATGCCCTTGTAAATAGTCCCTCCCCAGCTTTTCATGATTGTCTTTAAAAGAAAATCAGTTTCTTGGATTTATCAGGAACTACCCTTCAGGTAGTTGCAGACAGCAATGAGGTCCCCCCTGAGCCTCCTCTTCTCCAGGCTAAACAGCCCCAGCTCCCTCAGCCTCTCCTCATAGGCTTCGTGTTCCAGGCCCTTCACCAGTCTTGTTGTCCTTCTCTGGACACCTTCCAGCACCTCAACATCTCTCTTGAATTGAGAAGCCCAGAACTGGACACAGCACTCAAGGTGTGGCCTGACCAGTGCTGAGTACAGGGGCAGAATAACCTCCCTTGCCATACTGGCCACACTCTTACTGATGCAGGCCAGGATGCCATTGGCTCTCTGAAAATATGCACACTGATTGGAAGTTTAATGAGAGAGTCTACTTACTAGTGCCTATGTGCAAAAGGCAATCAGGTAGAATGGATACATCCACAAGCTAGGCCAAGACTATCAGACTAAATCCATCTAGAATCCTTCACCTGTTCCACCTTCAGCAGACCTGAGAGTAGACTGTAACTGCCCCCACTCACCCCGCCCTGTATCTTAGGCTTACAAGGCCTCAGCAGTCCACATGGCACAGCTCAAAATTGTCTGTTAGCTCGGAGCCATCTGCCCCACAGAAGCCATGAGATAAGAAGGGATGCTGATCTTCCTGCAGAGAGGTGTGAAGGGAGGGAGAGGCGAGGGGAAAGGGCTTAACAAACTGTGATACCGGAAAACAGAATAGAATGGCAATGTTACAATCTCCTGGGACACCCAGACCTAGGACCCCTCCCCTTGGTCTCTGTAGTTTTTTAGGGGAATCTAGGGCCCCTCCAACAACGACAACTAGAGGGAAAGAAAGAACAATCCAAAATGACAATTACCGCTAGATTCAGTGCAACTAGGGTTTAAATTCAATGCGTTGCTTGTTCAGTCAACCAAACAATCACTTCATTGATATATTTTTAGTCTTTTCAATCATGTAGGCATACAGTTGTAGGAAGCTATTTGAGAGTCCTCAGCTGTTTTTCTAATCCTTGAAAAGAGTAAACTCCTAAATATCTGAATCAGGTTCTTAGCTCTTTCTCAGTTATTCTTTTCCAGTTTAATGTTGTTTGGAAACTCAGGAACACAACAGTGTGGATAGTCTGCTTTGTAATATTTTCCAGTCTCTAAAACAATGACACCTTTGAAGAAAAAGGAAATTATGTCCAATACTCATAAGTACTTTTTTTTTTTTTTTTTTTTTTGGTAAGACCCTGATTTAATTAATGATGCTGCAGTCTAATGCCTTGGGCTGATCGGATTGACTTCTGAGTCATGTGTCTTGAATTTCATGCTGCTAAGATTTGGCCACATGCTTGAGCCTCCAAAAGTAACTTGTACCAATTCTTTGTTTCATAGCTCAGTCTCTTTTGTTTAAGATCATGTGGGAGTTAAATCACAGAGGGAGAAAGAGGACAATACATGAGCATGGTAAGCAACCAGCTATAGAGAATAGCAAATCAAATTCAGAGTAATGTTACTTTATCTTTTAATGTTGCTTTTTATTTTGTCCTTACTTGACTTTGGATAGAACTCTCTTATGTGTTAACGCTAATCCTACAGAGTGAGAGGAAATGGCCTCAAGTTGCACCAGGGGAGGTTTAGATCGGGCATTAGAAGAAATTCCTTGACTGAAAGGGTTCTCAGACACTGGAACAGTCTCTCCTTGGAAGTGACTGAATTCCCATCCCTGGAGGTGTTTAAATGAGGCAGAGACGTGGTGCTAAGGGGCATGGTTTGGCGTTGGGCTTGATGATCTTAAAAGTCTTTTCCAACTGGGATCATGCTATGATACAGTAGATTGTTACCTTCAGATTACACCTGAAGGACTTTGTCTGTCCATATTTTTCTAGAGTGTGTTCTCATGTCTTGAGAGACCTATTCTGTTTCTCACAGTTTGGTTTAAAAGCCAAAATTAAGTGGTAATTATTGTTCTTCAGCATAAAAGTGACATGATGGAATGATCTTCTTCCTGCTGAAATAGGAATCATAACACTCCTGCTTGTTCTGGAACACAAACTTCATAGCTGAAACAGCTTACACCTTGCACTTGTACTGTTTGCCGTCATGTTGCATTGCATCAGTGTCCACTAAACACTCCATTCCAAGGCTTTTGTGCCAGTCATTCTGTGTCTGAATGTACTATCTTCTATGGAAAGACTGCCCTGAATTGTTTCTTGGAGTTAGAAAAGACTCTCTCTAGAATGGCAGAGGCACATTTTCCTGCACAAAAGTGCTACTTATTTGTTCCTTTGCTTGCTTGAGTGTTCTTTGCTCTTTGACAGAGGAGCAGACATTCCCTTTGGGTAGGGTAATCAGCAGCAGACACAATGCAAGCCACGTTTTTCACAAGGCAGAAGAATAACCTTCTTTGTTCTGGTAGGGCACAATGCTTGAATAGACGTCATGTCCTATTGCCAGATGAAACTGCTTCCTTGAGACTGTAACAGGGACTCCATGAGAAGAGGTAACTAATGAAGCTCCTTGTTTATTGATTGGAAAAAAAGTGACATTTTCTTGTGTCTTTTAACAATGACTTAGCTCTAGATATGTCCTGAATGTGAATTGGTACAGACAAAAGTTCAGCCTGTCACAAGATGATTAAGTTTTCAGTTTCTTGCTATTGAAGATTCACATAGAGATGAAGTCTGGATCAAATGGTATGAGAGAAAAAAACCTGTGATTCTTAAAGCTCATTAACCTTCATAAAGATGAGATTAGAAGAATGGCAATGAAAAGTCTTTTAAGACTTGATTGTCCTAAACTGATGTGAGAAAAAAGAAAAAAAGGAATGATGGTCAAACTTCCCCCTCCCTTCCTAGATAAAATACTGGGAAAGCCTAGAATTGTCAGATAGATATTTGGAGAGAATATCAGTAGAGAAGCAGAATGCATAAATGATAGTTTGTAGCCTGGAACATGAAAAAAGAATTTTTAGTGTAACTATTTTGAGTGAGAGCCTGCCTTGGAAGAGTGCATTAAATTGGGAACCTGATCAAATGCAGATACTAAACAAATAAAAAGTCTGTGATGAAGGGGAATGCACGGCAGGCAAAGAAATCTCTACAGAAAACAAAGAAGTAAGGTTAACTAGTGAATAAAAACTTCCTACTGAAGAAGGTGTTCCCTCAGTGGAATGCCTTCATTCACCAGTCTTTGGGCTTATAAAATCACAGTCAAGAATAGTGAGAATTTACCAGTTCAGATAAATGGATTCAGGAAGGCTCCTCAGTAGAGTTGACAGAAATTTGGGCTGGGGGACAAAAGATTGTGTTGTACGTGGTTTGTTCATTATTTAATATTCATTCATGATGATCTTGGAAGTCTCTTCCAACCTGATTGATTCTATGATTCCATGGCAGATCTGTGAGACTCATCTTCAGCTAACACTAGTAAAACTGAACGTTTCAGTTCACTGATACCAATTGGCATCTAGTAGCTCACAACTATGACCACTGTGGTGAGTTCCAAAAACTCTCACTGTTGAGAACAGTGGCTGCATGAAATTGGCAACCAGATTTGAGGTAACTGCTTTGTAACATGACTTGTGGAAGGGGAAACCCTGGGCTTAGGATGGAGAGAAAAAAAGTAATTTGCTTTCTGATTCTGATGAGGCTATGTAAGCAAGGAGCCATGTGATTGACTGCTTTGCCATCAAAGGAGTCTAAGTGAACTGTAAAACTGAGATGGGGCATGTGTTAAGTGGGAGAAGCTAGGACAGTATTTGATGACAACCACCAACTAGAAAGAGAACTTCAGTGAACTTGGACAGGGCTGCCTGAACATTTTTTTTTTCAGTCTCACTGAGAGGAATACTGAAACACAAGAGAGAAATAAGCTAAGAAGATGATGTACTTTTAAAGGATCTGTTATAGTCAAAACATATCATTTGAATGTCTTTCTGATCCTTCCCAATTCTAGGAAGTTCTGGGCAGAATGAATTGACTAAATTGTAACTATAGGAAGCTCAATACAGTACAAATAACTTGTGACTCACCAAAAGGGCAGAGGGACAAGCCTGGAGGAAGTCAAAGTCAAATGTCAGCACCTAAAAATATATCTGAAACGATGAAGTTTCTTCCTCTGATGAGTATATGGGGTAAATTTCACAAAAGGCCGTGCTCTGTATGAACTGTGTGATGCTAACCTTGTGTGGGCTGGGGATAAAACAGAGGAATGGGTTCTGAAAAGATGCTCTAAATAATTTATTGACCACATCCTGCGAACTGGCATCTGACGATGTTTTCAAGTCCGCAGCCATTTCAGCAAATGCCAATAGCTCAGGACTTAGTGGAGTGGTACTCCAGTTACAGTGAGATGAATCCTGTCACACGTTGTTTGAGGCAGCTTTCAGATGCCAAGAATAAGTATGCACAAATAGTGTGAGTGTCTGGCAAGAGGCTGGGCCATGGGGGAGATTCAGAAGATGCTTCCACATCTTGGTAATTTCAGTAAAGTGAGAGGGAAGCCACTGCTGGTATTGATACAATAATAATAGTCAGACAAAGTGCCCCTTACTAATATGTTTCACAACTATTTCAGAGAATGTCATCCCAGGAAAGTCTCTGAGGATATCTGACTGCTGGGGGACCATAGGCGACTGAGATTTTCAGCATGATAGAGGAGCCTGTGAAGATGCAACTGAATGGCCTCCTTGCATCACTGTGTGAACCTGATGTATGTTGGTAACCAGTGATGACCACAGGCAAAAGAAAACTGTCCAGGTTTTTTTTTGGGTTGGCCTTGATATCCACCAGGGACTTGCATTCTGCTTGGCACTTTTGTGCAAGAGAGAGGCATCAGTTTCATAGCAGCTCCACCATTGTCAGAGGTCAGCAGCTTATGAGAAACAGCCCTACCTGTTGTCATAAAGTTGTAACTCACAGGGCTCACCCTACCCATTACCTAAGTAATAAGGCTGCAGACAGGTGAGGTGACTGCCATTATACCACTTCCTGCTTTGCTATTAGTTCACTTTTTCTAGTTTGGTGGAAATTCTGCTTCTCAGCAGAACTCTGCAAATCTACTGCTCATAGGAGAGCAATTGCTTTGGGTTCAGCACTAAAGAGTATTTCTTCAAGCCCTAACCCCTTTGCCTGAGCATTTATTGCCAAGAGTTTGGCTGCATCAAAAAGACTTTTTTTCCTGTTTGTTTGGGTTTTTTCTGTTCTGCTTTTAGGGCTTTAAAAAAAAAAACCCAAAACATTTTGGTCGTTTGGTTTATTTTGTTTTCAATTAGGAGAAATCCTGACAACTTTGCAACTAAATTTTCATCCTAAATTGATTTCTAGCGCATGAAAGTTCTTCATGGAAGAATTTCTAACACGTGGAAGTTAAGATCTGGCAGATTTTTACTACCTGTGTGGCTGCGCCAGGGGAAATTTCGGCTCGAGGTGAGGAGAAAGTTCTTCACTGAGAGAGTCATTAGGCACTGGAATGGGCTGCCTGGGGAGGTGGTGGAGTCGTCGTCCCTGGGGCAGTTGAAGGCAAGGTTGGATGTGGCACTTGGTGCCATGGTCTAGCCTTGGGCACTGTGGTAAAGGGTTGGACTTGATGATCTGTGAGGTCTCTTCCAACCTTGGTGATACTGTGATACTGTAATATGGTTAATCTGATGTGTCCTGGTATAGAGAGTGATGTAAAACACAAATATTGTCCTTTTATTCATCATAGATAGAGCTGCAGCAAGAGTTCTCAGCAGCCATACAGCAAGATATTCAGCCTCAAACATTTCTAATGCTTTCCTCTGTTGAATTGGTTTTAATAGATTGTTACTCTTCATCTAATGACAAAAGCATTAGTAGTAGCTGAATACTTGATTCACAGGATACTGTGATGTGAAGAATGTTTAATAACTGGTAGTTTTTGGTGGTACAGTTGCTTGGTTGTGTAGTAGTCAACAGGTGTTATTTGGCAGTAAAGCAAAAGGAGTGTTGATGGCAATTGTATGATGAGGTTTGCTGCTGGAACCTCTTACAGGCTTCAGATTGAGAAATGTCTCAAGAACATAGAATGTGTTTGGGACTGGGGTAGTAGTGTGAAGCATGAAAAACATATCTTGAAGTCTTAATCAGATTGTCCTCTTACTTTGCCTTTATTTTTACTAATATTTTCTAAAATAGTACAATTATTTTTCAATACTTCTTTCATTTCTAAGTATCAGGCCTAAGTTAAATTACATATTAATTGTATGTAAAAAAGCCCAAAGCACTTTAGCATCTGGAGAGCATATGCTAGAGATAGTCTCTTGCCCACAGACCTGATCTCTTTTGTTTTCCATCAAATTAAAAAGGAATGTACTCATTTAGAGCTTCCATAGAATCAGAACAGTTTGTTTTGGGAGCAGCCTTAAAGAACCTTTGATACTAGAGGTGAGAAGCCAATATCCACCTGGCTCCAACCTCCTTGCAGGGAGTTGTAGAGAGCAAGGAGGTCTCCCCTCAGCCTCCTTTTCTTTAGACTAAACATCCCCAGTTCCCTCAGCTGCTCCTCACAAGACCTGTTCTCCAGGCACTTCACAAGCTTTGTTGCCCCTCTGGCCCTGCTCTAGCACCTCGATGTCCCCTTGTAGTGAGGACTCCAAAACTGAACTCAGTACTCACAATGTGGCCTCAGCAGTGCCAAGTACAGGGGATGACGTAGACAGAATTTGCTGTGCATGTGATTATAGCAGCCACAGAACTTCTCTCTGCATCCATATGTAGACAGTTTAATATATGAAGTCCAACTGTGCCTGATTTTGATGTTGCTCTTCCTAATTTGTAAGTCAACAACATAATGCAAGGCAAAGGCTACACCAAGGAACACATACTGAGAACTCTACAGGAGTTGTTAGCTTTACATTTCAGGAGCTTCTTTGTTCACTCCTCATTGCTCATGGCTGTGCAGGTGAGTAGACATCTTGTAAGATTGTATGTGAGTGCTAATGACTGCTTTTCTGGTTTGTTGTTGGTTATTCAATTGCTTGTACACTGCTGCTCCATTACAGAATGGTTTTCCCTGGTCCTTAATGCTTAACCCAGTGCTTAGTACTTGCTTGGTCAGTCTCTAAGACCAAGCCTCTGTTGGGTTTGTTCACTTCCTTCAAAAACACCATGGGAATAATGCTATTTCTGAGTCTTATAGGGGATTCATGTGTTTCAGTGGGTTTTTGGAAGGCTCCAGAGACAAAGGGACTATTGCAAAGAATTGGTTCTCCCCTTTCTGAAAGCACCACTGTCACCTGAGTCGGCACTGAAGCCTCCATGTTCACACCCCCACCGTCAACCCAGGATCTGTCTGAAGCTTTGGAGTATGCAGAACCGTTATCTAAACGTTAAATATAACGTGGGCTATTACTTGTGCTTAACACACTTGCCTTTTTCCTCATGGCTCTTCTTCCCTTTCTGTCTTCTGAACGGGGAACTGACAGCTGTGGCCTCAAGCAGGGTGTGTTTGGTAGCTGCAGGATTTAGATGCCACGTTCTGGGATATCATGCTCACAGTGGTATTTGGGTCTGCGCTAGGCTCTGGCATTGCACCGCCTGCAGCTGTGAGGCTCTCTCTGAGGTGGTGTCGGGTCAAGCTGCCTCCTCCATGGCAGAGCCCCTTGCTGATCACTGGCCACTTTCTGTACCAAGTACTTCGTGATATGGTAGAGGAAATCCACATGCATGGCTCTTATGGCCACTGTGGGCAGGGTCTGAGAACTATAGGTTGGTTTGCTTTAGATCTTTACTGAGCTCGTAAAATTATCTCACAGACTAAAGGGCATTGCATCAAGAAGTTGCACTTCCAGTGCAAGCTTATCTTCTTCAGGTTCTGAGCAAATTCTTCAGGAGATTCTCAATGTTCAAACATTTATTAATTAGGGCATACTTGCTTCTGGAGATCCTGTGAATCTGTTCTACAAATTGTAGGGAAATGAATGTTCACAGCAGTTCTTTTATTACACCTGCTCTCGGTTGCCCACCAGTTAATTCACTGAACAATTCCTCTGGCATGGCCATATCCAGGGAAAGGTTGAATTTCTATGAAGTGAATTGCAACATGCTTAGGAAGACATTCCCTCCTCCAGAGTGTTTGAGTCTAGCAGCAGCCTTGAGCAACTTGCAGCATCCCAGTGCCAGCCACTGACAGCATCTCCAGTAATTCCAGCCTCTTGAGTCTATCTCAGGTGCTTTTGCTGTGGGAAGGCGACTAAACAATGTCTACTTCTATTTATTGTCCATTTTGTTTGGTCCTGCCTTTGATATGTGATACACAGATGGAATCTTATTGGGTGTGTGTTTGTGTAGGTGTGCCAGCCTGGCTTAATAGGCTTCGTTATTGAAACGGATTTAATATGACAAGGTGAATTAGTAGGTAAATGCAATGGTTCTCTCCCATGTTTCTTATGTTAAAATACATAATCTGTTCCCTGATGCTTGTTTTCTAAAGTGCATCGTGGTCACAAGAAGAATGAACTATCTGAAAAGGCTGCAAGGTGGAGACAAAATAGGACTGGAAAAAAAAAAATCATTTCTTCATCTTCCCAGCCCAGACTGATGAGATAAAAAGAATAAAAGTAAGAATACTTGTGACAGATAGACACCAAATAAGAACCTATAGATTGATATTCTAAATCCTGGTCTCCCACTGGTGTTGGGGGAGGTGGTGAGTTCTCAGCAACACTGAAAATCAGTGAAATCAGATTTCAGCCAATGCTTTGCTCTGAGGGATCTTTTAGAGTGGCTGTTCTAGTATGCACACCAGAAATCATTTTGCTGTGGGTGAAGCAGAGGTGTCCCTGGAATGGACACAGCAAATAGTCATGAGAAGGACACTTATTTTGACCCTGATAGCGAAGCAATGCCATGCCTGCTACTAAGATCTTCCCTTAAGTGTTCTCACTTAGAGAACTGAGTAGACCTTATTTATGGTAACAAATGGCTTGCTTTATCTTCGTGTTTATCTCCACCTCAGCTAAATGACTGTTTCAACATACTGTTTTAGCTACTCCTTTACATCTGCTAATGCAGTCATCTAACATTGATGAATGTCCTAAGTCAGTGGTGTGCTACGTGGCTTCCCCAGAATGTTTTACTCTTGTTCTGACTGTCTGGATATGAGAGAGAGCATATATAACTTACTTTCTGGATGCTTCTGTGGATTCCAGTGCTGTCTAGCTGATGAAACAAGAATTCACTATACAGCAGCTTGTGAAAGGTGCCCATTAAAATGTTAAACTGTAAAACTGCTTCAAACAATGAGATTGGTTATAATTAACAGTATGGTTTTCGTGTGGACTTTTGGGGTCTTTTTCTTTCCCTTAAGACCAGGCTGCAGTAGGAAAAACAGAAACCTTAACAGAAAGGACATAAGACTCAAACTGCCCCAAAAAAAATCACATGGGTATTTGCTGTAACTGCTGCTGTGAAGCAAACTGGGCCAACTGGAAAGAGATTACCTACAACAGCACCAGATTTTTGTAAAGCCTTCATGATTTAAAGCTGCACCCTTTAATTAATTTTACTAACATCCTGCTAACCAAATAACATCTCCATGTTGTTGGAGAAAACAATGGCTGGCATGCTTGAGGACAGAACCAGAATGGCCATCATACCTCAGGAGGAGGTTTCAGGTGTTCCTGGCTTTCTGAGATACCTGGAATATGCCTCTCTCCTAGGTTGTGCCCTGCCCTGCTCTGTCTGACAGGCAGTTTAATAGCATCTACTGTGCCTTTAGTCAGAATTCTGCACAACCAAGGATTACCCTGCTGTAATGTCATTAGCAGCACTGAATCACAGAATCACTCTGCTTGCAAAAGACCTTCAAGAGCATCAAGTCCAACCATTATCTGACACTGCCAAGTCTGATACTAAACCATGCCCCTTGGCGCCACATCTCTGCGTCTTTTAAACGCCTCCAGGGATGGGGATTCAAATAGCTCTCTGAGGAGTATGTTGTCTTTGAGAACCCTTTTCATGAAGAAGTTTCTTCTAATATCTAACCTAAAACTCCCGTGGAGCAACTTGAGACCATTTCCTCTCCTCTTATCTCTTGTTACTCAGGAGAAGAGACCAATCGCCCCCTGGCTCCAACCTCCTTTCATGGAGTTGTAAAAAGCCTTCCTTTTCTCCAGACTAAACAACCCCAGTTTTGTCAGCTGTTCCTTGCAAGGTTTGTTCTTCAGGTCCTTCACCAGCTTCATTGCCCTTCTCAGGACCTGCTCCATCACCTTAATGTCTTTCTTGTAGTGAGGGACCCAAATCCAGTACTCAAGCTGTGGTACTCTTTACCTATATTAAAAATTAAACAGACTTGTTCCCAACAAACAAAACCTTTGGATTTAGCTTTTTGCTGCCTCTGCTGCAATTAGGACTATCATGTCAGAGAAAGTATTATGATCACAGTCAACCACCCCCACACTGATCTCTGTGACATCAAGCATCAGAAGGAGGTGCAAGGCCTGGCTTGCAAAACTGTTGTGCATCTTCCCTAAAGGCTGTCAGAAATCCTCAGCACCACCATCAAAGTTGCTTGTGCCAGTTAGCAATTGCTCTGAAGGCAGCACCTTTTCTGACATGTATGTGACCTGAGGCCATCAGGGAGGATCTGGAAGCTGTTTCATAGGACCTGAGACTTTCTCACTGCTCTGTGCTGTTTTCACAGTGGTAGCTATTTCAGTGAACTCTTGCATTTAATTATTAACCTCTGGTGGCAGTAACAACCAGAATAGAATAGGCTGACCAGAGGCTGACAGAAAAAGTCCAAGTGCTGACAAGTTGTTAAGAATCATAGAATCATAGAATCAACCAGGTTGGAAGAGACCTCCAAGATCATCCAGTCCAACCTAGCACCCAGCCCCAACCAATTAACTAGACCATGGCACTAAGTGCTTCATCCAGTCTTTTCTTGAAGACCCCCAGGGACGGTGCCCCCACCACCTCCCTGGGCAGCCCATTCCAATGGGAAATCACTTTCTCTGTGAAGAACTTCGAAACTATACACTATAGATGCTGAAAGCCCTGGGAAACTGAGGGAGGGCTCTATTTGCTACACAGTTTAGAAACAGCCAGAGCATACTGTCCTTGAGCTAGGTAACAGCAGCTTTTTGCTGGGTTAGGAGAGCAGACTCTCTCCATTAGAATCTCTAGCTGATCTTTCCAGTTTTGGCAAAGAGAACCTTCTAAAGCTAGCTGAGATAGCAGGAATTTCAAAAGAAAGGTGCAAGATGTGTATTTGTTTAATTTATTGGTTCTTTGAGTCAGGAGGTCAAATTAATCTAAGTCAATTCTTTACATTTGCTATACTGGGCCAGGTACTTTTAACACCACTCAGACTGATACTGTGATAAGCCTTGGAAATCAGACTGCTGAGCTATTGTAGTTGAACTGGTCAGATGAGTATTAGACTACAGTAAATGACTGTGCTTCATATCTGTAGGTGAACACAATAGTTTGCTTTGTGGGAAAACGTTTGAGCAACCTTTTAGACCCTAATGGCTTTAGGTGTGAAAGAATTCTTGTGTGTGTTATGCTGAACCACCTGGTGAAAAATGGTATATTTGAAAAGTTTAGATGTGGTACAGCCTGATGCATTTCAGATTTCGTTGAGAACTTTGTGATTTGGTCTAAGGGAAGGGGATTGGTTCTATGGACTTTAAAATAACTTTCTTGCATCCTAAGACCTAGATAATGTACCATGTTGTGAGTCTGGGGGTGTAGTTTTGGTTTGAACTATATATATATACACATATATATCTATATTTTAAAAGGAATTCTGCTATTAAGGTATTTTTCTTGTTATTTTTAAACCAGTCCTGCACTTCTAGAATGGTAAAATTAATTACTCTATTAACCTCTCTTTACTTGACTGCAGTGAAAGGATCTTTTCTTCCAGAAAAAAAAAATCACTGTGATGTTGGCATGTCAGACTGTTCTGCATTCAGTTTTACTTCAGAGAAAAGAGAAATTCTGGGACATGTCTTTGACTATCTTTTGAGTAAAGGCAAAGGGAGAAAATGGAGCAGTGGGGGAAGACTGGGGTAGATGAGTATAAATGAGATATTAGAAGAATGTGAGACAAAACTTGCTTCTGGCTTTTGATAGGAAAGGGGGAGCGTGTTCAGTTTGTCTCCTGAGTCTGCCCTGGAAAAGGTCAGGGCTGTGTTGGCACAGCCACTCTCTCAGCCTAGCAAACACTCTGCTGGTGGTTGCTCACAAAGAAGTGACACATTCCTTTTGAGCTGTTTAAGTTGTGTGCTCCCAACTTGAACACTGAAGAAGAAAAAAAAAGGTCTGAGTTGGGAGCAATGGCTCACAATTAGCAAAAAGAAGTTTATGTGGAACGTACCACAGCTCCCAGGCGGGATCCTCTAATCCTACATGGGATGGCATTACACTGTGCTTTTGTGTTGGTTGCCCTTTTGTATTACTAGAGACTATTTGGAGAAGCAAATGCTGTTTGGCATGAGTCTGGCCCTGCATAATTGACATTACTGTTATTGTATTTTATAGCATGTAGAGTAGAGGCTCAGTTCTGAGCAGTCTATGGAAACATGGCTGCCATTTGTCAGTCTGGATTGAATGATTTGCACTTGCTGGAGCAGTGAAGGCTAAGTGAGCAAAATGTGCCCAGGCACAGGCAGAAACTTCAAGAAATGGTTATGTTTAATGAAGAGCTTCCAAATTTGTAATCCAGGTTCGTGTTTCTTGTTTTTTTGACAGTGCAAGCCTGGACTTCTAGCAATCCATACAAATATAAAGGGTGGTGGTGGACATTCTCACAGGCAGGACTTGCACAGCTGTAGGTTACCATCTGACACTGGTCCTGTATCTAGCTCCTGCATCAGAAGCACCACACTGCACAAATTAAGGGGAAAAAAATAAGGCAGAGGAAGAAAAAGGACAGAACCAGCAAGTCTCACAGAAGCTATCTCAACAAAGCCTGGCACAGGCAACCATTTAAACACCTGCTTAAATCTCAGTACAGTGAAAATTCAGCAGATCTGTTATGATTGTGCTCTACAGCATTGCTGTCTCTGCCAAAAGAATGGGAAAAGAGTAAGTTGTTTTCAATACAAAAGAATGATCAACTTGATGCACCTGGTACTTTCCTAGTTAATATATCTCAGCAAAAGAGGTGTAAAAGAGCACTGCGCCACTTAGTAACCTCTCACACCTCTCAGGTGTGCATACAAATAACTGCCACATTTGTTAGCCATTCAAGGTGCAGGCTTAGAAGTTGCTGCCTCAGTCTCTGACAGCAAGTATTTTCCTGGAAGTGCAGAAGAGCCAAACTCAGACCTGAGAGAAATCACAGAATGGTGTGGGTTGGAAGTGAGCTCTGGAGATCATCTAGTCCAACTCTTACCCAAGCAGGTTCACCTGGAACTGGTTGCACAGGAATGATGGCTGCAACTTTCTTGAAATCAGAATTACAGTCATAGCTCTGCACTTGACTCTGAGCCAATTTGTGTTTCCAGTTGAACTGTATCAGAGAAAGCAGAAGGATGTTTTTTTCCTTTTTACATGGAAATTTCTGATGAGCAAATTTGTCTCTGGGCGTAAAATGCATGATGATGTTCAAGTAATTGTGATTGACAGGCGTGGTATAAACCTGCCTGCAACCTCTGAGAAATACAACTTAGCTGGCAAGGTACTTCTCAAGCAGGAGGAGAGGCTTTCTAAATAGGCTGTATTTATTATGGGTAGCTGCCTATCTGCATTCTGGCTCAGTTCCCTGTAGTAAGGAACTGACCACATTACTATTTGCAAACACAGGGTTCACTCAAGTGGTACTAAAAAGAGAAGAGGTGGGGCAAGCAGAGCTTTAAAAAGGAAAGAGGAGTCCGTCCAAGTTTGTATGTAAGAAGCAACTGCCTTTTGCAGAAGGAGGGTACCTGGAGATTTTGCTCCCTGTGCTCTACGGAGGGTTGTGGGGGAACAGTTTTCCAAGACAGATGATTTTTAGACAGCAGGATTTGTTTTTTTGTGAGGAAATTTGCAGTGATTCTTGTGAGCTTTGCTTTTAAGCTGTGTTAGATCTGTGGCAAGAGTGTCAGGCATTTCATACTTGGCTTCCAGAAAAGGGAAAAAAAAAAAAAAAAAAAAGGAAAGAAGAAGAAAGAAATGAAAGAGAGGCTGAAAAAAACCTGACGTGTGCAGGGAAGAAATCTCCCTGGAATTTCTTCAAGGTTATAGTCAGAGTAAGGGCTGAAGTGACAAGAAAAGCAAGGCAAAGATAAAACTTGGTATTGTGTTAAGATGTCTGAGTATCAAGTGGGAGACTGCAGAAACCTTTTGGGATTACACATGCTCATCCTGTCCTGGATATGACTGAATACAAGCTATTTTTTCTCTGGTGACAGTTCAAAACCCCCTCTCAAGATTATGTTTCTCTTTCTTGTTGCTTTTTTACCACTGGTTTTTGAAATTGATTTTGTCAGCCTCTCGGCTCTGCAGCACTGGAACTGTCCTAATGGATACAGATTAAAGACTGAAAACTCAGCTTGTATAGGTAAGTTGCTGATCACAGACTGAGAAAAGTGCATTTGTACGCTCTTAATTAAGCTTTGTAATTTTCATCTATTTCTTATTGTACTGACAGAACTTAACAATCAGCTTCTCGGTGTCTTCTCCTCACAAAATGAAGAGAGCAAATGTTACTTAGTTTGTGTTTCAGAAATCACTCTGTCAGTTTATTAGAAAGCAGAATAAGCTTTTATATGACCATTAAGAGAGCTGAACTGTTCCCTAGTTACCAAAATTCCTTGCCATAGCTCCAGTGTCTCTGTGTTTTCAGTACGTGTGCACACTTTCAAACATATGTGCAATACATGTGTATTTGTGTCTCTAGATGTGTAAAAACCTGTGTGTAGATGTAGCTTTTTACTTCTATATGCATAGAGAAAGACTATTTCAATGATTATGTATTAGGATAGACTAGAAAACTTTAAAAGACTACTCCTGTATTTATATGTGTGTGTAGATATGCATGCTTGTATTTAATATTGCATCTCATATAACATGTGAGCTGCAGGTGTGTAGCACTTAATTCTAGGTGAAATATCTGACACTAATATTGATATAATCACCTCCTGTGTTTTGGAACATGTGAGATGCTAGTTACTGTGTGTAAGACAAAGAATGACACAATCTTTCTCCTTACCCTTCTCCCCTGAAGTCTAATATTTTTAAGAAAGCTAGAGGCAATGAAGTCATGGTCTTTGCAGTGAGGGGATGAGGAAATGCTCTGCAAGGATTCAAGCAAGCAGATATGCTTGGAGTTAATGCTTTTGCTGGATTGCTCCAGCTCGGTGCTTGACATGATTCCAGTAATTTAATAACAGGTGCCTCCTCTGTGCATTCTGCCAAGAGATACCATCCTGTAAGCAGAAAACAGAAGTATGCATGCTAAATGTTCTTGTTTGGAGAGAGGAGAAGCTAGGCAACTTTGTGCACAAATGATAAATCTGACCAAATATTTATCTGAGAGCCAAACACACCTAGGGTGCTTCCACATTGATGCTTGAATTCAGATGAGAAACACACTTCTGAAGGGAATATCCCTACTGCCACCTCTCACTCTGCCTGCCTATTGCACAGCACTCTCAAAGTGCACAGACTGGAGACCTTTCAGGCCAACCTAAACCAGATGTTCCTGCAGAAGATCATCTATCCTCTCCACTACTGATGGCCATTAATTTCATGGGAACGGGCTAGGCCTGGTTCTCTGTAACCCTGACCTAAAATACAGGCAGTGTATGTCCTATAGTCAGCAACTGTTACACTTAGCCTCTCCTCTAGGCCCACACTATTTGCTAATGTATATGTAGCTTCCACAAGCTAGTTAATGTATATTAGTTATCTCTTCAGTTAAGAGCTCAGTTGTAACATGAGAATCCTCCTGACATGGAAGGAATTGCTATTGTTCAGTGAGTTAAAAGGCACTCTAAATATTTGCATTCAAAAGGCTGTGAAGATATATTTTTAATTCAGTTGACATATTTCACATATCGATGCACATTAACCTTCCATTAACGGAAGGAGAACCTGCCCTGCTTTACATCTTCTCTGTTCAAAATGAGCAGCATTTAGCTGCTGTATGGAGCACAAACCCTCTGAGGAGAGGCTGAGGGAGCTGGGGTTGTTTAGCCTGGAGAAGAGGAGGCTCAGGGGGGACCTCATTGCTGTCTACAACTACCTGAAGGGAGGTTGTAGCCAGGTGGGGGTTGTTGGTCTCTTCTGCCAGGCAACCAGCAACAGAACAAGGGGACACAGTCTCAAGTTGTGCTGGGGGGAGCATAGGCTGGATGTTAGGAGGAAGTTGTTGGCAGAGAGAGTGATTGGCATTGGAATGGGCTGCCCAGGGAGGTGGTGGAGTCATTGTTCCTGGAGGTGTTCAAGAAAAGCCTGGCTGAGGCACTTAGTGCCATGGTCTAGTTGATTGGATTGAGCTGGGTGCTAGGTTAGCCTGGATGGTCTTGGAGGTCTCTTCCAACCTGGTTGATTCTATGGTATTCTATGGTATGAATGAAGACACACTAGGTAAAGCACCAAAACCAGACTGGCAGGGAGCTTTGCAAACTCTGCAAGAAACAGTAAGAGAAGTGTTTTGTGTAAGAGCTAATGTTGCTGTGCCATGCTCTGAGCAATCCCATACAATACACAATAAATGAAAAATGAGTTGTGCTGCGGTGTCTGCTTACTGAGACACCACTGGATTACAGGAGATTAAGCCAAGGTGAAGCTTTGATATGAAATGTAAGCCTGGAGGATGCTTTGGTGGAATGAATTTCCCTTGTGCTTTCCTCAGTGTACTGGATACCAATCATGTTCTGGCCAGAAGTCCGGATATAAGATATTCTAGTTCATTAATTATGTGAGAAAGAGAGAGCAATGGAAGCAAGTGGTAGGAAGCTGGAGGCAGTCTTTGAAGGTAATAGTGGGGATAAAAAGGGTGAGTGGGAGACATGACTCATAGCACTGAACTGTGAACGATGACATCAAGCTGATCTTGTGGCTTGGCCACCACTCTTGGTCAGCTGCAATAAAGATACCAATTGTAAAATGTTCTTTAGCATCTGTGACCACGGTGGCATCCTGCCCGCTGTGAGGGCTACTCTGAATTGAGAAGGTGTCTACACTCTGATGGTGAACTCCTACAAATGGCACTTACTGGGAAGTGTGTAGGCTGTTGTAGGTTTGTTTTCCATTCTGCCACCGCAGGTGAAGGCTTAGGTTGTGCTCTTCTTACATTGCTAAATATCAAACTTCTTAATTATTTCCTCTTATTTCTAGAGATATTCAGAGATCAAAGTACTCCTCATCCTGTAGAAGGATAATGAAATCTAACCCTAAATATCTCACATAATTTTATAGTTATTTTAAGTGAGATTATTTGAATCTTGACCTGGTATGGCAAGGGAGAAGAGGCATTTCAGAGGGGGCATGTGTCCCACAACGGTGACTTTTGTAAGAGAAATAGGAGAGAACAGATCATGAGGTCAGAACAAGGCTAGGGTAGTGAGTGAATATATCAATTATCAACAAGTTATGATAGAATTGGAAGCATTTCTGAAATTTTTGACGTTGCCATATTGATTTAATCACACCAGGAATGGAAGCTCAGTTATCTTTAAATGAGTAATCTTTTTTATGCCCTGTTGAAAATGCAGAACATTCTATCCTTAAAGAAAAAGTGGTC
This sequence comes from Pogoniulus pusillus, assembly GCF_015220805.1. Taxonomy (NCBI): domain Eukaryota; kingdom Metazoa; phylum Chordata; class Aves; order Piciformes; family Lybiidae; genus Pogoniulus; species Pogoniulus pusillus. The sequence goes on from NC_087272.1 coordinate 9,535,535, forward strand.
TGAGATATTCAGGAATTATTATTCCTACAAGAAAAAAAACATCTGCATAGCTGATCTTGGGAAAGCTTTCATTTCCAAGCTATTTGACCATAGAAGCATACATGGTTCACCAAGACATCAGCCTTGTGCCTGTTGGAACTGATTGCCTGTGGCTTCCTGATGTACCACTTTAAGAACAGTGCTCTTCATTCTCACATCTTGTATAGGTTCTTTCCCAGATTCAGACCAAAAAGTTTCCCACATGGCATTTAGGTATCTGAAAAGGCTCTTAGAGCAGCCTCTTGCATTGTCGAGTTTAGGGAAAGGCCTGTTAGTCTTGGGCTACCCTAGGTAAATATGTTCCAGATACTGCAAGACTGTAGGTGTATTGTGGCTTCAGGGCTGTCTTGGAATATTCACTTTTAAAGTTTTAGAAGTGAAGGAAGACAGGTATTTTAAAAATGAAAAGACTGCATAAAACCTTTTGAAGAAGACAAAACACAACCCATAGTATCGAGGTTCTACCTAAGCCTGGATTCCTAAATTCTCTATGTCTGTTAACCACTGACATTAACTGATCAGATCTTGTCACTTCTTCAGGGCTAACATGCTGCACATTCCTTCAGAGATACTGCCTGCAATTGAAGGTGACAACTGCAGCTATCTAGGTCAGCTTTTTTGGTCAGATACTTCTGTGTGTCTCAAGTGTTCCTCCTTTCTTTCTTGCTGTTTGCCACTCTCCTGCCATGGAGTGCTGGTGATACAGTATATTAAATTATTCTTCTTTTTATTACATCTTAAATATGCTTGATGTTTGAAAATAGTGTTACCAGAAAGTAATAAAGAGTTCTTCAACATGGGTTGGAACCTATAGACCAAATCTTCTTGAGATGATTTCCCTTTAAATTCTCTGGAAACTGGATCCAGCTGAATGTTGTCAAACACTATCTTTAGCTGTAAAAACCTGGATGAAAACAGGAAGGGGGAAAATATGTTGCAAGAAATGACAGAAATGGTGTCACACATGACATGAAGCTTAATCCTGAAGAGGGCTAAGGAGCAGACTTTAGGACCAAGGACTAATACAGGACTTATATTTGTTCTGCTCAGTGGAGGACAGCAGGTATTCATTTTGTGTTCTATTTGAAATGAAGCTGCCTAGTTTTTAATACCTGATTTAAAACCTGACTTTAAAAGAAGGTAGCTGACAGTACTTGCTGGTGCCATTCAAAGAGATGATAGTCTCATGAACGTTATGTTTGAGAAGCAGGCCATATTGAAAGTTGCATGATCTGGGAAGAAGAAGTCCATTTCATAGTTGCTAATTTACATACAGAATTTATTTCTAATTTTATATATATATATATATATATATTTTTTCCATTCTAGTGCCCAAACTGTTGAGATCTGAGTCCTGAAAGATAGAAAATTAAAGATATTGTAGCATATTGAGATCTCTGAGCTGCACCTCCTCTATTTTATTGTGACCTGCTGATAGATGGAACATATTTTTCCATTCTGGATGTGGTCTCTTCTTTGAGCTCCGTGTTTTTAGCAAAATAGATAAAAGGGATGGGCTGCTTTCTTTGTAGTCCAGATGAAATTTCATGTCCAGCCTCGTTGAAATGATTGTGGTGGTGACTAGATATAGTGGAGTGCACTAATTCTCAGTCCAACTCCACAGGAACCAAATTTGAGTGAAGGTATTGAATGAGGTTGAGTGTGTATGTTGCACATGTATTTTAAATGTATATAATGGGTGTATTTGGGATTATGAAAGGCAAGTTCTGGCTCACTGTGGTTGCTCTGTGTCCCTGCCAGGCATACTAATGCTTCACCTTTTGCAGTCAGAGCATTTCTCAGGACTCTAAACAAAGTAGCATATTTGTATGCAAAGGCATTGAGAGCTGCCAACATCATGATGACATGATTCATCGTTTTTGCTGATTCTCAAGGCATTTTTTGCATAAAGAAGCCTTTGAGAATGAAGCAGAACCTCATTCTTCCTTTCAGGGCTGGCTGTCAGGGCACTGCAGACAGCTTTTGTGTTCACTAAGCCGATTTCTTTCACAGGGTAAAGTTCCCACTGGGGGATGTGGTTGCCAGGACACGTTAAACAGCTACAGCAGGTTGCAGCTCAATGCTTCACTTTGGCACTGTCAGTGAAGGTGAAGGCACTGCTGGCCTGACAGTGGGTTTATGACTGAGTTCCCCTAAGAAAGAAATAGGTTTAGGGTTTTGTTTGTTTGTTTTGTTTTTAATACTTTAAGCAAAGTGATCCCATGAAGCACAGGACCCACTTGCATTGTAAGCACCATAAGATCTGAACATTCACTACGTTGCAGCATATTTTACAGTAGTGTCATGTCTATGGGTCCTTCCTGTTTACCACTGGAAGGGGCATTCCCCAGTGACCAAGCTGCCTGTTGCCAGTGTGCCACTCATCTTTTATTGGGCACCTATTCTTCCACCATAGCCTTTCTTACCCACTATAACCACTCTTCCCCTACAGCCTTTCTTCAGATGGAGTGATTGCATGCTTTTCCTTATGTCTGGGATTTGCTTTATTCTCTGAATTTTGGTGGTGATGAAAATGGGCAGACTAATAGCCTTGAAATCCTCTCTTCATGTACAATTACTGGGGAGGCAGTGTCAATTCTTGTAACCTGATCAATCAACATGCTTTTTGTTGGAGAGGCAGTTTGGTGCACATGTGTAAAGCTGGAGAATCCATCCTGTAAATAACAGCTCATTGTCCAGTTATCTCTGTACATAGCTCAGTAACCTGGTTAAAGTATGTCTTCCCAGACTGGTCTCTACTTGAAAATATCCACTGATGTTTTTCACACATTTTTTCTTGGTTGCTAGTTCAATCAGTGAATCACATTTCCACTTAAAATATTAATTTAGAATCATAGAATGCATAGGGTTGGAAGGGACTCTAGAAAGTCCTCTTGTTTAATCCTGTTGCAGTAAGCAGGGAAATCCTTAATGTAGAAATGCCTGCACTTAATGTAGAAATGCCTGCACTTAACGTCTACAGTTGATTTCCTCGGCTTCACTTCTCAGCCATCAGTCCTTGTCAACTCTTTCTTGCAAAAGATTATAGTCTCCATTAGCAGATCTGGTACTTTTTGCTTGTGAAGATATTTATATACTGGAATTGATCCTTCTCTCAAGCTACTTTATGATAATCTAGGCAGACTGAGCTCTTTAAGTGTCTCCTGTAAAGGCAATTTTCTTTACCATCAGATCAAGCTTTTATCCTTGTTGTATACGCTTTCTAATTTGTCAGGATCCTTTACCAACCTTCATCTGAGAAATACAAACAGCATACCAGTAAAGCCTGACCACTGCCATGTACAGAAGTAAGATTATTTCCTCACTGTCAATTACTTCTCCTGTGTTTATATGTGTCATGGCTTGAATTTTCTCTCCCAGTAACATGCTAAGAGGTCAGCAGATTCATCCAAATCCTTTTGAGAATAGTCAGTCTTCCAAATGCAACCTGTAAGTCGGGCCTGTCTTTTAAATTTGTATTTAATGTGCTCTTTGTTGTGATAGAATATGAATTCTTTCATCAGTGTTTCACATTCCTTAGTCAAATGACCTTTGCCTTAGCAATCTTACCTCTGCACGGTTGTTTTTATCACCCATACTTATGAGTTCTTCAGAGCAAATAACATCAGTTTTATTCACCAAGCCACTACTGCCATAACAGCATGTTGACTAAAATAAAGTGCCTTATGGCCTTTATTAACAGTGCCTTCTACACTTTGGTACTCATATCTAGGTCAGATTAGCAGTCCAACTTAGCCAGTTACTCCATTTGCAAACCAGTGCATCAGGGAAGTGCATTCATGCTCACATTCATGTCTCTGCTAACACTGACAGCAGCTGTGACAATGAGTTGAAGTCACCTAAGCCATTCCATCAAAGAGCTCTTTAGTTTTAATGACACCCAGGCAATGTTAGCCAGGAGTAGGTAGTTTTAAACTAGCAGCCTAGAGCTTACAGTTTCTGTAGCCCATTAATGAACTTCTAAACCAGTCAAACCTTTCTAGAGGGGATTTGGAGGAGTTACTCCTTTAATGCTGTGGAGAATGGCATGTACATCCCTGGTACATGTGGGAAAATATGCTCCTGAAAGCTGATTGTTTGAAGAAGATTGTGGGTCAGAATTAGAGTGCTTCATGGAATTAAGTTGCTGAAAATGCTTCTGCTTTACCTTCATAAGCTGTTCAAGAGAAATGAGTTGCATGTGCTCCGATTACATTTCGTGTTGTCACCTGCTGTGTAGAACACAGCATTGTGAAAAAGCTCTGGAAACATTCCCTGGTCTGTAAAGACACATTGGTGATTGTAAAGCACTGACATTCCTTTTGAACAACTTTTAGACCTAATATAGAAGAAATTCCTTTACATGGCTTCTTTGAGCAGTTAAAGGAGGTCCCCAGACCCACGGGATATGAGAGATCTGGTCACTTAGCTCACTCCAGGTTACTGAGAGAAGTTTCATTCAATGCTGGCGTGAGTTGTTTAAATTTCAGCTCCTCGTAGTTATCATGCAGTGCCATTTCTGACCTTATTTGACCTAGAAGAATCCTCACCTAACATAGCCCTGCTGAAGCACTGTGGTAATTTGCACTTGATACAAGTGATCATCTAAGATAAGTGATGAGAAGAGAAGCTCTTCTTCCATTGCCCTAAATTCTTTATCAGGAATACAGAAAAAAAGAAGTAAAATTGCTATGATCTATACTTGGAATAACTCAATACATATACGTAGCTCTGATTATTCATAAATGTCCTTTAGTGACTTATTCAAAGGTTCTCTTTAGTTATTAATCAATGCCTAATCAAATGTGTCTCTGCAAAACAATTGGTGTTCCTTTTTTCCCTGCATGTACAAAGCCAGATGGTAAAACCCAGAACAAAAGGCACTAGCATCAAATGTATCTCGGTGGGGAAAAGCTGCTCCTTAGAGCAGCCCTCACAATGGTTATACAAGAAATACATCAGGATGTGCCAAATAGTGAATACCTTGGGGAATTACTATCAGATCCATTTGTTTTCAGTAGGAACTTGAGTGTATCTACACTTCCTGGGACAATCACCTGTGGTACTACCAAAGGGGTTAATTTATTTCCTCTCTTAATGTAAAATAAGTTTCTCAGTGGTGACCTTTGAAAGAAATAAACAAAAAAACCCAGTCTTTTATTTAGGACTTAACTAACAGTTACTGCCTCCACCCCTGGAAAAATACCAGCATTCTATCAAATATCTAGAGCCTAAGAGCTCTAGCCTCCTCTACCACTTAAAAACCCAACTGCTAATTAGTGTGTCTGAGATTTTTTGCTGTCAGAACATAGTGTGTGTGTGTGTGGGGGGGGGGGGGGGGAGGGGGGATTTAGGTATTTTGTATATGCTTTTGAGATTTGACTCAAACCAAAATGAACTTAATGTGGAAGTCAATGCTGTAGCAGCCTGTTTGTTGCTTTGCAGTTCTGAAAAGTTTCTTAATTTTTTGGTAATATTATTTCTGTGGAAAGAAAGACAAAACCAGATGCAGCTGGGGGCAGTAATCACATATGAAATCATAACATGAATCATAGAAATGGAGTACAAGGTAAGACTGTGCCCTGTGTTTGGGCAATCAGAGACTAGAGTGATCAAAGTGTCTTCAGAAAAAAAAAACCAAACAGTTTTGTGCATTGGACAATGGACAAAACAATAATTCTGAAACCAGTCATAGGATTGTTTCAGTTGAAAAAAGCCTCTAAGATCGTGGAATCCAACCATCAACCTAAGACCATTATGAAGCTGTACAGCCATGCTTCCCTCCTCTTCTGATGGTGGGGTAATACATTTTGTGACCAATTAGTTATTAGATAACTACATCAAGAGTATTCTTTCTCTTTTCTCTTTGCTGCTTTTGCTAGCTGAATTGACATGATCTGTTTCAGATATCGATGAATGTCTTGAAGGTGGTTTGGGAATCTGTGGCCAGACCTGCGTCAATGTTCCAGGATCCTATATCTGCTCCTGTTTGCCTGGCTACACTTTGGATATTGATAAATGGTCTTGCTATGTGAATGGTAAGGTTGTTTCCTTTTTTTTTTTTTTTGTTTTTTTTTTTTTTTTTTTTGTTTTGTTTTTGTTTTGGAGATTGAAGTAAAGATTTAGAGATGTGGATAACATTAGTTTTCAAAGTTAAGCATGCCTGGCTGGTCCCTACTGGAGAGCAATTGGGGTACCCTGGTTTGCTGATGGAAAAACTCCCTATTTTACCATGTGGTTAAGTGGCAAAGCCGAAAGTGGGTGCAACAAAAGAGTGGTAGTGAAGAAAAGAAAGTCTGGTGGTAAGGACATGAATGGACATATGAAAACAAAGAGATAAAACTAAATAATGACATCCTGTTTAATAGGCGCTCTCTCTGTCTGCCCTGAACTGTAAACTCTCTTAACCCATAATTACTAACTCCAGGAAAACACAGCACCATGCCAGATTTTGCTGCTTTTGCCTCTCTCCATTTCTTGGCATTGGTGTCATTTCAGTACATTCAGGTTCTATGCTGTGAAACCACGAGCAAGAGGCCCTTATTTTTAGTTTGGTCCATTCACAGTTTCTTAATGAGTGGTATTCTACAGGGTATGTTTCTGATCCAAAAAGAAGGAGATGTACTTGAGTCCCTAAGCATGTGGCCTTTTGGACCACAAACATATCCAAAAGTATTCTATGTAGCTCCCAAAATGGCACTGACAGAATTATTTCAGTTGCCTCCTAGTAGTCATGGCTGTTAACATCAGCACATAACCCACAAAGACCCAAGCTGGAACTTTTGTTGTCTTGCCTAAGTATCTCCAGCCCCTTAAGTAGAATTTTAAACTGTCTTTCTTTTAATCAAATATTTTATAAACTCCTAATTTCTGAAGAGGTGTGAAAAACAAATAAATTATCTCACAATACTTGTGCAGAGGTATCCTTTAAAGAACAATCTTACCTGAATATTGGAGAATTTGAACCTTTTTTGTAGCATTATGTGCTAGTTTGAAGCAGGCTAGAATGTTTTGGTGAGAAGAACTCAATTACAGGCTGTGAAAGGAAAACAAAGGTGATGTCTACTTCCCTCATAGGCTTATTGAGATGTATACAAATACAAGTCAAAACATAGATAAGACACTCTGCAAATCACTCTTGCTGGGGCTGCTGGCTGAGCTGCTTCTTACTCTCTAACCTCACGCTCCACTTTTTTCCTTTGGCTGATCCACTTTGCTTCCTAACCCCCCTGGCTGAACCTCCATTCTTCCTTGGGAGTGGGGTAAGGTTGAGAGGGGTAGGGGGAAGGTGAAGGGGCAGTTGGGAGCCCCTCCTGGGGACTCAGGTTTCTGGGAGGGGAGTTGTGTTTCTGTATTACCTTTTCCCTTATATATAACTGTATATACTGTAAATATCTGCTTGTATATTGTGCCAGCTGTAAATATAAGCTTCATTCATATTTCCAGAGCCAGCTGAGTCTAGTCTGGGTGATTTCTAAAGTTGGGGGGGGGGACGGGGACACAGGGAACACCCAAACCATCACACATTATTACTAACCTTTATGGCACCAGTCAGCAGCTGGTAGTTCAGGATATACCGTGATGGTTAAGGAACACTTACATTAAGAATAAACTCCTCTGTAGAGGGTATTTCAATTGGGTGGAATGTTTTAAAAAGAGGAAGTTATCAAGTGCAGGTGGTGGTGTTTACTTGTTCATTAGTGCCCTGATAAAATTAAGTCCCAAATCTGACTGGTGCTCCTGCAATCAAACTTACACTTATTCCATTTACAACCTTCATTCACAGGCACCTGATAGAAAATTCAAGGCATGAAAAGGACCCTAACCATGTATATAAATGCTCTTGGTCAAGTAACTATTGCAAATGCAGGCAGTGGAGCTGTCAGATTCCTGAGATAAATTTGCCTTGCTACACTTCATTTACCATTTCCATAAAACAAGTCTTCGTAATTTATTCTCACACGGGATTGCTCAGTGCAAATAGCAGCAGAAAGAGGGAGTCACTAAAATCCTGTTGGAACTGGGTGATAACTTGAAAACTTGAGGTGCAAAATGGTATGTTAATGTGGAAACTGCACATTTTCTTGTGAACAGAAGGAAATTATACCTTGGGTACTTGTCAGAACTTTCTTCATTTAGAAAACCCAAAATCGCTCCCATTCCTCTGCTTTGAAAGGGCTTGAATTAACCTTGCAACCATGATGAAGGCAGAGCATTCAGCTGAAACCTGTAAAAATTGTATCTGTTGAGTTTAAAGTCTAAGGTTTTGAACTGTTAGTAAAGATATTTAGTTAAAAGGTTGCAAAAATGATCAATAAATCCAGTTTGATTTTTCGGATGCATAGATGCAAGAAAACTGCTGATAGTGTATCTTTGGTGCCACCCCTTCCTGGTAAATGGAGACCTGCTTCTGCTTTGCAGGATCAATTTAACAGCTGATTAGAAGGTTTGAAAGCTGTGATTTTGTTGGATCTGTATCAATAATCATTTTTCCAAGTCACTTGATGAAAACACTTTGTTTGCCACGGTCTGTTATTCCAGACAATCATGGATAAATCTCCACCATTACTGCCACAATGGGCTGCCTTCTTTA